>NC_079456.1:34766566-35128098 GCF_903798145.1 Danio aesculapii
GAACCGCCAACTTTTCCAGAATATGTTTTACGTAGTGGATGCCCTTCCAGCCGCAACCCAGCACCAGGAAACACCCATACACACTCATTTACAAACACATTCATACATTACAGCCAATTTACTTTATTCAATTCCCCTATAGCGCATGTGTTTGGACTGTGGGGGAAAGCGGAGCACCTGGTATAAGCTAAAACATACAAACATCTGAACACAGAAACACAGCTTAAAGATAATGGTGAACTGACATTGTATTGTCGAAGGCAGTATCTGAGTTTCTTCAGAGCGGCTGAACGATCTTCACCCCAAACCACCAGTTTCGCGATCATCGGGTCATAATGAGCGGAGACTTCATCACCTTACAGATGCACAGCAGACACACAGCAGTTAGCAAACAATAATCAGTGACTGAAATCAAGAAAAACCATTATTTTAAAGAATGCGTTAAAAGGGACCCATTCTGTCCCTTTTTACAAGATGTAAAATAAGTCTCAGATCAGTGTGAATGTGAAGTTTCAGCTCAAAACACCACACAGATAATATTTTATGACTCTTATGAAACTGACCCTTTGTGGTGACTGCGCTGCTTTCAATTCAAATGAGAGGGCTCTTTTCAGAAGAGGGTGGAGTTACAAATGCCTGTGTGTCAGCATAGTGGCAGATTCAAAAACAAGTCTAATGGCCCATTTCCACCGAGTAGTACTGTACGGTTCGGTTTGGTATGTTTTTATGGCTGTTTCCACTGTCAAAAGGCGTACTGAACAGAACTGTACCACTTTTTCAGCTTCCTTTCGAAAGGGTACCAAAAGGCGGAGCAAGACACGCAGCTGAACGCTATTGGTTTACAGAGAGGCGTAATTCGCTTGCGCAACAAGCCAGAACGAAAACAAAAATACCGCCATGTTTAAAATACACAGCCGAGAGATTACAACGGAATTATATATACATATAATAACGAGCCATGGTCGACCTGGGCTCAAACAAACCTTGTCGTTGTCTTGATGAACAGCCACAAAGCCAAAAAGAAGAGCAGATTTACCCTGTGCCCTGTAGTTTTTTACGACCCAGTCTAAAGCGTGGACGGTTTCGCTTTCTTGCTTGTGCTCGCGCGCGTCTATATCTGTAATAACAAACTTCTTGAGCTGATGATAATAACCTGCGCTTGATTATTGATGTGCTTTTGAAACCCGATCCTGTCAGACACTGACAAACGTGAGAGTGAAGCATGAAGAAACAAAGGAGAAGCCGGAAAAAAAGGAGCACATTATTTCTCAGCAAACATGAACAAACTGCCATGTTTAACTATTATCTTCACCTTCTGGACTAATATTAACTGGGAATGACGGAATTACTCTCTAACAGAGGCTACATGTGCTGCTGAAGATTACAGACACAGATGAGAGGTCTGCTCTGACTGTAGGCTATATTTCATGTTGTTTTTGAACCTAAATACGGACTAAATGTCTGCTGTGTGTAGTTTTTCTGTAGTTGGTAACATATCGGAGACTGTAAGGGGCTGTATGTGTTTATATATGTTCATTTATTAAGTTATTTAATATAATTACAGACGTTACAGTAGGCTATTTAGCACTGTCATTGATCTGCAGTTATAATCAACTCATGTTCACAGAAAAGTTAGTAATAAACATTTCTACACAAGTATTTATGTGTATAAAGCATCTGTTTTGTGAGAAGTGCTTTTCATATGATACGTGAGCGACCCGTACAGCTTTACTGTAGACATTTCCTTGAGTGAAAATGACGTCGACTGAAACTTTCTGTCGTACACCACGCCCACTAAAAGGATACCCTTATTAGTGGAAACGCAAGCCTGATAAAGGTGACCCGTACCGACCCAAACCATACCGTACCGTACCAGTCAGTGGAAACGAGCCATGACATTATCTGTGTGAAAAACTGACAATGTGAACAGAAGTGTGTCAGAATGCGTCAGTCTTTAGAGACTCCAGTGTTCATTTGAGCTTCATCTAAAACTGCACATTTACAATCCTCTCAGTCTCAGACATTATCTTCAGCAGCTCAAAGCTCTAATGGTGGACGGCTGCTTCTCACTCAGGGCTGTTTATGCTAATGAGATGGTCACTAGTGGGCGGGGCTTTCCCCCTCTAAAGTGTTTCTGCAGACTGTTTTTATCGAGAGTGATCATAACAAATAGAATTAATACATGTTCACAATTAGTGGCTGGATATATTCACACGCTGTTGACACACAACGGCGTTTAAACCCCTTATAATAGTGATTTTTGCATATTAGACCACCTTTAAAATACGAATAAATACATAAAACCTAACCCACCTGAAAGCTGTCTGTAATTTAGTACAGTTACCCTATAAATGCAGCTGAATGTAAGCTTTTGAGTTGTGTTGTTTGTATCCGCGCATCACCTTCTCTGACTCCCGTCTCGATGCGAGTGTTCTGGTCTCCCGGTGGTGTGGACAGGTGTAACAGAGGTCCTGCTCCGGGAAGAAAGTTGTTATTGGGGTCTTCAGCATATATTCTGGCTTCAAATGAATGACCTCGCAGCTCGATCTGCTCCTGAGTGAGAGGAAGCTTCTCTCCCGCGGCTACCTGATCACAAAAACAACACAACAATCACAAAAATGACTGCGATCCTAAGCTCCTGTGGGACAAACCTGACCTTGGACTACAAAACAAGCCATGGAGGGCATGCTTGTAACAGTCTACAGGTGATTTCTGCTTTCTTTTTTCATTACCAATCGACCCAAAGCCCTTAACAGCATTGTTTGGTATTTTAGCCAGAATCTGTCAAATATTACAGGCTGATGGTGTCGCCTTTGCAACTCTACTGGATGGGTGACATTTTACATTTAGTCATATAGCAGACGCTTGTGTCTAAAGCGACTTACAATTGAGGAAGCATTCAGTTGCTGTGACTCAATTCAGGGGCTACATCATGAGGCGCAATGAAAGCTGTCTCATTAAAAAATAATAATAATAATAATTTAATTAATTAATTACTAAATAAATAAATAAATTAATTAATTATTTTTTTATTAATTAATAAATTTATTAATTACTTTAATTAATTAATTAATTAATTTATTTATTTATTTATTTAATTAATAAATTAATAAATAACTAAATTAATTATCTAATTAATTAATTACTAAATAAATAAATAAATTAATTAATTAATTATTTTTTATTAATTAGTACATTTATTAATTACTTTAATTAATTAATTATTTTATTTATTAATTTATTAATTTATTAATTACTTTAATTAATTAAAAAAAAAAAAATCGAAGGCTCCTTCAAATGCAGCCTCAAAATGCATTCTTCGTTTCTCAGTTAATGAAGAATAACAATTCCTTTCATTTATATAGCGCTTTTCTGGACACTCAAAGCATTTTACACAATGGGGGGAAGCTACTCTTCCACCACCAGTGTGCAGCATCCACCTGAATAATCAGGCCAGACAGCACATCACACACCAGCTGATCGGTGGAGAGGAGACGAGTGATGAAGCCAATTATCATTTCAAGAGCTCCCACTTAGATATGCTTGGCATTTAAAGCAAGTTTAACATGCTGTCCCGGGAGAGAGACTTGAGCTCGGAGATATTTGAGCCCAAGGCTCCCCCTTTAGAAAAGGGAGGAAAATGAGGAGATGGGGTGGAAGGGGGGATTCTTCCAAACGAAGATAGAGCAGTAGGAAGAAAATGATCCATTTATAGTAAACTAGGATCACTCTGATTGGATTATTACTGATTACAGATGAGCGGCCAGACGTGCTCAATCATATCACGTGCTCCTCTTGAAATTAGTTTATGAAACTTCACATGGGGATGGTTAGGAGGCCATGATGGACAGAGGCCGGGATTTTTAATGACCACAGAGTCACGGTTTAACACCTCAACACCTCAAACATATTTCCAGCTTCTGTAAAGCTTGCTTTGGCTTTTGATCACTTAAAATAAATTTTAAGATCACTTTGAAAAAAAAAGTCATTACAAATTTTATTACCGCTTATTAACGGCAGCTGTTATGGTTGCTAGATGATGAGATCTGTCCTCTGTAGGCTAGATCGTCTCATTTTAAAATGCTTTGTTTGGCTTGTGTGGACTTCGAAGGACTTACCTTTGAAGTCTGCATCCTTCAGAGGATGCAGCCTCTGAAATGAGACACAGCTAACGATTCAGAGACTTTCAGAAAGAGAGAGTAGTGTTTCTACAGGTGGTTTGTCACGCCCACTCACCAGTGTGAAGCACACTTCATAAATGCACAGTTTTTTTGTACTAATTGTAACAAAGTGTCACCTAATCTAAATATTGAGAAAATCACCTTTAAAGTTGTCTAAATTAAGCTTTTAGCCATGCACATTGCTAATAAAAGAGTAACCTTTGTTTATATTTACATTAGAAAATGTACAAAATATCTTCATGAAGCAAAATCTTTATTTAATTATCTAATGACTTTTGGCATAAAAGAAAAATCTTGACCGCAATTTTGACTTACACACAAGAGTCTTTTTGCACTCCAGGGTCACAAATCTGCACGTATTACCTGGGAAGTGTGTAAATCTATAGATTGTGAAGTGCAGAAGTGAATGTGTGTGTTTTACCCGCAGCTGCCACTCCACCAGGTCAGTTCCTGTGATCATCTCTGAGACCGGATGCTCCACCTGCAGACGCGTGTTCATCTCCATGAAGTAGAAATTGTGCTGCGCGTCCATGATGAACTCCACAGTTCCTGATGAACGGACAAATATCATCTGTCAACATTTACTCATCATACAGTTCTACCAGACTTACCGTGAAGGTGTGAGCAGCAGAATATTTTTAAAGGGGCAGTTCATTGATTTTCCTTCAGCTTCATCAGAGGTTGCCACAGCGGAATGGCCTGCCAACTATTCCAGCATATGTTTTACACAGCGCATGCCCTTCTAGCCGCAACCCAGTACTGGGAAACACCCATACACACTCACATTCACATAAATACACTACGGTCAACTTTGTTTACTCAATTCCCCTATAGTGCATGTGTTTGGACTTCTGGGGGAATCCGGAGCACCCGGAGGAAACCCACGCCAACACAGGAGGAACATGCAAACTCCACGCAGAAATGCCAACTGGCCCAGCCGGGACTTGAACCAGCGACCTTCTTGCTGTGAGGCGACAGTGCTAACCACTGAGCCACCGTTCCACCCTAACACTTGAATGGCTGAAATAGACGCTGAACGCAACTACACTTCATAAAAAGATCCCTGACTTCGCATACTGTTATTTTACTAATGCTGAAACAATTAAAGCAGGTCACATGCTCTGATCCTCACCTGCTCCGACATAGTTGACTGCTTTAGCTGCTCGAACCGCGGCCTCTCCAAGTTTCCTCCTGACCTCAGGACTGATGCCTGGCTGCAGTCACACACACGTCATTTTCATTATCAACACCAAACATCACAGCCACAAATAAGAGAGTAGCAAACTCCAACATAACGCAACGAAAAGACATCATGGGCCAGATTTACCAGCAAATGTAAAGTACGGTCTGTTAGGATTCAAGACACATAGTAAATCATTAGCGATGAAAAGGAATAGATATCATTTTTTGTATGTATGTGTGTGTGTGTATGTGTGTATATATATATATATATATATATATATATATATATATATATATATATATATATATATATATATATATATATATATATATATATATATTAGTGGTGGGCCGTTCTCTGCGTTAATCTAATTAAGCCGTTAATCTATTCTCAAAGTTGAGTTGGGAGCAGGGTCTATTCTACACCAACTATGATGACTTTCATCTTGATATTTTAGCGCGGATGTATACCTGACCGGTGAGGCGTCTGCCAAACAAGTGCCCTTCTGAATCAAATCAGCAGCAGACTAACTGCAGTTCGGCAGTTTCACTTTTAACTCATGAACATTTCATTCATACGCCATGACAAACTGGGATATTAGACGCAAATAATGAGTAAATGAGTAAATAATGACTGGTGATAGTGTTATGGAATTTAATAACGCTCCCCAAACGGAAAGAAAAAAAACTTCCGCATTTCACGATGTGTGTGTGTCTGTGTGTGTGTGTGGTCCTTTACTGACAGCCACATGTGTGGATCTTGTCGGAAAATATGGCGAAAAGTACTACATGACGGTAATAGTTTGTCAGTAATGCCACTAATATATGCATGCTCAATGTCTTAATTCAATTTCTGTTTTGTTCAGTTCTGACTTTAGTCGAATTAAGGTCATCAAAAATCGAGTATTGTTTTAGTCATATTAAAATCATAATCATAGCTCAATGTTTGACACACCGTCAGGGCTCTGTGAACTTGCCTTTGCGAGGCAGAATTTTCTCTATGTACATACATCAAAGGCAAGTATGAAATCACTGTTTGGAGCTTATGTAGGCCTATAGTTCAACATTCATGTTTAACTGAATCAACAGTTAGTAAACACAAGTAGATCTTATTGAACATCATTTATTTTCATCACCAATTATCATAGTAGACCAGTTTCTCCAGCAGTTTGTGATGCATTTTGGAAACAGGAGATGAGCCCCTGGTCTAATGGGCCACCTGGCTTGAGAAACCGTTCTCAAAGACTTATTATTTGGGTAGCACACATATTCTGAACGCCTTCGGCAGAATTCAAATGATCCATTTTAATCTAGATTAATTTCGAGATTAATCTAGATTTAAAAAAATGTATCTATGCCCACCTGTAATATATATATATATATATATATATATATATATATATATATATATATATATATATATATATATATATATATATATATATATACATATACATATACATATACATATACATATATATATATATATATATATATATATATACATATATAAAATGAATATATAAATCTGGATCCCAAAATAATGACAAGACATAAGCGGTGTGATTTTTTTTTTACCCCTGGAGCCTCCTCGATGATCTTCTGGTGTCGCCTCTGAACACTACAGTCTCTCTCAAACAGATACACCGCGTCCCCATACTGATCTCCAAACACCTGCACCTCCACGTGTCTAAAACAGCAGCATATACACTTACACATCAAAATCACTAGCGGTGTAACAGATCAACAACCTATTAACGCTGCGGTCCCACAAGAGTTTGAGCTTGCGGAATTCAAACGTAGCTGCGAAAAGGAGCGGGATTAAACAAGATGATTAGACATTTAAAAATGTGAGCAATTGGTTCATATTTTAAAATTCTGTACAGATAAGTCCTGTTTTGATCTTCGATTGGTCTCACGCAGTCACGTGATATGATTTCGCAGGTCAGAGCTCACCAAGCTTGAACTTCGCACCACAGCGAACTGCGAAACTTGTCGCATGAGCTTGCGTTTCCTATCTGACGCATTCGCGTGCTATGAATGGAAGCCTATGGGGAAAAAAGTGCAGTGTGACCGCAGCTTAATCCAACATTTGTAATGTTCACAGAGAGATTGCCTCCCACAAATAGCACGTGTAAAAACGTTTTGTCTTCCTGTAAAATCTAACGATGACGGGAGAAGTTGTGGTGCCACCCAAAATGCTTTCTTAGGTTATTAAAGGTGTTTTCTGTCACTAGTTTCCATCCAAAAATGCAAATTAACTTTATGCGCAAAACTGGATTATCGCATTAAAGACGTGCGAATAAAGCAGCGTTTCCATCCAACGAGTCAAAGCTAACAAAATCGTCACTTCCTGATTAACTGGCGCCAAATGTCAACAGTAAAAACTGAATTTACTGCGGTAGGTGAAGCTGCGTCAATCTTTTCCTCATCTAATAAATGACTTGCACCTCAGAAGACAATCCTGACACGCAGTGAACACGCGGTGGTGTTTGAAGGTGTCAGACGCGGAGCACGGACGCTCTTAATACTGGAGGTCATTAATAATATAATAACACTAATACTAAGATGGTTAAGGCATTTTAGCATGACCAAAACAACAGTTCAGATGTTTTATAATGTGTTCAGCCTGCTGGTTTGTCCATTCACACACATTTTCATCATCACATGATCTCTTATAACAAAATCACATGACCTTTTTTTAATGCGCACACTGAAATTTGTGCGGTAAAAGTGTTTCCATCGTAGTTTACGCGCATCTTTTCTTATAGAATAAAAAGTTTATCCTACTCAGCTATGTGCATGTGTTTTATGTACATTTTTCAAATTTATGCGCATCATGGCGTTTCCATCAACCAATTTTTTATGCGCATATGCAAAATGCACAGAAAAATAGGTGGATGGAAACATAGCTACTGTTTGTTTAGCCTGCATCAGTGCATTCAGTGTAAACCTGCACGATTAATCGATAAAAGATTAGCCTCTCAATTC
Organism: Danio aesculapii; assembly: GCF_903798145.1. Taxonomy (NCBI): domain Eukaryota; kingdom Metazoa; phylum Chordata; class Actinopteri; order Cypriniformes; family Danionidae; genus Danio; species Danio aesculapii. The sequence goes on from NC_079456.1 coordinate 34,774,921, forward strand.
AAACACCCACATAACATGAATTATAATTGATAATATTTGCATTTGATAATTTATGAATCCTTCGAAGCTGCAATCAAATGTGCATTTTGATCGAGAAAGTTTTTACACTTTTCAGCTAAAGTTACAAACAATCGAATAACACAGAAGTACTGGAATAACAGTTCATAGTTCAGATGTAAACACTGATGTTTACAGTAAAGGTTAAAGGTGCTGTATGTAAGTTTTTGACTCTTCTAAAGCAGTGGTCCCCAATCTTTTTATCACCACGGACCAGTCAACGCTTGACAATTTTAACATGGGCCGGGGGGCAGGTTTCGTAGGTTTCCAGGCGACCATGAACCGTTTTCTCAGAGAATGACAAGCTGACGAAACATTGCTGACACTCTCATAGTTTTATTTATGGAGAACATTAAAAAGCACTGCAGTGATGTGTGTTCTGCGTTTGTCTGAGATAATTAGTCTACCAAAATGTGTATCTTCTATGCAAGCTGAAGCTGATTGGTTAGTTCTTGTCACTTGACTCGTAATGCGCTGGCGGCATTTATTCATCTGGGAGTGTCTGGAAGGCATGAGTGCGTCACGCCGCACACCTCCACTGGAAATAAAGAACTTGCGCGAACTCTAGAAAAGACGTGATATGTGAACGACCCCTAAAAGGCCGCCGTCATCTCCAGCAGTTGATCTACTTGCACAGACATGCTGGACTCACCTTATTTGTTGACAAATAGCTTGAGGATCCATTTCTTGGCAGTCCGTGGGTCCTTCACTGGGTCTTTTCTCACTAAGCAAAAAAACTTTCCAAAGACGTCTCTTTCTTACTCATTTTGCTGCTTGTGAGCTAAATTTGGGAGGTTGTTCCCCTAACTTAGCTAAAAATGAGGTCTGATATCAAAGACTCGAATAGACATCCTGCGGCACGATAATGAGGTGGTGCAAACGACATGATTTGTGCGAAAGAAGCGGCGCGAGTTGAGCGTTTTGCACTCCAGCTGGAAAAATCTGAACTTCAATGGACATTCGCACCACGTTAACCAATAAGGAGCTTGCTCTTGTGGGGGAGCGATTATAGCGTAGTGCCTATTGTTGGAGTCCCGGAGCAAAACCCTCCTGCTAACACCGACAACAGTTGATCAAACTGGGCTCGGCTCAGTCAAAAGCACCGCTGAAAGCTTCCATCATCCAGGTGTAGTTTCCAGAGGAGTTGATGAACTCACAGAGCTGGGTGCACCACAGAAAGGATCTAGTGCACTCAGACACAGCTCCAAACGGATCAACGCTGTTTTTCAGCCTTCATAAAGCACATAAACACAGCTACTCTCTCAATAAAATCAATGTTAGCCATTTAGCAATGAAGCTAAAGTCACCAGGCAGACAGAAGCCCTGCTCATCACGCGAATCTGAGTCTGTTGTGAAGTGAATTTGACGCGCGAATGAAGCGAGTAAACTCTAAATGTTCACGCGTCTGTTTACGCGCGATTTTTCCGTGCTTTCCGCGTCTGGCGTGAACGCAGCATTAAAGCACTAGAGAAATAAAGAGGAATTGAATTTGTGATCCATTACACCACTAGCCAACACACATATCCTTCAAACACACAGGAGTCAAGCATACCTGGGGTTTTCAACAAACTTCTCTATCAGCATCACGTCATCATTGAAGGATTTGCGAGCTTCTCTTCTTGCGGACTCCAGCTGTTCATGAAACTCTGCTTCTGACTGCGCGATTCGCATTCCCTGCAGGACAAAACATTATCAAGTCAAGTCAGCAGAATATTGTGTAATAATGTAGTGAAAGCCCAAGCTGTACCTTTCCTCCACCTCCTCGAACCGCTTTGATCATCACAGGGTAACCAATCCTTGCTGCCTCGCTCTGAAGTCTCGCATCTGATTGGTCGTCTCCATGGTAACCCTCGATGATTGGCACGCCGGCAGCTGACATGATGTGTTTGGATGTGCTGAAATAGGCACAAATAAATATGTATTTTTACATGTATCAGAGGATGAACAAGACAAAACAGCTGTATTGATTACAGCGGTTATGTATTACATAGCAATTTCACGGTCTTTGCTCATCCTAAGTTAAAAGCAATGCTAAAAAGACAAGTCTTAAGACGTTTCTTAGAACATTCCACAGCTTAGGCGCACTGTATGAGAAAGCCCTCCCACCCATGGTCTTGAGTTTACAGCGTAGCTGATATAGGATAAGCCCCGATGCAGAACGAAGACTGCGGGCTGGGGTGGCGAGAGTCACTAGGTCACAGATGTAACCGGATGCTAGCCCATGCACTGCTTTGAAGGTTAAAATCAAGGTCTTAAAATCAATTCGTGATTTAATAGGAAGCCAGTCTAATTGTTGTAGCACAAGAGTAATATGTTGAAGTGATGATGTGTGTGTGTGTCAGAACTTGTGCAGCAGAATATTGTATATATTGTAATCTACTTTGTCTAATTTCGCCCTTTAAGTACAAATTTTTGTTTACTTTGTTGTTTCCATTCCCTAACCCTAGACAAAAAGGGGAAGGAACATAACACATGATTAGTTTTAAACATGTAAAACTCATTCTTGAGCTGCAGCTGATCAGAGAGAGCTGAACAGATCCTTTAATCACAGTTTCTTTGCAAATCTTGTTCTGTAGACATGCTTACACGGAGACCTGTTAATACACTCTTGTCAATCAGTTTGGTGGGTGGAGAAAACCGCACTGGGCGCACTGCTATGTCACGTGACGGTGGGCCTCAAAATCAATGGGATTTAGATCCTATTTTAATGTCATGAATTTTTTAATAAGAGACTTGTGTTTCTATCACTGCAATATGACTGTGGAAACACTATACCTCCACATAGTTCTGTCCAAACAGCTTACAAAGGTTGATTAAATATGTGGTTGCTAAAGACAGATAACTACATTCTTCACTAAATTAACTGTACCTTTTGATGCCCATGTCCCGAATGGCTGATGAAGGAGGGCCAATGAAGATGATGCCTTCCTGTTTGCACTGTTCGGCAAACTCAGTGTTTTCAGAGAGGAAACCATATCCGGGGTGAACCGCCTTATGAAAACAACACACAGAACAAGCTCTTAAAAGAATATGGGGAAGAGACCTGAACCTGACGTTTGATAATGGTGAATAGCATGACATTTTAAAGCATGTTAAAATGGCCTCCAGGAACGCAACGACATGATTTATACACGATAATAAATCAGGTTTACTGGCCCCCTGATTGGCTGGGACATTCTACTGCTTGGTTTTCTTTCTCTGAAAGCATTTGTGAGTTTTCTTGGCTGTGTTTTGGATCATTGTCTTGCTAAAACGTCCACCCTGGTTTCATCATCCTCCTGCTATTGTAGATGTTGGACTGAAGCAGCTGATATTCATTTACACTGAGGAAGGGAAGAGGCTTACTGAAAAACTACTGAGATTTCAGCTGCTGTCTGGGCTTTCCATGTCTTTCTACACCTTCCTTTTTTCATGTGTTCAATACTTTTCCCTGTGCAATTTCATTTTATTACTTCATTTGTAAACTAATTAGATTTGTTTTCTTTGCATATATGGATTTATTTAGTTGTTACCAACATCCGGTGAACATTTCAATTCAGCAGCACCTTTAGAAATATGTTTTCTGAGAAAAATGGTGACATGTTCGATACTTATTTTCCCCGCTGTAGAGTACAAAAAATGGTCCCAGTACTTAAACTACTTGGATATGGGCCAAAGATTACAATGAGTAAGAAATATTATGACTGTGTAAATTTGATGGGTTTATAAGGACTGATTTTATTTATTCACCTCATTTATTTTTTTTCCTTTCACTTTGACTTTTGTATATCGAAGTTTTTAATAGTATTTAATCGTAGCCAAGTTGTGACCGCAATGCCTCAAGCTGGATTTATACTTTCGCCTGGCATCGCACACCTCTGCTGACTGCGCGTGCACCTCATGAAACGGACGAGGCTTTTATAATTGCCGCGTTCACCGTAGTGATATTCTTTAAAACGACAGGGGGCGGTCAAAAGAAACTGACCGTAAAATCAGACGGGTAAACAGAGAAGTAGGAAGTTTCCGGAACTACGTCATATCATTAATATCATTCAATATTTTTAAACTAATTATTTTTATTGTTTTTATCAATTATTTTAATGATTATAAGGATTTTTATAACCATTCAAGATTTTTTTTAATCAAACTTTGATGCATCACTTGCTTTTGTTCACATCTCGGACAGTTTTACCTTTTAAAGTTTAGTGAAATATTAATGACAACAGAACATGAGTTGCTCTACAAATATATTTTTATTATGGCAAGAATAAAAGCAAAAAAAAAATACCTACTGATTTATTTTTTTTGATTTAGCCCGCTCCACAGTTCACAACATTACTGTCTGGCTAGTTTCTGTCCTCTTCTTATGCTAAAAAGGCAATAATAGTCCAACATTCCTGACCATCATCACCAATAAAGCCTAGAGAAACAGGGCATCAGTATATTATAACCCGATAGGTTTAAATATTCCTTCCCAGTTATCAAGGAAATAATTCTGTGACTTCATTATAGTTTTGTAACTATTAAATAGTTTTAAATTCAAAATTGTAATATATAAATCAGTGTAAAACCGGTGACTGGTGGAAAAACATATTCTGTAATTGTGTTCCTGTGTCTCCATTTTTGCCATGACCTCTTTTGGTTATAATAAACATATCCTTCAGGTTTTTCCAAACCTTTTAACAAAAACTTTCTCCTTTCCCACTGCTGTTGCAATTTCTAGCCAGGAATTATTGATCATTGGGTTATCTCTATGATCACGGATCATAAAGATGTGTGTACAGTCGTCCTGATTCAGACAAAATCTCTCCAGAGTGTTTCATATTCAACTCAAATCAAACTCTGCGCCGCGTGCACTGTTCACTCGAGTATCAAAAAAGACCATGCCGAAATCATGTCACGCGCACCCATCCGCGAACATCCGCGATGACGTCAAATTCGCCGCGCGCACTCAAACGAACAAGCGGACGCGACGAGTATAAACCAGGCTTTAGTTGGTGACTAGTGTTTTTGAGTGTGTCAACAGGGTAAAAGTTTGATTCTGTACAGAAATACTGCATTCTACTCTGTGTTTTGCTTAAGGATCAATAAAACTGTTAATCACCAAAACAGCACACACACAATGAATGTTAAACAACACCAACACAAACAGTCTGTGTAGTGTTTATTAAGCCTGTTTTGGTGAGCTCACCTGTGCAGAGGATTTTTTGGCCACGTCCAGGATCTTGTCCATGCACAGGTAACTCTGCTGAGACGCTGCTGGACCGATGTGATACGCCTCGTCCGCCTGGTGACACATACAGAATTTCACTATTTAACATAACTATCTAGCTGATATTTTACCGATAATGGAAAAATCGTTCAAATATTAAGCTCAAGTTTTTAGGAACATCATTAAATATGGCTTTCATCAACTTTTATGCTGTATATTTTAGATTAAAGATGGAAAGATAATGATTAAAAAAATTCAATACAATCTAAAACCTTACTAAAGGCAATACAAACTTTATCCAGAAGAAAGATCTACAATGTGGAAAAAAATGTCCTTCCTCTGTTAAGCATCACTTGGAAAAACATTTGACGAACATTTAATCTTTCACAGGAGGGCTAAAAATGTATGCTTTTTTATTTCTCACCATGGCCACATGCATGGACTGCCTGTCTGCATCGCTGTAAACCGCGACCGAACGAACCCCCATCTTCCTGGCCGTCCTCATCACCCGACAGGCGATCTCTCCTCTGTTAGCGATGACCACCTTCTCGATCCGGCCTGTGCACACAGGGACAACACTGATAAACACGCAAGAAAACAACAACCAAACCGCATAATATTGATGATGCAATGACACATCTTACCCACAGAGCCATGTCTGACGGATCCTTTGGTCCAGATCAGCGTCCTGCAGTTAGCAGAGCATTTTAATTCATTTATTTATTCACTGATTCATTTATGTATTAATACAGATTGTTCAAGATGGCTTCATAAGAATGTATATGATGGCAGCTGATTTCTTTTTTGCTAATTTGATGATATCCTATACGATACAGTTAATAAAACAATATGAAGAGCCAATTTAAGTTCATTTTGAAATGTAATATGAAAATTCGCCAGAAGAAAATTTGTATTTAAATAAGTATTTTTCCAAGGCACATGTGAAAAGTTTGTTGGAAAATTAAAATGACAATTTCATCATATTTGCATATTTATATCGGCCATTTCCAACCACAGTTTCAAGATGTGAATTACCACCTAAATGTTAACACTTGAAGGGGTGTTCATATTTTATGCACGCTTATGACAGCTGTTATTAAGTGTCATTCGCTCAGTTATGTCATTTAAAATACAGAGATGACATAGTCTGTTATGACAACTTAGCACAAATAGATCACAACCTGTTTTTGTCTTTATCATGACTACTTGACATTACCAAGCCATCACAACTTGTCATAAATCTGTCATAAACATGACTGTCATGAGACAATATGATCGTGTCATTTATTAACATTGTTTTTACCTTCAACTACAGTGGTACAAGCTGAATTTGCCATTAATTATTGATTATAAATGTTTACTGACAGTCTTATGAACAGCCCCCTAAAGTAAAGTGTTACCTAATAAATACATTGGCATTTTGCGTATCACATGTCAAACTGAATTTTGCTACTGATATGTTTCCATAACTATCGCAATATTGACATGAGCTGCAAAATATAATGGCAGAAGGAAACATTCTTTGTGTATTGCTTTACTGAAGATACATGATCAGAATTAAAACATTTTGTTAATTGCAAAAGGATTAAGCAAAGTAGGAAAGAGCTTACAGTAAAGTGTCATTACCTGTAGTAAACATTTAGCACATGAATCGTCATCAAACGTGAGAAACAGCTGCATTTGTTACAGAAGATATGTTTAATGTTGAGTTTTTTTAAATATAATATCTTTTAAATATACAACTGAACAACATTATTAGTTATTAACTCCACTAACTTAAACAACTTTTGATTTTAAACCAAGAAATCAACATCATCTAAGATTAATAAATACTTCACAAGTAGTTTTCACTGAGTTTATTTTAATTAACTAATGTTTATAAAGACTTCTTATACAGTGTTGATAAGGAGCATTTTCAATCAATATCTCATGGATGTCACTGGTAAGATTAACGTGGAAAATGTTTCAAAAAATAAAAGCCTCTGCAAGAATTTGATGCTGTGAAGAAAACCACTGCCAATACAATAATCTGAACTGTATTAATAGGCAATAACATAATAGGCAATAACAAATGCATTTGTATTATCACAAGATACTGTATTATTTAGTACCAGCATGTCTAGTCACAAGTTATACATCTTACTTAATTACCCTGTAAAATCTGCAAAAGACACAAGAATTTCTAGTATGTAATTTCTAAACTCAAGTCAGATTAGATGCTGTCCGTGAGGACAATTTAGTAATATTATCGGGGTAAAGTTGGTTTTATATTTCCACAAACTTTCTCCTTTAATATAATTTCAGAAAAGTATTATTTGCAAATTCTAAACAGGGAAATCATTTGCTAAAGACTGTCAATGTACAACATTGTTCACAGTTAATGAAATAGTGCTAATGTTGTTCATTGTGGTAAAGTTGGTTTCATATTCGCACATTCATTCAGTGACAGCTCCATACATTGTTTACCATGGTACTTTGAATATTCGCACTGAAATCACATGTAAGTATGACTTCAAAACAACATTAGCACTATTAATTGACTGCGAACAATGCTGTACTTTGATGGTTGTTGGCTGCTAATATGATTTTACTATTTAGAATTTCCAATTAATACTTTTCTGATCTTATATTATCAACGAGAAAGACTGAATGTGCGAATATAAAACCAACTTTACCTTTTAAAATAAAAATCTACAACTTGAGGGTGAGTAAATGATGAATACACCCAAAAATCGGTGAAACACCCATACACTCATTCAGCAGCAGAGGCGAATCCATCATGTCCTGGAGCAGGGTCAGTTGGCATTGCTGTGTTAAGTTTGCATGTCCCTCACAGTCCAAACGCATGCAGTATAGGTCAATAGTAGTGTGTGGGTGTTTCACTAATTTTTGGGTGTATTCATCATTTACTCACCCTAAAGTTGTTGATTGATTTTTATTTATTTATTCATTTTATTTATTTCTGCTGACCACAAATGATAACTTTAAAGGACAAAGCAAATTTACTGTGAACTGCGAATATAAAACCAACTTTACCTCAATATGTTGTTCTGACGTCATACTTACATGTGATATTAAACCGAATATTCAAAGTAGCGTCGTAAACAATATAGGGACCTTGTCACAAGTTGTGCTCATATCAATACCTTTTAAAAGCCTTTACAGTTTAAGTAGCATTTTAAAACTCTGTTTTACTCGACGCTGAGTCTGAATGTTAGAATATAAACCAACTTTACTTCATGTTACTGAATATAGTGCAAGTAGTCTTTTAAACCGTTTGATTTGCTTAGTAAACAGTGTGAATGGAGTAAATGTGCTGTGAAGGGCAAACGGTGGACATCTCAAGAGGTGACCTCTTTTCTAATGTGAAACCATTAATATTATAATTATTTTAATTTTATAAACGCTTAATATTACAGTATTTAATAAGAATACCCTGCAGTAAAGCATTTCGTACACATAATACTAGCATCTTCATTCACCTTGCAATACATATTTTATTTTAAAAATTACAATGTTTTATGCAACAATATACAACCTCGGTATTTAGAAAGATTTAATTGCAATTAAACTGTAAAAGTCGAAGTTAATTAGTTTGAAAGAAATCAATTATACTTAAAGCAAAGTTTGAATGTCAAATCTGACAGATCGACTGATATCAGTGCAAACACGTATAGCTGTTTTAATCTATACAGCCAGAATCATGCACACACACCCATATAAATGTGTTTAATTATATAATAAAGTAGCTTGTAACTTACAGCAGATGTTTGTTTATAGTTCCATTGATGTGAGTTTTCAAAAACACTGCAGCCATGGTCACTGTGTTAGCATAGAACTGTAACTACGCGACTCCTGCTCCTAAACAGCGCATTAATCTCATATACTTCACTAATATATTTCATACAGTCGATCTATTATTTCTAAACATTGGTACTCTGTTTAATTATTCTGTTTACGGTGTGATTAAAACGATAATTTTTGTGGTGCTGTGTGTAGCCGGTGGAGTAGCAAACACGTTAAGTTTGTCCTCATTGTCTTACCGTACTTCCAAAAGCCAATCAGAAGAGAGAGATTGGAGGCGGGGACTGACGTAAATGTGAAGGAATTATGGGATATGTAGTAAAATAAGATTATTACTGTGCCCGCGTTTTCACTTCAACAGACACTAGTTTTAAGACAATTTATTGAAAAATGTGAATATACTTTACTTGACAGACACACATTATGTAACTTGCGGATGGATATTGTTTTGATTGTGCTCAAGCTCTTCTGTGTAGATTAATGAATGATTTGAGGTACCAAATGTAGCTATACATAGAACTTATTATCTCAAAGTTTTGATAAATAATGTTTTGTATGTTTATTATTTATTTTACAGTCAGTAATTTCCTTCAGGTTTGGCGTTTTGAGTGGTCCATGGTCAACTTTCTTTTCTCTGTGTGGATATGAGGTAGGCCTAACGAACATGAGGTAATCATTCATTAGTATCTCACTTGTAGATTTAAACAAGAAACTATTTTGCTATTAAAATGTATATTCTTTTATTAACAATTTCAATGTAAATGTAATCCAGACCAGTTAAATCACAAATTTAAAAAATTGTATGTGTTTGGGGAAAAGTGTACATCTTTAGTGTACTTAATCTAGAAAAATACAGACCATAGGCTATTCTTCCATTCTTTGCTAAAAACACTTCAGAAAGTTCAGGGTTTTAAGGGTTTGGGCAGGGTTTTAACGACTCTTCCTTTGTCTTCGAGTGATACTTTCAGGCCAAAGAAACCCCTTTGTCGAAAAACATGTGTGGTCAGTGGTTTGGCAAGTTTATTCACCTACCTACCCACTTCCTTTGCATACTTTGTTTAGCCATCTCCACCTATCCACTCCCCTCCTCTTAAGAACACATTATAGACAGGACATATTTGTCTCAAATCAGACTTGTGATAAAAATTACAGACTGTAGACCTTGTAAGAGACTCCTATATATGCTCTTGCAGACTCGTGGACTTCTTGAAGATGCTGCATTGACAGCAGACTAACCAACACGTAACAATAAAGAAGTTTCTGCTTGTTCAAGTCTCCTGGACAAGGTTCTCTTCATTCATCATATTTATTTTTTTTACAACAACGTCATCAATAGCCAACTGATTAAATGTCAATGAAATGCATTCACACCTTTATGATAAGTATCAGACATTAAAGTAGCAATGGTCCATCAAAAATGACATTTGTATCACAGCGAATGCATTAACAACATTATTTCAATCATCAATTGTATTTTAATTGTACATTGTAACATGTATTTTAATTGTTTACTGAGAGCAACTGTAAAGCAATATCCACAAAATCCAAAACTCAAGATCTAGAGATTCATCTTCAAGGTCCGCACCTAGAGTCTTAGAGTTGTTCATACCCTTGGTTTCGATGTTCTCTGACGAGCACATAGGTCAGAATGGCTATAAGGCAAATAGCCGCAGCTACAGCCCCCAGAATTATCGGGATCATCCGCTTGTTGTAATCTGCCCAGCATTCAACCTCTGAAATCAAGACATGATCAATCAATCACAAATAATCAATCATGTTACACTTGTTACACTTTCCCTCATAAGTATATGAATAGAATCTTAGTCTTGTTTTTGAATCTGCCACTATACTGAAAAACAGGCATTTGTAGCTCCGCCCTTTTTTGAAAAGAGCACAATCTCATTTGAATTTAAAGCGACTGTCACCAAAATGGCAACAATTATGATTACAGCCTAAAAGGTTGTGGTGTTTTGTGCTGAAACTTCACATACACACTCTAGGAACACCAGAGACTTATTTTACATCTTGTAAAAATGGGCATAATAGGTCCCCTTTAAATGAAGTCTTTTATTAATACATTTAATATAAATGTAACACCTTACCTAAATCCACAAAACATACAGTTGAGTTAGCAGAATATGACAATATTTTGGGGATTTTTGAATTATGTAGTACAGTTAATCTCTATAGCAGTGCTTAATTTGTAAATTGCGAGGTCCCAGAACAGATTGGGGTATCGGATCCGGCATGTTACCAGAGGAGGGAGAGGTGTTGCGGACGAAAGTGAAGAGCGGGGTGTGGAGGGGGGTGTCACGGACGAAAGTAAAGAGGGTTGGGGTGTCGCGGAAGAAAGTGAAGAGTGGGGAAGGGGGTGTGCGTGTGAGGAGGGGGATTGGTAAAATTAGGTGCCAGATCAGATTTGTGAGGTGCTGGATCTGGCTTGTTCCGGCACAAATTAAGCCCTGCTCTATAGTCTACGACAGAGGTGGGGGACTCAAGTCACATGATCCTACTCGAATCACACTTAAATGCCAAAATTTAGACTTGCTTGACAAATATTTTTTTTAAAGACTCGACTTGACTTGAATATCATGACTCAAGAGTTGACTTCGACTTGAGTTAAAGTACTCAAAATAACTTGTTTTTGTTTAATACATAGGCTGTGTCTAAAATCGCATACTTTCATACTATATAGTATGCTATAAACAGTATGTGAGCCAAATATTATGTCCGAATTCATAGAATTTGAAAAACAGTATGTACCGGATAACTTACTACTTTGGCCAGATTCTGAAATGCGCATATGATGCACGCTGCGCTATCCCATGATGCATCACGAGAGAACTCATAAATGGGAGTGGAGTGACGCAACTGACACGGGTAGGTCACATGATCATGACAAAACGTGGATTTAGGTCCATTCATACTGCTCATTTATACTGTATAGAACATACTTTTCTAACGGTCGAGTAGTAAATTCTAATTTAAATGTAGTACCTACTGAGTAGTAGGCGATTTCGGACGCAGCCATAGCCATTTGTTATGTATTTGTTTTGTTTTTTTCAAGTACGAAAGCTGAAACACACATGTGCAGTATTATTAGACTTGACTTACTTGAAACATGCAATGACCTTCACTTGACCAAGCTACAACTTCACTTGACTTGCTTGAAATAAGCAGTGACTTGACTTGCTTGAGTCTAAAAAATTGTCCTAACTTGCTTGAGACTTGAAGTTTAAGACTTGAGACTTAATTGTGACTTACTCCCACATCAGGCCTACAATCTCTCTACACTCCGAACTGTTTACCTTTTCCAAATGCTCCATTGACCAGATCAAAGGCTTGAATCTGCAGTGGCACCAGTTTAAGCCTGAAGAAGTCTGCCAGTATCAGCATTGTCTCAGACTTGCAGTTGAAGCTTAGGCCATTTTTTGCTTGGAACAACTTTTCATTATCCACGAGTCCTATGTAGACTTTACCTGTGGAATAAATTAAGTAAACGTTTTGTAAGCTAAGTGGTAGGAAAATCAAGTCATTTTCGTCCCTTCCTAACAATGTGGGCTACTGTTATGAAGTCTGACAGGAAAATTCCTGGGTATGGAACTTTCTGACCATTTCAGCTCTAATTTGGTTTCCTGTCTTGCCAGCTCTACCCTTGCTATTTGGTCCTGCCTGTTTTCAGGCACTGGATTGTCTATCTGCTTATGTCTTGGTTTCTGTTCTGCCATGACTTCCTGCCCTGTTGGGTCCACCCTGACTTCCTGCTCTGCTGTACCCACCCTGACTTCCTGCTGGCTCCACCCTAGCTTCCTCCTGGCTCCACCCTGACTTCCTGCTCTCCTGGCTCTATGCTGTACTCCTGCTCTTTTGCTCTACTGGCTCCATTTCACTTCCTGCTGGCTTCGCCTTGACTTTCTGTTCTCCTCCTTTGCTGACTCCATCCTAACTTCCTGTTTTGTTGGCTCCTCTCAAACTTCCTGCTCTGCTGCTCAACTGGCTCCACCCTAACTTCCTGCTATGCTGACTCCATCCTGACTTCTTGATGGCTCCACTCTGACTTCTTGCTCTCCTGCTCTACTGGCTCCACCATGACGTCCTGCTATGCTGGCTCCATCCTAACTTCCTGATGGCTCCACCGTGACTTCTTACTCTCCTGCTCTGCTGGCTCCATCCTGACTTCCCCCTCTGCTGGCTTCACCCTGACTTCCTGCTATGCTGGCTCCATCCTGACTTCCTGCTATGCTGGCTCCACCCTGACTTCCTGTCTTGCTGGCTGCACCCTGACTACATGTTTTGCTGGCTCCACCATGACTTCCTGCTATGCTGGCTCCATCCTGACTTCCTGCTCTGCTGGCTTCACCCTGACTTCCTGTTCTCCTGCTATGCTGGCTCCTCCCTGATTTCCTGCTATGCTGGCTCCATCCTGACATCCTGCTCTGTTGGCTCTACCCTGACTTTCTGTTTTGCTGGCTCCGTTCTGACTTCCTGCTATGCTGGCTCTATCCTGACTTTTTGCTCTGCTGGCTTCATTCTGACTTCCTGTTCTCCAGCTTTGCTGGCTTTACCCTGAATTCATGCTCTACTGGCTCCATCATGACTTTCTGTTTAGCTGGCTCTATCCTGGCTTTTTGCTCTACTGACTCTATCCTGACTTCCTGCTCTAGTGGCTCCATCCTGACTTCTTGTTCTCCAGCTCTACTGGCTCCACCCTGACTTCCTGCAGTGCTGGCTTCATTGTGACTTCCTGCTCTGCTTGCTCCACCCTGACTACCTGTTTTCCTGTTTTGCTGGCTCCACCCTGACTTCCTCCTCTACTGGCTTCACCCTGACTTTCCTTTTGTGCTGGCTCCATCCTGACTTCCAGCTCTGCTGGCTCCACCCTGTCTTCTTGTTCTCCGGACTCCACCCTGACTTCCTGTTCTCCAAGCTCCACCCTGACTTCCTGTTCTCCAAGCTCCACCCTGACTTCCTGCTTGCAACTGTTTCAGTTGGTTTTGTCAGTCTTTATTCTGGTGTTGGTTTCTTCATTATATTTCTTTTTGGATATAGAGGGGCAATATGACCCAGCCATGTTTCTGTGAGCTATCACAGGATAAATAAGACAGTGATGCTTTGTATGATTGTAACTAAAACTTACTTGGGCAGTTTTTACAAAGAGGAGCAGGTCTCAGAAGACCTTTGATCGTCTTCACATAGGACTGATCCCCATCCTTAAAGAGTGGCGAAATATTGCACTGAATGTTGATTAGGCCCATGTATTTAATGTAAAATAAAACTTACGATTAACATAAAACTGAAGCTAAAAGTGACTGTAGTTACCTTGATGAAAGTAAACTCCAGATGTCCACCAGAAAATTCTAGTGAGAGGATGGTCCTTTGGTTCGCACAGTATCCCGTGGCCCGTACTGAGTTAGGAGTCAAGTTGAAATAATACTTCTTCTGCAATTAAAGATAAGTGCTAATTACTACACTGACAATATGCTAGTTTTTCCATGCAAGCAGGTAATCAAAACACTACAAAATGTACAATATCGAAGATGATTACAATCTAAAGATAAAGAAACTTCATCATAATCTGACAAAGAATTTGAAGAAACATCAAGTGTACTTACTTAAGTGTATTTAATGCATGTACAATGAAAATAATTTGGGACAAAATGAACAAACCCTATAGGAGTCTACACACCTTCTTTGGCTCTTGAATACAAATGAAATCAAGTAATGACAAAAAAACTGCATATCAGCACAAACTGATCATTTGAATCAGTGAGTTGTTAACTGTAGACTCACTCTGACCGGATCATTTGAATCAGTGAGTTGTTAACTGTAGACTTATTCTGACCAGATTATTTGAATCATTGAGTCGTTAACTGTAGACTCACTTTGACCAGATCATTTGAATCAGTGAGTCGTTAACTGTAGATTCATTCTGACCAGATCATTCGAATCAGTGAGTCGTTAACTATAGACTTATTCTGACCAGATCATTTGAATCAGTGAGTTGTTAACTGTAGACTCACTCTGACCAGATCATTTGAATCAGTGAGTTGTTAACTGTAGACTTATTCTGACCAGATTATTTGAATCATTGAGTCGTTAACTGTAGACTCACTTTGACCAGATCATTTGAATCAGTGAGTCGTTAACTGTAGATTCATTCTGACCAGATCATTCGAATCAGTGAGTCGTTAACTATAGACTTATTCTGACCAGATCATTTGAATCAGTGAGTTGTTAACTCTAGACTCACTCTGACCAGATCATTTGAATCAGTGAGTCGTTAACTGTAGATTCATTCTGACCAGATTATTCGAATCAGTGAGTCGTTAACAGTAGACTCACTCTGACCAGATAATTTGAATCAGAGTCATTAACTGTAGACTCACTCTGACCAGATCATTTGAATCAGTGAGTCGTTAACTATACACTCACATTGACCTGATCATTTGAATCAGTGAGTCATTAACTGTAGACTCACTCTGACCAGATCATATGAGCTAGTGAGTCGTTATCTGTAGACTTACTCTGACCAGATAATTTGAATCAGTGAGTCGTTAACTGTAGACTCACTCTGGCCAGATCATTTGAATCAGTGAGTCGTTAACTGTAGATTCACTCTGGCCAGATAATTTGAATCAGTGATTCGTTAACTGTAGAGTCACTCTGACCAGATCATTTGAATCAGTGAGTTGTCAACTGTAGACTCACTCTGACCAGATCATTTGAATCAATGAGTCATTAACTGTAGACCCACTCTGACCAGATCATTTGAATCAGTGAGTCATTAACTGTAGACTCACTCTGACCAGATCATTTGAATCAGCGAGTCATTAACTGTAGATTCACTCTGACCAGATCATTTGAATCAGTGAGTCGTTAACTGTAGACTCACTCTGACCAGATCATTTGAATCAGAGAGTCATTAACTGTAGATTCACTCTGACCAGATCATTTGAATCAGTGAGTGGGTCAAAAAGATCCCATAATGTTGTTTGTACAGTGTGGATTTTTGAAATGGTATTTTTTGCAGTCTAAAAAAAAAGATCCCATAATGCAAAAAAATCAATATCCCATAATGCAATTCAAAACCTAAATAAATATAAATCACAAAATAACAAAAACCGCTGATTTATGGATATTTTTAACAGTGAATAGAGCTAAACTGTCAGTAATAGGCCTTTATATCTGCTGTCCAGTTCAAAGCTGGTGTGCCCACAGGCTTACATATTTAACACATTTTAGTTTTTTTTTTCCTGACAGCGCAGTCAGCCGTTGATGATGTTGGTGGTAAACCAAGCGAGTTCTCACCCTTTGCACAAACACGCTGAGAGAACAAAATAAAAGTGCTGATAAAATAGCATGCTTACTTTGTTCTCTCTCACCACAAACTCCACTCCAATACTGGCCCTCACACACACTTTGCCTTGAGGGTTTCTGATGGTGTAGGTGACCAGAGGCGGTGCTGTTTCTTTGGGTTGAAGGACGGGCATTTGGGGCACAAGAGAAATGTTAGAATCTCCTCTGATCGGCCCAGGGGCTTCTGCCAAAACTGAAGGGTCTTTAGGGTTTAACACAAGAGAACTTCCTGTGAGAACAAAGACAGGGAGGGCTTAGAAAACCACAACAAGTGCACATCAAAATGTCAAATGTGTAGGTGTGAAAAACTGTGTAGCTTTTACGTGTTGAGTTTTTACGTGTTGAGTTTTAAAAAGATTAGACTGGAGCTTTTTACTTTTTCACCTACGAATCAAGGTGTATTAGAGTAGCTTGTAGGATAATTGGACTGCAAAACTAGTCATAAATGTACATTTTTACACTTACACTTTTACATGAAACAAGAAAGCTGAATAAATAATCTCTCCATTGATGTATGGTTTGTTAGGATTGGATGATATTTGGCTGAGATATGTCTGTTTGAAAATCTGGACTATTAATGTTAAGGTTAGGGCTAGGGTTAGTCCGATTCCTTTGCAATGCATATTACTAATCAAAAATGGAGTTTTGATATATTTTCAGTTGGAAATTTACTAAAGGTTTCAAAAATGTGGACAATTAGCTTGTTACTTTACACTATGAAAACATGCATTAATTATCAGTTCCCGTATTTTGTTATTCACAGGTGTTTACTGTTAATTTATGGGATGTTGATCTCTGTTATGTCAAGTTTTGATGTTGAAAATTCAACTCTGCTGTTTAACAAAGCGACATTTATTGATCTTTTATTAGTCTGAAATGATAAATTGTATGATAAATTATAAATGTGCAAAAATTTTGTAATCTAACAAATCTGGACTCTTAGGGTTAAGGTTAGGGCTATGGTTAGTCCAATTCCTTTGCAATGCATATTACTAATCAAAAATGGAGTTTTGATATATTTACAGTTGGAAATTTACTAAAGGTTTAAAAAATGTGGACAATTAGTTTGTTATTTTACACTATGAAAACATGCATTATTTATCAGTTCCCGTATTTTGTTATCCACAGGTGTTTACTGTTTATTTATGGGATGTTGATCTCTGTTATGTCAAATTTTGATGTTGAAAATTCAACTCTGCGGTTTAACAAAGCGACATTTATTGATCTTTTATTAGTCTAAAATTACGAATTGTATAATAAATTATATCATTCATTCATTCATTTTCTTTTCGGCTTAGTACCTTTATTAATATGCCGTCGCCACAGCAGAATGAACCACCAACTTATCCAGCACATGTTTTACGCAGCGGATGCCCTTCCAGCTGCAACCCATCTCTGGGAAACATCCATACACACTCATTCACACACATACACTACGGACAATTTAGCCTTTCCAATTCACCTGTACCGCATGTCTTTAGACTGTGGGGGAAACCGGAGCACCCGGAGAAAACCCACGCAAACGCAGGGAGAACAAACTCCACACAGAAACACCAACTGACCCAGCCGAGGCTCGAACCAGCGACCTTCTTGCTGTGAGGCGACAGCACTACCTACTATGCCACTGCATCGCCTAATAAATTATATATGTGCAAATAAATTTGTAAAATAGCAAATCTGGGCTATTAAGGTTAAGGTTAGGGCTATGGTTAGTCCGATTCCTTTGCAATGCATATTACTAATCAAAAATGGAGTTTTGATATATTTACAGTTGGAAATTTACTAAAGGTTTAAAATATGACTACAGTTAGGGGGTTATTTTACACTATGAAAACATGCATTAATTATCAGTTCCCATATTTTGTTATTCACAGGTGTTTACTGTTTATTTATGGGATGTTGATCTCTGTTATTTCAAATTTTAATGTTGAAAATTCAACTCTGCGGCTTATTAAAGTGACTTTTATTGACTTTTTGTAGTCTGAAATAATAAACTGTATAAGAAATAATAGAAATAAGTTTATGAAAAACAAATCTGGAATATTAGGGTTAAGGATAGGGCTAGGGTTAGTCCGATTTCTTAGCAATGCATATTACTAATCAAAAATTACTTTACATTATAACACATGCATTAATTATCAGTTCCCATAATTTGTGATTCATGTGTGTTTTTTGTTTATTCATGGGATGTTGATCTTTGCTCTGTCGAATTTTGATGTTGAAAATTCACCTCTGCGGTTTAACAAAGTGATGTTTATTGACCTTCTATTAGTCTGAAATGATAAACTATACAAGAAATTATGAAGAAAACATGATCTTTACTTAATATTCTAATGAATTTTGATATATTTTCAATAATTTTGACCCATACATTGAATTTGGCTATTGACAAAAATGTACTCGTGCAACATAAGACTCCAGGGTCAAATATTTCCACTAAACTCACTTTTGTTTCTCATAAAAAGGCATCTGAACTCACCTAGGCAGTGCAGGGCGGTCAGCATCAGCAGGAGGACGGGGCGACTGAACTGGGTCATTTTGAAGAAAGTATCTTACTGGTGGCAGAGTGGATGGTGTTTTGGCATCAGCTGAAATGCAGCGCTGAACTATAGTGCACATGTGTTTGTGGAGGAGGATCTTCATACTGACATAGTTTGACATCAGGAAGCTGCTCTGAACGAGCTCATGGTTAGTAATGCAAGTACTGATATGAGTAATAACTCATTCGTTCCGGTCATACGTCATTCTTGGGGTAGTCTGTGGGGTAACACTTTACTTGAAGGGGTGTTCATAAGACTGTCATGAAACCTTTATAATTATGACATGAATGTGAATGAGATTTTTTTCATGCTCATGAGAAATGTTATTAGGTGTCATTTGCTCAGTTACAACATTTTAAATGCAAAGATGACATTGTTATAACAACTTGACATAAACAAAAACATCACAACCTGTTTTTGTCTTTGTCATGACAACTTGACATGACAGTAGACTCACTCTGACCAGATCATTTGATTCAGTGAGTCGTTAACAGTAGACTCACTCTGACCAGATCATTTGATTCAGTGAGTCGTTAACAGTAGACTCACTCTGACCAGATCATTTGATTCAGTGAGTCGTTAACAGTAGACTCACTCTGACCAGATCATTTGATTCAGTGAGTCGTCAACAGTAGACTCACTCTGACCAGATCATTTTAACCAGTGAGTCTTTAACTGTAGAGTCACTCTGACCAGATAATCTGAGTCAGTGAGTGATTAACTATAGACTCACTATGACCAGATCATTTGAATCAGTGAGTTGTTAACTGTAGACTCACTCTGACCAGATCATTGTAATCAGTTAGTCTTTAACTGTAGAGTCACTCTGACCGGATAGTTTAAATCAGTGAGTCATTAAATGTTGACTCACTTTGACCAGATCATTTGAATCAGTGAGTCGTTAACTATAGATTCACTCTGACCAGATCATTTGAATCAGTGAGTCGTTAACTGTAGATTCAATCTGACCAGATCATTTGAATCAGTGAGTTGTTAACAGTAGACTCACTCTGACCAGATCATTTGAATCAGTGAGTCGTTAACTATACATTCATACTGACCAGATCATTGTAATCAGTGAGTCTTTAACTGTAGATTCACTCTGACCAGATCATTTGAATCAGTGAGTCGTTAACAGTAGACTCACTCTGACCAGATCATTTGAATCAGTGAGTCGTTAACAGTAGACTCACTCTGACCAGATCATTTGAATCAGTGAGTTGTTAACAGTAGACTCACTCTGACCAGATCATTTGAATCAGTGAGTTCTTAACTATAGACTCACTCTAACCAGATCATTTGAATCAGTGAGTCGTTAACTATACACTCACTTTCACCAGATCATTTGAATCAGTGAGTCATTAACTATAGAGTCACATTGACCAGTATCATTGTTTTTGATATAAAATACACAGAACTGGAAATATAATGCATGTAATGAAAATAAGCCCTACTCCAATAAATTTTGAAGTGAAAAAGTGAATATAGACAAGTCTTTCTAATGTATCTCTCGACTGTGAATGCTATCAAAGACATTTTATTTTGAAAGCCATGCCTATTGACTACAACGTCAATCTGATATCATGTTGACGTCTTGTGCCTGCTTGAGTGTTTAAGATCATTTCGGTCATCATACAGTAAACATCTGTCATCTTTTCATCAGTGACATGCATCTAAACAGTCTCTGGGTCAATGCGTGTAAAGATTTTGGACATCATCTTGGACACTTTTAATGCTTCCAAACAGTTTGCTGCAATTATAAAGCACACGTCTTGAGGTAGTTCAGTATGATGTGATTTACCTTCTATGTGTGATTTGATTGGACAGGAATCACAGGACTGATTTTTCAAATCCCCATAAAAAATAAACTAGAAAAAATAAAATAGTGACAGCAGGTTGAAGGAAAGCAGTGGAGTAAAAGGATTCAATTCATGTTTATTTATATAGTGATTTTTACTATGTCGATTGTGTCAAAGCAGCTTAACAAAGCTCTAGTAAAGTCCAGATTTCAGAGTTGAAGTTCAGTTTAGTTTAGTTCAGTGTGGTTTAAATTTCACTGCTGAAAGTACCAATACTGCAGTAAAAATGTCCTCAGTACACATTTATAAAACTACTGAGTAAATTACAATTCCTGAGCATAACTACTCAATTACAGTCGTTTGAGTATTTGTAATTTGTTACTTTACTCTACTGGAAGCTGCAGTATAAACTTTTAAAAATAAGTACAAAAGTACATTTTAAATAACCCACAATCGGCAACACAACCTCAAAAATTCAACCACAAATAATCATCCGTTTTCTTACTTTTTTCTTTTTTTTAACAGATTTTTTTGTCATTTTGTAACGTGTGACTGAGTTCACACTTTATTTGCTCTGTTCACTGTTTTACTTCCCTTCCCTGTTTGCTTGGTGCTGAAACTCATTTTCTAGCCTGTCAAAAGTACGCTTGTGTGTGTGTGTGTGTGTGTGTGTGTGTGTGTGTGCCTGTTCAAAATTCAACAATAGTTTACTGTAATTATCTTGTAAAATTCATTCATTTTCCCTCAGTCCCTTAGTCCCTTATTTATCAGGCATCGCCACAGAGGAATGAACCACCAACTATTCCAGCCTCCATTTTACACAGCGGATGTCCTTCCAGCTCAGTTCTGGAAAACACCAAACACTCTCATTCCCACTCACACACATACAGACAATTTAGTTTACCCAATTCACCTATAGCTCATGTCTTGTGGGGGAAACTGGAGCACCCGGAGGAAACCCACACCAACACGGGGAGAACATGCAAACTCCACATAGAAATGCCAACCGGCCCAGCCGAGGCTCGAACCAGTGACCTTCTTGCTGTGAGGTGATCGTGCTACCCACTGTGCCACCGTGACATTCCAACAGTAACTATTTTTGGTCCAAAATAACTGACCAGCAGGTTAATGAACTCTGATAAATAACGAATAATGTTGGTTTATCAGCAAACACCTTCCAGTTACTCTGGGTCATGGGTTTCTGAGAATATTTGATCACTGTTTTCACTGTAAATTAAGATGATTCATGTGTCACATACAGCAGAAATATTTTACCGCATTAGTTTACCGCGAATGCCTTGTAAAATGCATTTTAATACTTATTATAGGTTAAATTAACAAATATACAGTTTGTAATGTAGTGTTACATTATTGTTCAATAAAAGCAAATAATAATTTAACAGTAGTTTACTGTAATCGTCTTATAAAAGGTATTATTTTAATATTTATTAAGCTAAATTAACAGATTTTAAAGTAGCTTTACATTAATTTTTCCATTAAACTAATAGCAAAATCACAATTTTAACAGTAGTTTACTGTAATCGTCTTGTAAAGTGCACTATTTTAATACTTATTAAAGGCTAAAGTAACAACTAAACAGTTTGTAATGTAGTGTGACGTTTTTTTTTCAATTAAAGCAAATATTAATTTTAACAATAGTTTACTATAATCGTCTTGTAAAATGTAGTATTTTAATATTTATTAAGCTAAATTAACAAATTAACAGATTTTAAAGTAGCTTTACATTACTTTTTCCATTATACTAATAGCAAAATCACAATTTTAACAGTAGTTTACTGTAATCGTCTTATAAAATGTATTATTTTAATATTTATTAAGCTAAATTAACAAATTAACAGATTTTAAAGTAGCTTTACATTACTTTTTCCATTATACTAATAGCAAAATCACAATTTTAACAGTAGTTTACTGTAATCGTCTTATAAAATGTATTATTTTAATATTTATTAAGCTAAATTAACAAATTAACAGATTTTAAAGTAGCTTTACATTACTTTTTCCATTATACTAATAGCAAAATCACAATTTTAACAGTAGTTTACTGTAATCGTCTTATAAAAGGTATTATTTTAATATTATTAAGCTAAATTAACAAATTAACAGATTTTAAAGTAGCTTTACATTACCTTTTCTATTAAATCAAATAGCAAAATCATAATATTAGCAATGGTTTACTGTAATCATCTTGTAAAATGCACTATTTTAATACTTATTATAGGCTAAAGTAACAAATAAACAGTTTGTAATGTAGTGTTACGTTTTTTGATGAAAGCAAATAATAATTTTAACAGTAGTTTACTGTAATCGTCTTATAAAATGTATTATTTTAATATTTATTAAGCTAAATTAACAAATTAACAGATTTTAAAGTAGTTTTCCATTACTTTTTCCATTAAACTAATAGCAAAATCCCAACTTTAACAGTAGTTTACTGCAATCGTCTTGTAAAATGTATTATTTTAATATTTATCAAGCTAAATTAACAAATTAACAGATTGTAAAGTAGCTTTACATTACCTTTTCTATTAAATCAAATAGCAAAATCATAATTTTAACAATAGTTTACTGCAATAGTCATATAAAATGTATTATTTTACATTAAGTTAAGTTAGTATAAGTTAATCAACGAATTAGCAGTTTTTAAAGTAGTGTTACATTATTTTTCTATGAATCGAATAGCAAAATAAAGCATAAAAGCATTAAAAAAACATATATTTTAGCAATAGCTCACTGCAATCCTCTTGTAAAATGCATTATTATAATACTCATTATAGGCTAAATTAGCAAATGAACAGTTTGAAAGTACATTTTTTGCTGCCTAAACGTTTTAGTTGAATCAACTAAACTTTTTAACCTAATTTAATGGATAATTTAATGCATAATGAACTTACATCAATAAACCTGACTAAAAAGATTAAGTTAAACCGTATAACTAAAACAAAAAAATAGTTGAAACCTGATTCACTTATTAAAATAAATAAAAATAACATTAAAAATGACTTTTTGTTGTATCATTTTTTCACATTATTTTCCTAGACTGTAAAATATTACATGAAAACAAATGTTTTTGTGCAACTTTGACTTATTGCAATAAGTTAAGCAGGTTTAATTCAATATTTTGACCAATTTAAGTTGAGATTTCTGGAAAATTTGATTTGATTTGATATGATATTTAAATAGTCTAAGATCTAGTCATGAAAGTCTCAGTGGAGAGAGCTTGAGTGCATTTCCTTAATTTCATTAGAGTTAAACACACAGCACAGGTCAAAGGTAGAGAGGACAAAGTGTGTGCTTAAATACACACTGCTGCTTTTGTCAATTTGTTTAACACAAGGCTGCATTCGCACACTGACAGACTTTTCTACGCTGTCAAACATATCCGCTAATTAACATACTTCGAATTTTGTGATTCACTAATTTTTTTCTGTTTATTTACGGTTGTGAATTGTATTATGGGATATTTATCTCTGCTCTGTCAACTTTTTAATGTTGAAAATTCAACTCTGCAGTTTGACTTTAACTGACATTTTAATCGTTTGCAACTATATACTGTATATACTGTATACGACATAAAATAGTATTAGTATTAAGTCACTTAATTCACAAATACGCTTTATTGAACATGTACACATAGACATCGCCTACAGGTATATATTATATATTGTCAAATATGTGAAAAGATATGGTTTTTATTCCTCAAAATATATTGAGCGCTCTAATACGGTTTTGATGTCTACTGTACAAATATTGTCAAAAATATGAAATAAATACAGTTCATATTGTTCAAAACATAGGCAGCGCCGTTGTATGGTCACCAATGTAAACTGAATGCCAACTGGTGGTCATGTTTGGTACTGCAGCCAAACAAAATCCTCCGGAAAGCTAATTTTTTTGAGGTATCAATTTCAAATTTGGAATATAACTTGTTCGGATATTTAAGCTAAAGCATGTTTTGTAAAATATATATTTTATGTATTATATTATCATACACATTGATTGTTTTATTTTTTTGTAATCATAAAAGCACATCACTTTTGTTAAATTGAATTTTTGAACTTTTTTCACTTCAGCTACAATCTGACTTCTGGTCTCTTTAAAACAAGACCTTAAATTTGCATCTGTGCACTAAAGTGGTGAAAATTGGCAATCATTTAAGTTGAACATGTCATTTTCATGTCTATGTTCAAAAAGTGTGAGCGACTGACAATTAGGGGGTCAAAAAAAACTTGCTTTGTTTTTGACAAATTATTTCTGAAAACAAGACAATATATAATTTTTTTTTACTTCAGAATTTGATGTCTACTGTACAAATATTGTCAAAAATATGAAAAAAATGCAGTTCATATTCTTCAAAACATAGGCGGTGCCGTTGTATGGTCACCAATGTAAACTGAATGCCAACTGGTGGTCATGTTTGGTACTGCAGCCAAACAAAATCTTTCTGAAAGTTAATTTTTTGAGGTATCAATTTCAAATTTGGTATATAACTCGTTCGGATATTTAAGCTAAATCATGTTTTGTAAAATATATATTTTATGTATTATATTATCATACACATTGATTGTTTAATATTTTTTTGTAATCGTAAAAGCACATCACTTTTGTTAAATTTAATTTTTTAACTTTTTTCACTTCAGCTACAATCTGACTTCTGTCCTCTTTCAAATAAGACCTTAAATCTTACATCTGTGCACTAAAGTGGTGAAAATCGGCAATCATTTAGGTTGAACATGTCATTTTCATGTTTATGTTCAAAAAGTGTGGGTGACCAACAGTTAAGGGGTCAAAAAAAAACTTGACAAATTATTTCTGAAAACAAGACAATATATATATTTTTTTACTTCAGAATTTGATGTCTACTCTACAAATATTGTCAAAAATATGAAAAAAAAGCAGTTTATATTCCTCAAAACATAGGCGGTGCCGTTGTATGGTCACCAGTGTAAACTGAATGCCAACTGGTGGTCATGTTTGGTACTGCAGCCAAACAAAATCTTTCTGAAGGTTAATTTTTTGAGGTATCAATTTCAAATTTGGTATATAACTCGTTGGGATATGTAGGCTAAAGTATGTTTTGTAAAATACCTATTTCATGTATTATTTCAACGAGTACATTGTAAATTTTAACATATTTCTGAAAACGACAGAATATTTTTGTCTCGTCTACAAAATGCTTCTTGATTTAAGAATTTGTAGATATTGAGACTAGAAACAACACAAAAACTCCAAGTAAGAAAAGCATTTTGTTGTTTTTTAGCAGTGTGTTATCACTGATTTTGGGGGAACAGTGTGTGTGTGTTGTTGGAGAGCAGCTCATATGAGTAAACATTGCACTGAATACCTGCCAGTCCATATTAGGACAGCGGGAGAATGAGAACACACAGAATTGAGTGCTTTAACTGTGAGTAAATCATTACAGGGGTGGATAGAGTCCAGTAAGAGCGCTTCTGAACCCTTTCACTCCAACACACAGTTTTTTGGGGGGGTTTTCAGAAGAGCAGAGATATTGGAGACAATGGCGCGGGACAATATCTTGACGGTTTTGGCTTTGCTTTGGTTTTATTTTAACGGTGGACATGCACAAACCGATTCTAGTGTCCCGTGTGATGACAGGCGAGTGGAAAGAGTGGTGAATTTAACTCTTGGGACACATAATAAAATGATCACCGAAGGAGCTCAGCTGGCTCTCTATGAGATCCTGGAGGCCACCAAAGTAAGATTTGATTTTGAAGTTGTTTTAATTTCAGAAATGGAAGGTTTCTTTACACTGAAATAAAAATATTCATTGGATTTACTCCATTTTTTAAGGTAAGTTGGTTGCAAACTATTTATGAAGGCTGAATTTAAACGAACAAATTAAGTTTTGTAATGGTCAATTTAATTTCTGTTATGAACACTCTCGGAATTCAGTAGGGTAATGAATATTTATATGGCAATGTTGATGTATTTGGTCTTTGCGGAATAGATCTGCTACACTGCTGCTGCTGCTGCTGCTTTGATTATTATGGCAGAGCAAGTACCGAGACCTGCTACTGCCAGTATATACACAAACATGGCGTCTGAGAGTATGACGCACTGCTGCCGCAAACATAATATACAGTGCTGAGCATATATGAGTACACCCCATTTTGAAAATGAATATTTTTTATTAGTTTCTCAGTAAATATGGGTCCTATATATGACCCACTTGAACAAAACAGATTTATTAAACAGATATACTTATTAAAATAATAGTTTAGTCACAGAACATCTTTAGAAATGTAAAAATAAAACATTTAAAGTCATGCAAAATATTGCAAAACAAATTACAACCTACAAAATTTCAACTAAATTTTATACATTTTTGTTTCTTTTGATTTTTACTATTTTTGAAAATGTTATTTAATATTTTCCCTAACATATAAATTTGGGCTACTAATTTTTGAACCATTATTGTAGGTTATTTTGTTAGATTAGCTCCAGATTTGGCTTTAGTACTGACTAATCTAATGTATATGCACAAATTTAATATTGTAAAGCATCCTATCGAAAATATTAATTTAAATGAGAGATTTGTGGGAGGTGTACTCATATGCTGAGCACTGTACATGTAACCCCCCGTAGCAGATCAAAACACAGGTGGAGTTGGGGTGGAGGAGGGTCTTTGAAAATGCGTCGCAGCTTTAGCAGCGTAGAATGCCGCGGAGCTTTTAAACTGATGAGGAGCAAGCTCATTGGCTGCCGAGGTGAGAGCAACCAATCTCGTGCGCCGTGTTGTTAATGACACAGGAGCAGATGAGGTGACCTATCAGAGTTTCATGCCAGAAATTTCATTTGTTTGTTTAAATTCAGCCCATATAAATTGTTTGCAACCACTTAACTTAAAAAAAGGGTATTTCCAATACACCGTAAAAAAACAAGCTGTTAATTAAGTGTTTTCTGCTTATTTGCGGTTGTGAATTGCATTATGGGATGTTGATCTCTGCTCCGTTGACCTCTGATGTTGTAAATTCAACTCTACAGTTCAACAAAGTGACTCTTATTGAAATTTTAATAGTTTGAAACAATAATAAGTAAAAGAAAAAAGGAGAAATAAGTCTGTAATTGTAACTTTAGGAAGCTTGACAATGGAGGTGACAATCCATGTGCAGGTTTTATTAACAGAGAATGGTTGTGCTAGCAATGGTCAAATATAGGAACAAACAGTTTCATACAGGCAATCCAATATTGTAGTCAAAAAGCAGGCGAGTGTTCGGTACAGGTGGCAAAGATTCAACAAAGGAAAAGCAGGCAAAGATCAAACAAAGAATGACGACGCTTCATAATGCTACAATACAGTGTACAAGACTCAGTAATGTCTGTGTGTGCTGTTTATATGGTCCATGTAATCAGTCTTGAGTAGCTTCCAGCTGTATGTGTATGTAATCAATGGAGAATCAGGTGTGTGTGTGTGGTGCCTGAAGGGAGTTGTAGTCTATATGGAGATGGGATTTTAGTCCTCCATTGATCTGTATGGAATAGATGGTGGTTTTGGCAGTAAAATAACAGAAAATGTGCTGGGTGTTTATTAAAATTTTTTTGTAGCATAATATACAATACCAACCCAGACAATATAACACTTTACACAAATAAAATGTCAACAAAAGTCACTTTATTGAACTTTTCAAGGTTAAACATTGTTCTTAAGAAAGATCAAGATACAATAATGCAATTCAAAAGCATAAATAAACTAAAACTGCAAACATGAATCAGAAAAAATAGAAAATGTCCTGCTAATTTACAAATATTTTTGTCAGTGTAGTATAATAAAGATATTTTTGACAGGCTCAGAATGAATCGGGGGACGTTTTGTTGGTGCGGTTTTCCAGCAGAGAAACTGACTGTCCTGCTGGAGGAGAGAAGACTTGGCATGAGTGTGACTACTTACAGCAAGCAGATAAGGTGAGATCTTGAAAACTCATTATTTGTGTTTATTCTCCATTGCATAACTTCAATATCTTCAAATTTATATTCTTTTTATTATTATTTTTGGGTGGCACGGTGGCTCAGTGGTTAGCACTGTCGCCTCACAGCAAAAAGATCGCTGGTTCGGGCCAGTTGGCCTTTCTGTGTGGAGTGTGCATGTTCTCTCCGTGTTGGTGTGGGTTTCCTCCGGGTGCTCCGGTTTCCTCCACAGTCCAAACCCATGCGCTATAGTTGAATTGGATTAACTAAATTGTCCGTAGTGTGTGAGTGTGTGTGTGAATGAGTGTGTATGGGTGTTTCCCAGTACTGGGTTGTGGCTGGAAGGGCATTCGCTGCGTAAAACATATGCTGGAATAGTTGCCGGTTCATTCAGCTGTGGCGACCTCTGAAATAGAGACAAAGCTGAAGGAAAATGAATGAATGAATTTGAATAGTCTTACTCAAAAAATGGCATTTGCTGTTTGTTTGAACTTAAGCTGGCTGAGAGAGTGGGATGATGTAATCAGGATGTTAAAATACACAGAAAATAAAAACCTCAGCTTTCAAAGATCACCATACAACTTCACTGAGCAAAAGTCACGGCACAATAAACAAATCCCAGCCTGGTCTGTCACGTATTTTGGGTCCCCTTGAAACATTTTGTTATGTTCTCTACTATTTGCATGTGTTGTGAGAAAATGCAGCATGTTTGTTTTTTTGTGTTTGCGTTATGTGGATTTGCAACAAGTGTGCTGTCACACCGATGAAGATCTTTTCTTAATTTGCTGGTATTATTGCATGTGTTTTCTTTAATTGCAGCATGTTAATCTCTTTCAGCCACCGTTCAAACTACGTATTTAAAATGAGCTGAAACATCTCAATTCTTGGTTATTATGGGGGACAACTGAGTTGTTTTATGCTCAATCCACTTATATTTGTAAAAATTTATAAGCTAACCGAATTCTTTCATGTTTCTCCCAACACAAATCCATTGTGTGGAACCCAGCATTTACAGTGCATCCGGAAAGTATTGATAGCGCTTCACGTTTTCCACATTTTTTTATGTTGCAGCCTTATTCCAACATGGATTAAATTTATTTATTTCCTTAAAAAATTCTACACACAATACCCCATAATGACAATGTGAACAAAGAGTTTTTTTAATTGATCACATGTACATCAGTATTCACAGTCTTTGCTCAATACTTTGTTGATGCACCTTTGGCAGCGATTACAGCCTCAAGTCTTTTTGAATATGATGCCACAAGCTTGGCACACCTGTCTTTGGGAATTTTTGATTATTCTACTTTGCAGTTCCTCTCAAGCTGTCAGGTTAGATGGGAAGCGACGCTGTACAGCCATTTTCAGATCTCTCCAGAGATGTTCAATAGGATTTAGGTCTGGGCTCTGGCTGGGCCACTCAAGGACATTCACTGAGTTGTTGTAAAGCCACTACATTTTAGCGGTGTGCTTTGGGTCATTGTCCTGCTGGAAGATGAACCGACACCCCAGTCTGAGGTCAAGAGCCATCTGAAGCAGGTTTTCATTCAGGATGTCTCTGTACATTGCTGCATTCATCTTTCCCTCTATCCTGACTAGTCTTCCAGTTCCTGCTGCTGAAAAACATCCCCACAGCATGATGCTGCCACCACCATGCTTCACTGTAGGAATGGTATTAGCCTGGTGATGAGCGGTGCCTGCTTTTCTCCAAACGTAACTCCTGGCATTCACTCCAAACAGTTAAATTTTAGTCTCATCAGACCAGAGAGTTTAGTTTCTTATGGTCTGAGAGTCCTTCAGATGCCTTTTGGCAAATTCCAGGCGGGGAGTGGTTTGTCTGGCCACTCTATCATACAGGCCTGATTGGTGGATTGCTGCACAGATGGTTGTCCTTCTGTAAGGTTCTCCTCTCTCCACAGAAGAATGCTGGAGCTCAGACAGAGTGACGATCGGGTTATTGATCACCTCCCTGACTAAAGTCCTTCTCCCTCGATCACTCAGCTTAGATGGTTGGCCAGCTCTAGAGTACTGGGGGTTCCAAACATCTTCCACTTATGGATGATGGAGGCCACTGTGCTCATTGGACCTTTCAGAGCAGCAGAAATGTTTCTGTAACCTTCCCCAGCCTTGTGCCTCGAGACAGTCCTGTCTCGGAGGTCTACAGACAATTCCTTTGTCTTCATGCTTGGTTTGTGCTTTGACATGCACTGTCAACCCTGGGACCTTATATAGACAGGTGTATGCCTTTTCAAATCATGTCCAATCAACAGAATTGACCACAGGTGAACTCCAATGAAGCTGCTGAAACATCTCAAGAATGATCAGTGGAAACAGAATGTACCTGAGCTCAATTTAGAGCTTCACGTCAAAGGTTGTGAATACTGATGTACATGTGATTTTACAGCGATTTTATTTTTAATAAATTTGCTACAATTTCAAAAACTTTTTTGTTTAAAAACAATGTTTAAAAAGTGAAGCGCTATGAATACTTTCCGGATGGACTGTACTTAAAGTATGTTTAGGTATGCACTGTAAAAAATCCACAGAATTGCTGTTAACCCAAAACAGGTCAATTAAGTTAATCATTTTACAAATGTAGGTGGATTGAAGATAAAACAATTAAGTTGTCCCAAAAAAAGTGCACTCAAAAATAACTTTTTCTGCTGGAAGCTCAAACAAGTCCGTGACAAAACATAAAACTCAATCTGTAAAAAGAACAAATATAAACAAACCTAATACACATAAAACCAAATCCTTTTTTTACAAGGACACAATGAGGTAAACAATGTTTACCTGTGAATGTACCACAGAAACCACGTCACACTTGTTTTCCTTAACCTTAAAGTATTCTTTAGCACAATATCTTGCACAATGTTGTTTCTGTTTTGACTTGGGTTTCCTCTGGGTGCTCCGGTTTCCCCACAAGTCCAGAGACATGCGCTATAGGTGAATTGAAAAAACTAAATTGGCCGTAGTGTATGTGTGTGAATGCAAATGTGTATGGGTGTTTCCCAGTGTTGGATTGAGGCTGAAAGGGCATCTGCTGCTTAAAACATATGCTGGATAAGTTGGCGGTTCATTCCGCTGTGGCAATCCCTGATTAATAAAGAGACTAAGCCAAAAATAAACTGAATGAGTGAATAAATGTTTAGTTAGATTACCACTCCGGTGTGTTAGTTATGTACAGATTAAAAACAGTAGCTCTTACATCTGGTGTTCATATTATTGATTGTGTTTATTTATTTTAGCTGCAAGACTTGACATTTAGCTTCACTTTATGTCTAAACATGTATTTAAAAGACAATAAAGCTCAACTTGACTTGACTTGAGTTCACCCAAGAGTAAAAATTCGGTCATCATTTACCTTCCTTTCTTCTGTTACTTTTATGTGTCTTCATTTCACTCTTGCTCAGTTTTTTTTAGTACTGATGTTGCAGGAATGGAAGTAACAGTTCAGTGTTTAGAGAAAAGAGCTCCATCTAGAGGACAGGATAGAAATGACCAAAATGACCAAGTCAAAGTAAAAATCTTCCTCCAGTGTTCATTATTGTTCATTAAGTCAGTGGTCAATTATTTATATAAGTGTGAGAGTGAAAAAAAGATTAAAACTTAGAGTTGCAGACTTAGAAACTTAAATCTGTCAGAATATATACAGTGGGGGAAATAAGGATTGAACATGTCACCATTTACCTCAGAAAACATATTTCTAAATGTGCCGTTGACTTGAAGTTTTCCCCAGATGTTGGTTACAACCAAAGAAATTCATATATGCAAAGAAAACAAATCTAATTAGTTTACAAATGAAGTTCTGTGTAATAAAATGAAATAACACAGGGCAAAAGTATCGAACACATGAAGAAAGGGAGGTGTAGAAAGACATGGAATGCTCAGACAGCAGCTGAAATCTCTCAGTAGTTCTTCAGCAACCCTCTGCCCTTCCTTAGTGTAAATGAATATCAGCTGCTTCAGTCCAATATATACAATTGAGGAGGCAATCAACGATTCAGCGAGAAGAGGCAATACACACAAGTGCTGATTATACAGAGGAACTTATGGAGTGATTGTAAGAAAGTGTCTGGTGCACAACCGGAGCAAATGTCTGTTAAAATTACACAGATGAAAGAGAGTGTTTTTTACAGGTGGTTTGTCAAGCCCACTCACCTGTGTGAGGCACACTCTGAATCGCATATTGTTTTGAGGTTGCCATGTGGTGTGGTGGGCGGAGATACAGTAAGAGCGGGTCCTGGTTTTGTTGACAGGGTTTCAGGTGATTTCTGAAGAGAGGGGTTTCTAGTTGTCGTTTAAATGATACTAGTGAATCAGCAGTCATTGTGCAGGGTGAAAAAGCCTAACTAGTTCACTAACTTTTGTTCTGTATGTCTTAAATAGTTGTTAACAGGTCTTAATTTTCCTATGTCCATGTAAAGCTACCCAATCGGGCCAACACGCATCCAATCACCAACAATCCACCTCAATAGGGTATATGCGTAAGTATGCTAAAGGACTTTTAATTTGACAGTAACCTGGGTTAAACGGTTTCGGTGAACTGTATGCCATTGCAAAATTGACACGTTTAAGGTCTGTTTTCTTTAAAAATAAGCGATCTCCACTGGCTGAGTGATATCCGATATAAAGTGGGTCTCAGATTGTGCAAGAAGCACTGCATTAAATTACATTTTCCCCCACCATGTCATGTTGTTTAATATATAAGCATTTATTTTACCCAAGTATATTCAGTGGAGCTTCTGCACTAGCCTGCCAAATCCTGACGGGCGTGTGCGAGTAAACGGCTTTTCGTCTCGTTTTACATTTCAGCAACTAAATGAATGCAAGTCTATTTAACTGATTATATCTATATATATATCTATATCTATATATTTAGGGGTTTTTCACCTTTATTTGGAAAGGACAGTAGAGGTTGCAGTCAGGAAAGTATTGGGAGCAGAGAGAGAGAAAAGGTCAGCAAAGGTCCTCGAGTCAGGAATCAAACTCAGGTCACCGTGAGCACCATGGTGCTATATCAAACTCAGGTCACCGTGAGCACCATGGTGCTATATGTCAGCACACTTAACCCCTAGGCTATTGGCACCAACTGACTGATTATAATTTAATTAAATTACAACATCGATGCTGTAAAAGGAACTGTATAAAATGGAAAAAAGACACATTAACCGTTCGCTGGAAGTTCATTGGTATGGGAAGAAACACTAGCTCGGCATATACCCTATAGAACCTTTAATAAAACTCTATTTATTTCTCTATTTATCAATATGGTTTAATTATGGTCCTTAGGTTAATATTTGTTTAAAAGTTCTCTGTATTTATAGTCCATATATGGTGAGGACATTGACCTGGACAGACTGTTATGCATAGATTTATTTTATTAAAGATATGTTGAAAAATCTGTATGCATACAACTAGGGTTTGCTTGTTTTGACAATTTCTTAAAACATGTGGCTACTAATTATAATATAATATTAAAAAGTCCTGCATAGGTCTGAAATTTCATTCATGGTGGTCTTAAAAAGCCTGACTTTAAGAAGCTAACAGAAATCCTGTCGTGGGAATGGGAAGATCATTCCACCGGCGAGGAACAGTGAATGAAAAGGTTTTGGAAAGTGACTTTATACCCTCTATACTTCTTCGCTTGTAAATCACGTTTGCTAAATGAGAGTGGACAGTCACTATTGAGTAATTGAGCTTTGAGTAAAGCAACCTTTAGCCATGAGTCTGGTCTCACTATAGCATGAAATAACGTTCATTATTGTCTTAAGATAAGACGTGCGTTTGTGTTTTCTCAGGCTCTCAGGATCTGTCATGCCAAAGTCCAGTTTACAGAAGCAGGAGAGAAGCTGCTGCTGCATGACTGTTTAGGTTTGTGTTACATGATCACATTATGACCACTAGCTGAGTTTTACTATGATAATAACAACTCATATTTTATGCCTTTCCTACTTTATAGTTATGAGTAAATAAAAGAGATAATTCACCCCTAAAATGAAAATGTCCTCACTATTTCCTCACACTCAAGTGGTGCTAAACATTTGAGTTTCTTTCTTCTGTTGAACACAAAAACAGATATTGATATTTATAAACAAAAACTACTATAGAAGTCCGTTGCTTTGAGCGTACATTATGATAATGTTACATTACATAGTGTTATGAGAATACACTACCTGACAAAAGTCTTGTCGTCGATCCCCAGTTGTTGAAAGCGTGAAAGTAATAACTAGACTTCTGGTTGATCATTTGGAAAAGTGTCAGAAGGTGGATTTTTCTGATGAATCATCTGTTGAACTGCATCCCAATCATCACAATACCGCAGAAGACTTACTGGAACCCACATGGACACAAGATTCTCACAGAAATCAGTCAAGTTTGTTAAAGAAAAAATCATGGTTTAGGGTTACATTCAGCATGGGGGCGTGCGAGAGATCTGCAACATCAACAGCCTGAGGTATCAAGACATTTGTGCTGCCCATTACATTACAAACCTCAGGAGAGGGCAAATTCTTCAGCAGGATAGTGCTCCTTCTCATACTTCAGCCTCCACATCAAAGCTCCTGAAAGCAGAGAAGGTCAATGTGCTCCAGGATTGGCCAGCCCAGTCAACAGACATGAACATTATTGAGCATGTCTGGGGTAAGATGAAGGAGGCATTGAAGATGAATCCACAGAATCTTGATGAACTCTGGGAGTCCTGCAAGAACGCTTTC
The DNA here is from genome assembly GCF_903798145.1 of Danio aesculapii. Lineage (NCBI taxonomy): Eukaryota > Metazoa > Chordata > Actinopteri > Cypriniformes > Danionidae > Danio > Danio aesculapii. The sequence goes on from NC_079456.1 coordinate 34,810,328, forward strand.
TTTGCCATTCCAGATGACTTTATTAATCAGTGATTTGAGTCATTGCAGAGATGTATGGATGCAGTCCTCCAAGCTCATGATGGAGTCAGACACAATATTCATTCTGTTTCCACTGCAGCATGACCACATATTCTATACTGGACATTATTTCTGTTCAGTGACCAGACTTTTGTCTAAGCAAAGTCAGACCTTACTGTCCTAATTAAATCATTCAAAATCAAGGCATGATCATATTTTATTGTGGTAAAATAAGCGTAATCTAGAGGCCTTTGCCTTTCATATAAGCCACTTCTGATACCAAATGATCAACTAGAAGTCAAGTTATTATTTGCTGTTCCTAAAACTTGGATAGGCGACAAGACTTTTGTCAGGTAGTGTGGAAATCTTCTCTCCTTTAAGCAACACTTGTGAAATATTTTCTAAGATAATTAAAATTTCACAAGAGGCCTAATAATTTTGACTTTAACTATATGATCTTTTCCTTAAACGTTCTCCTCCAGCAGAGCCAGCAATCATCGCCAGCGTCGCTCCTTGTCTGGGCTGTCTTGAATATATCGACGTGCATAAAGAAGAGCTGAGAGAGCCGCTCATCCACTCTCTGTCCAAAGCCAACAGCATGATCAACCACGTGCATTTCTTCATCTTCAAGGACCTGACGTCAGCAACTAAACAGGTCAATTATCTAATTATTTATTTTTACTTGTAAATAATTAATAGTACTGATCTCTCTCTCTTTTTTTTCTTATATAAGGGTATTTGTTTTAAAGGGGACCTATTATGTGAACGTCACTTTTATAAGGGGTTTAAAGACAGTTATGTGGCAACGGTCTGTGAATGTAACCAGCTTCTAATGGTAATAATTAATGAATTAATTATGCATTAAAATGGTAATATTTTGGTTTTGGGTCTGATATGATTTGTAGAGCGATTCCTTTGTTCCCAAACTCCTCCTTAGCGTGATGCTAATCTGCGCTGATTGGTCCGATGACCCAGTCTGTAGCGATTGGTCAACTGCGTTCAGCATGAGACAGAGAGAATCGTCTACCACGGCTTATCAACAATGTTGTAGTAGTCAGATTGCAGAGTACGTGTGTGAGCCCAATGCAGGTGTGCATTAAAGCAATGCAGTTAAACCCCAGCATATTGCTCTATTCTTAACCATAAGTAAAAACAGTTACACACATTCAGTAATATTCCAGACAGCACTAAGTTCAACTATTTTGATACCTGACCGCAGCAAGTGTGTAGAAACAGTTGATGGTGGCCATAGCAATGACAAACGGCAAAGTATCGTGAACTCACAAATGCATTTAAATCCATTTTGAACATGGTTTTAGACGCGATATGAGAATATAAAGAGTTAATCATGCAGTAAAAGCCGCGTGGAGCGGTTACAAGTATCAAAACACAATTAAAGAAAACTAGAGAAAACAAGAAGGCAACTATTTTAATCACACTTACTTACACTTATGAAATGGAGGAAGAAACTGATCCATGAACTGTGTACTGATAAAGTTCCTGTCAAACTCTCACAAAGGCCCATACAGCAATAGCCTTTTCCGATCCTTCCTTTAACAAACGCCCGACAAATCCCCTGTTGTAAGCGTGTAGATTGCTAAAGCACTCGTCAGAAAAATAACAGGAACTCAGCACAAGGCTGGGGCTATAATGCTGAGGTATTTTTACAAAAATAAACTTCAACCACTGACTCTTCACAGCCTCATCTTTGGGTAGGGAAAATAACCAGGGCTTAATTTGTGCCGGAACAAACAGGATCCGGAACCTCAGAAATCTGAAGCGACACCTTATTTTACTGATCCCCCTCCTCACACGTAGCTGTGATAATGTGCTTAAGGAAGGTTGAAAAACAGCGTATTTTCATTCGGCGCCATGTCTGAGTCCACTAGATTCTTACAGTGGTGCATCAGCTCCGAGTTCATCAACTCCTGCAAATACTATAGCTAGATGATGGAGGTTTTCAGCGGTGCTTCAGACTGAGCCGAGCCCATTTTGATGAGCTGTTGTTTGGTGTCAGCAAGAGGATTTCTCTCGGGACACTAACAACAAGCACTACGTCATAATTATACCCCTACAAGAGCAAGTTCGTGATTTTGCTAACGTGGTGCGAATGTCCGCTGAAGTTCAGATTTTCCAACTCGAGTGATTCACATCAAACGTGCCAAATGCTTAACTCACTCGCTTCATTCGCGCCACATGATGTCTATTCACATCTTTGCGTTGACTTAACACGTAAATCACTCTATCTGCACCTAGTGTGAACTTTAGAAGACATTTGTTCCCTCGGCTTTTGTTTTTTTAAATAGGATGTTAATATGAAATTTGTATTTCTGGATGTATTTTATTTAATATACGTATCTTATTTATTGTATTTGTATTGTTGAGCCTATGTCTGAAGACAATTTTCTAACCTCTTCAGGGATAAACTATACTACTTTTGAACAGAATTGAATTGTATAGTCTGGACAGATATTGTTTTTTCTAAAAACGCTGGTTTGGACACGGACCATTTTAAGAGTCTAAAGTTGGAGTCTAAAACTCCTCTGTAGTCTTCGAGACCATCAAGTTTCATGTTGCTGAAGTTTACTTCTTTTTTCTGTGTGTAGGTTGTTGCTGGATTCAGGTATAACCTGCAGTTTGAGATCGAGAAGAGCAACTGCACAAGGCCAGAATTCAAGATAGTAACCGAGGAGTGCCATCCACTGCTGGAGAAAACGGTACCATTCAGATCATATTGAGTCTCTCTATATACATTTACTAATTTATTTAATGTGTTTAGGGCTGGCCAATGATTAATCATGATTGATTGCTTCCAAAAAATTCATCAAATAACTGTAAATATGCACACAATGAGTAAATACAAACTTTTATTTTGTAAATAATTAATCGTGGTTTATCATTGCCCAGCAGTGGTGTATGTTATTGTTGTTGTATTAGCAAATACGCACATTTGATTCAGTTAAATAACTGTAATGATTAAACTTTGATGTATCTTCAGGATATTATGATTAGTAGAAAGCTCAAATGTTGCCTATCACAAATTGTTGTTTAGGAGGTTTTGAAGTGTAACTCCAGTGTGGATGTGGCTCCTTGGAGACATGAGGTTCCAGAAGTGCACGTTGTATGTGAGGCAGGCGTCTCGAAGGTGACCCTTACTTTTAAATTTTTAATTATTCATATTAAAGAGCCATTATTATACTGTCTGTGAATGTAAAAGGTCTCCAATGTGCACGGTTTTTGTTTCCTAAAAGAATGTAAAGATTAATGAATGCCATAAATGGTTCATATAAATTTTTCCAGTCTGTGAACTAGATGACCAATCAGAGTCAGACACTAGTTGGAGCTATGACTGATTTGACTCTCTGTTTTGAGTTTTCAACATGTTGAGAAGATGCTCTCTGACCAATCAGAGTAGGACTAATCTGAAGAATATAGACTAGGTCATTTGAGCAATGAGAGAGTTGGATGATCTGACAAATCTAAACAGTGTTGGACCATTTAACCAATCAGTGTAGAGTTTCACAATTTGAACAATCATAACAGAATTCTGACCAATTGTAGCATAGTTGGGGCATCTGACCAATCGGTGTGCAGTTGAAGGATGTGACCAATCAGATCAGAGTTTAACCATCTGACCAATCACAACAAACTGGTCCATCTGACCAACCAGATGGACCATCCGACCAATCACAACAGACTGGACCATCTGACCAATCACAACAAACTGGTCCATCTGACCAACCAGAGCAGAGTTGGACCATCTGACCAATTGGAGAAAAGTTGGGCCATCTGACCAATCACAACAAACCGGGGATATCTGATCAATTAGAGCAAACTTCGACCATGGGTTCAATCAGAATAGTGTTGGACCATTTGCCCAATCACAACAGAATTGGACCTTATGACAAACCACAACAAACTAGACCATCTTACCAAACATAACAGAGTTAGACCATCTGACCGATCATATCGAATGGGCCTATCTGACCAATAAGAGCAAACTTGGACCATGTGACCAGTCAGAATAGTGTTGGACCATTTTACCAGTCAAAATAGACTTGGCCATCTGACTGATCAGAGCAGGGTCGGACCATCTGACCAATCAGAGCAGAGTTGGACCATCTGACCGATCACAACAGTCTTTGCCATCTGACCAATCAGAGCAGAGTTGGACCATCTGACCGATCACAACAGTCTGGGCCATCTGACCAATCAGAGCAGAGTTGGACCATCTGACCAATCATAACAGTCTGGGCCATCTGACCAATCAGAGCAGAGTTGGACCATCTGACCAATCACAACAGTCTGGGCCATCTGACCAATTAGAGCAGGGTTGTACCATCTGACCAATCACAACAGAATTGCACCATTTGACCAATCACCACAGTCTGGGCTATCTGATCAATCAAAGCAGAGTTAGACTATCTGACCAATTAGAGCAGAGTTGGACCATCTGACCAATCATTTCAGACACTGTGAGGAAGAGTTGATCCTGGTATGGATATTAGGAATGAATTAAAATGTTTTTTTTCCTTGTATAGACATAAACCCAATTAAATATCATAATGGGGCATTTCAGGCACAATTATATAAATCTCAGCATCAAGTGTTTCCCTTAACCCATTGATCCCAAACGTCTTTCTTTCAGAGCGTCACCAGGTTCAAACGGCCCCCAGGCTGGTCTCCCCTAAGGATGCTCCCAAAAACCAAAGAGTCCTCAGAGGAATCCAAGGAGAGCATCAGTCCACCCAAACGCATCCCGCTGAACTGTCCAACCAAACCCTGGAAAGAGTTCAAGCCGATCATCGCTCCACCAAACGCCACTGAGCCCTCAGAGCCAAACGCAGACACCGCTCTCAGCGACCTGGATTTGATCAGCTGAGCTCAGTGTTTAAATGAGGAGCTGAAGTAAAACAGGAGGAAAGAGAGAAGTCTATTAATGTGTTTTGTGGAGTTTTGAATAAAGTGTCATTAGTTTCATTGGTGGATTCGCCAGTAATTCACAGTACATTGTCTCATATTTCACAATAAAGTGACTAATATACAAATATTCGTGGGTTACTGGAATATTTTTGTATGTCTATATAATGTAAAACAGAGATCTACATACATTTGTTGTTAAAATGTGTAAAACTTGGCACTTTTAAGGCTGGTTTCTACTCGATGTGTTCGCAGGTTTGCTTGGCTGTGTGCGGCGAATGTGATGTCATCTCGTTGTTGGCGGAGCTTCGCTTTGGGTGCGCACAACATCATTTTGGCTGGAGAAGCACACAACGTTTTTGTAACTCTGACCGCAGCTCTGCATCCAAAGATGCATGACTTGGAGCTGAATCTGAATGGGAATCGGTTGCTCTAACAAGGAGGCTAAAGACCATGGCCTCTAGCGTCCATCGCTAGAGCAGCTTTTTAGGTTTAGAGGAGTGTAGAAGACCATCTATTAGCCCAATGACGAAACTAACAGCATGGTCAAGGTTAAATGCATGTTAGCCCTTTTCTAGTGCTTCTGAAAAGAATTTTGTTAATTATTAGAATTTATTTATATTTGTTTTTTAGCTCCGAATTTAATCTGACTCCAATTTAAGCGGTCCTAAAATTTAGACTGTATTTCTTATTGTAAGAACGGATCACATTCATCATTTATGACTTAATTTAGAGTTCCCTTACTCTTCAGTTATAGGTTCATTAGGGACCAAACGCCGCTCAGAGTTCCACACCCTGGGGTTTGCGGATCTTCTCACGGACAGTATGTCGACACTCTGAAATTAGTCAGAGGGTGCAGGATTAACTAATATTCAAATAGGCTGGTTGCAAACCGCTCACACATTCCTAAACGAATAGCAAAATTAGCGATCAGGATCAGCGATTAGATGATTAAATGATCTCCATGCTGTTGTGCCAAAAGGGCTCTGTACAGTCAAATGTGCCTTTAAAACCAAAAGTCCGATCATAAAGGTAGCGTAAGACTCCACTTTATCTACTGGATATAAAAAGAAATCCTGAGATTTCAGATCAAAACTTAACATTTTATTTGTCAGGTAACGCTGTATTATGCCAATTACATAATAAAACAATCAGAAAGCCAATTCAGAAATGAGACTGTAAAAATACAACATACATTACTCAAAGATAAATCAAAGAGATGCATACCTGACCAGAGAAGTACGTTGCAGCAAAAGTCTCAGAGATGCTGCAACGGGAGTGTCTTGGCTATAAGACCCCCCTGACCCATATCACATCTTTACTTTAAATACTCAAATCAGAACAAACAGCCATAAATTTAAGACAATAGAAGCGTCACCGAGACCCTTGCCTGGTGAATTTGAGGAGTTAACCATCTCTAATGAGGGGGGAGCATCTGGCAGAGATCTTATCAAAGCCAAAAACCAAATCAACATATACAAGTGAAATATTACAGTGAAATTAAGACCACAAGACATTTAAAACAATACCAAACATGAATATAGTGCTACAAGATACACCATATTAAAACCTTAAAATGTAGATGATTTGCTCTGATCAGGGTCAAGAAGGGGGGCTTGAGGTGAAAGGAGAAGAACTTTTTCGCATTCCCCCTGATGTGTAGCTCTGTTTTTCCAGCCTATGTTTGCATTGTCAACAGTGATTTGAATAGAACAGTTGAACAGCTGCTTTCCTGATCTTCTTCTCAGATCAGAAAGGCTATTGTTGTATTGCATAGCAATTCTTATGGTCTTGTCTCATGAAATTCCATAACAGTTCTCAGGGTCTGATATTCTGAAGTCTTACAGGAGTAAGGTTTACCAGCACAGCACTTTACTAGCTGGCCTCTGTTACACTCACCTCCGAAACCTCATTCCCATTCGAGTCACGGCACCAATGCAAGTCCTACACCACCCAACCCGCTCCGAGCTGGGATCGAACCAGTGACTCTCCACATGGAAGTCAGTTGCTCTAACAAGGAAGCTAAAGACCATGGCTTGTAGCATATGTCGCTAGTGCACTTTCAGAGGTCAGAGGAGTGAGGTTTACCTGCACAGCACTTCACTAGCTGGCCTCCGCTACACTCACCCCCCTAACCCTCACTCCAATCCCGGACGAGCCCCCACATGTATCCCACCGGCCCTACTGTACCCAAACCAGTCTGAGCTGGGATCGAACTGGCAATTCTTTGTATGGGAGTCGATTGCTCTAACAAGGAGGTTAAAGACCATGGTCTCTAGCGTCTGTTACCTGGGGTTTACCTGCACATCACTTCACTAGCTGGCCTCCGCTACATGTGCACATGCAACACCTTTAGCAATCCAAAACAACGGCCTGATGTGAAGTCCTTGAGGTTTCTTTTGAAGCTTTGAGGGAAAACAGTGCATATATTTTGTGCAAAGGTTGTCCAACACTTTATAAGTAAATCATGATTTTTTTTTTGTTTAAAAGGTTAAGTACTAAGTTAACTTGTATACATTAACTGTAGCCTAAGTTACTAATTTCCCCAACTGTACTAAAAGCAAACATTTTCACGAGTGCCCTCCAAAATGATCCACAACTTATTCATTTTATATATAGATAAATTCATTCATTTAGCAACTCCGCTTTCAGTTTTTACAGAGTATTCCAGATTTTTAAACAGTTGGCTAAATACTATCATAAACCATACAAACCTACTCAAAAACTACATTTCAAAAAGAAATTAACCTTTATGACTGGTTTTGAGATCCAGGCTCCCAATTAAGTAGTTATTGGTAGTTCTTTATCAATGCTGAGATGCTAATTTCTGAATTGTTCCACCCATATGACTCACAGCCACTAAAATAGATTTTGCCGCTGCACCTTGAAACGGCTCTTTCGTAGATGTTTTCCGGTAATGAAATTATGGCCTCCGGAAATGAAGCAGGTTTTCAATTGCGGTGAAAGTTGAGGTTAAGTGTACACGAATGCTCTGATGTTTGTAGTTCACGGGTCAGGCGTATCAATCACCATGATGACGTTCTTCGCTGGACTCCTCACGTTTACATTGCCTTTAGAGGTGCTGTGGGGTCACCGTCAACATCTGATCTCGAACGGGGTTGTGGAACGGCATATAAAATCCTGAGACAATGCTCTGCTGTTATTTTGTGGAGAGTCCTGCTTCCTAGACACGATGGTCGGAGAGCGGATCTTTCTCCTGACCGTCACCTGCTCCGTCTTAATGCTGCTGGTTCGCTGTAATGAAGTTCTGGAGATCCGCTCCCTTGAGGATGATAAGGCTCAGGAGGAGAAAGAGCTGGTAAGATCTCTCGCTCTCAGATGATCATTATTGAGCAGCCAGATGAGGAAAACTGTGCTCTATTTTTAGATTGAAGCTCTTCAGGAAGTTCTAGAAAAGCTGAGAAATAAACAGATTCCTGCTGTGGAGAAGAAGCTCGGCTGGGTTCCATCGGTGAGTCTGCTCAGTTTATCAATGCTTACAGTTTTACACATATATGCATTTTAAAGTCTAATTATGTATTTAGCTATATATGTGAATATGCATTGCCCTACTGAAAAAACCAGCTTAAACCAGCCTAGGCTGGTTGGCTGGTTTTAGCTGGTCGACCAGCCTGGTTTTAGAGGGGTTTTGGCCATTTCCAGGCTGGTGGCCAGCCATTTCCAGCCTGGTCTTAGCTGGTCAGGCTGGAAAATGACCAGCTAAAACCAGCTTGACCAGCCTAGACAGGCTGGGAGCCCAGCCAAAACCAGCTATGTCCAGCTTAAACCAGGCTGGTCAAGCTGGTCTTAGCTGGATTTAGCTGGTCATTTTCCAGCCTGACCAGCTAAGACCAAGCTGGAAATGGCTGGAAACCAGCCTGGAAATGGCCAAAACCCCTCTAAAACCAGGCTGGTCAACCAGCTAAAACCAGCCAACCAGCCTAGGCTGGTTTAAGCTGGATTTTTCAGCAGGGTGAGGTTAAAGACGATCCCTTTTTTGTGTCTGAATCACTTTAAATTGCCAAATATTTATTACGGACATTATATATATTTGAGCAATATCACACTCGTAGCAGTGAGATATGGCTGTATATCAGCACTGGTGGGAGGCTTGCGTTGGCACGAGGTCCCAGGCCGAGTGCCTTAGCATCCCACCAGTGCTGATATACAGCCATATCTCACTGCTACGAGTGTGATATTGCGTTTATACAACAGTTCGACGGCACAATCATGTAGATAAATAAGAAAATCAAACACGGAGAGTCTAAAAAACCCTTTTTATTAGGAACTACCTAATAGAGTCAAAAGTAGCAGAGGTGACAATAACAGGGTCGACAGTAACAGAGATGACAGTAACAGGGTCAACAGTAACAGAGTTGACAGTAACAGAGTTGACAGTAACACAGTTGACGGTAACAGAGTCGACAGTAAAAGAGTTGACGATAACAGAGACGACAGTAACAAGCTACAGCAACAGAGTTGACAGTAACAGGGTTGACAGTAACAGAGTTGACAGTAACTGGGTCAAGAGTAACAGAGTTGACAGTAACAGGGTCAACAGTAACAGAGTTGACAGTAACAGTGTTGACAGTAACAGGGTCAACAGTAAAAGAGTTGACAGTAACAGAGTTGACAGTAACTGGATCAACAGTAACAGAGTTGACAGTAACAGTGTTGACAGTAACTGGATCAACAGTAACAGAGTTGACAGTAACAGAGTTGACAGTAACAGTGTTGACAGTAACTGGATCAACAGTAACAGAGTTGACAGTAACAGAGTTGACAGTAACAGAGTTGACAGTAACTGGATCAACAGTAACAGAGTTGACAGTAACAGAGTTGACAGTAACTGGATCAACAGTAACAGAGTTGACAGTAACAGTGTTGACAGTAACTGGATCAACAGTAACAGAGTTGACAGTAACAGAGTTGACAGTAACTGGATCAACAGTAACAGAGTTGACAGTAACGGGGTCTACAGTAACACAGTTGATGATAACAGAGTTGACGTTAACAGAGTCGACAGTACCATAGCTAACAGTAACAGGGTCAACAGTAACAGAGTTGACAGTAACAGGGTCAACATTAACAGAGTTGACAGTAACAGGATCTACAGTAACACGGTTGATGATAACAGAGTTGACGTTAACAGAGTCGACAGTAACAGGGCTGACAGTAACACAGTTGACGATAACAGTTGACAGTAACAGAGTCGACAGTAACAGAGTCGACAGTAACAGGGTCAACATTAACAGAGTTGATTGTAACAGAGTTGACAATAACAGATGACATTAACTGAGTTGATAAGATACCACATTGCATGTCTAAAACTGAAATTTAAGTATTTTCATTACTGTTTTTAAAAAGTAAGCATCACAGTAACGGTTTTGTAAACATTTTGCTCAAATAACGAGAGAAGAATATAGTCATGCCTCAACTCCTTCCAGTTTCCCACTAGTCCAAATATCAAAAAATTCAAGAGGCATTTTCTAGACAAGCAAAACATATTGTCTTGTTTTTGGAAATAATAAGTCAAAATGAAGTGAGAAACAAGTAAAATAATCTGTGAACACCAGCAAAATAATCTGAATTCAAAGCAAAAATAGGTGTATTTACCCCTTTGGCATGTATGTGTGTCTAGTGTGATGCAGGCGAGCAGTGTGCGGTGCGGAAAGGCTCCCGCTTCGGGAAGTTGTGCAGTTGTCCAGGAGGAACCGCCTGCAGCTTCTCCATCCTCAAGTGTTTGTGAAAGGAAAAAAACAGCCTCGGTCTTTCATAATGCTCCAGTGTGTTGTTTACCATCATCATATCTGTAACATGTTTATCAGTACAAACAGGCAAATGTATAAATGCATTCAAATCAAATAAACGCATGCAGTTTTGTATATTTTTATTCAAAGTCTGATTCCTGTACTGTTTGCTTTCTCTGTTCATGGCCACAAGGTGGCGCAATGCGCGTTCAAATAATTATTTCAAAATATAGAAGTTAAACATCACAGGTAGCTTACTATACATTAATAATTTAATTCATTTAAGTTTGTTTGATTACATTTTACTATATAAATAATATTTATTGGACATAAACTTTGTAGGTTACCTCTCACGTTTTATTCTACAGGATATTATATTTCAAATGTATTATTATTAACATACTTATTATTATTTATAATATTATTATTAATAATATTGTTATTCTTTTTAAATATTGCAGCAAACTACTGAAAGGTGATTAAAAGCAAACATTTTGACAGAAACATACACTCACCGGCCACTTTATTATTTACACCTTACTAGTACTGGGTTGGACCCTCTTTTGTCTTCAGAACTGCCTTAATCCTTCATGGCATAGATTCAACAAGGTACTGGAAACATTCCTCAGAGATTTTGCTTCATATTGACATGTTAGCATCACGCAGTTGCTGCGGATTTGTCAGCTGCACATCCATGATGCCAATTCCACCACATTCCAAAGGTGCTCTATTGGATTGAGTTATGGTGACTGTGGAGGCCATTTGAGTACAGTGAACTCACAATATGTAAAAATGAGAATATACAATAAAATATTAATACAAATACAACAATAAACATGAAAGAGGAAAAAAATGTATGAGACAATCATACAAACAGCTTTAAAGATTCACTACTAATTTACTATTTTTAGTCCAAGTAACAGCTCAATATGATATTTCATAACCATCTTAAATAACAATAGATTGGCTTTCCCTTCAGCCCATTTTTGGTTGTGTATATAGTACTTTCCACATGTTTGATGGATGTTTTTTAATTATTATTCATGAATTAAGATATACAAACACAGCCAGGAGATATGAAAATACCTACAGTAAGTATTAACTTCATTCTTACAGAGAGTAAATTACAATATACAGAAGTGTATGAAAATTAATAAATTACTCAAAAACATTACAGGAAAGCTATCTAACAATAGTCCATAGATAACAGCTCTTTGTCTAAATCTGACACACTTTTGTAACACATACGGAAAGAGTTTACCTCATTTAGAAAATGTCAAAAAAGTAGGGATTGAAGCCGTGTATTTTTGTTTATGTATAAAACTTTTCCAAACAAAATAAAAACGTTGAAAATAAATTCTGACTAACAACAAATAATTCATTTTAATCAAAAAATGTGCAGTGGTGGGTGTTTACACGATGATACAAGTCAAACCAAACTTCTGATCAAGTTCACACTCACAAAAATAAATGTATTAAAGTTTCATCTTCATCGATTGATCCACCAGTGACGTCACCCAAAAATCCCCGCCCCCCTCGGATAAAAGTTGTGGGCGTTTCCCTGAGCGCATCGCTTCTGCTACAGACAGTTGGGGCTGTCCGGTTCATTTGAGGGAGTCGGTTCGCTCGAACAGTTCATTTCAGTGAACTGGTTCTCCAGAGATTAAATTGTTTCCAGAAGTCAACGGGGAGCATTTCACGTTTCTTTGTTTTGCACATCATTAACTCAATCACAACTATATTTCAAAAAATAAACAATGAGCTTTCAATAAAGATACGTTGTGTAATGTGTTTTATTTAGTGTACATGTGGGTGTACCAGACTGATTTTCTGAGTCTCATTGCAACTCATTGCAAAAAAAATATTTTTTATTTTATTTATTTACATATATTTTATACATACCCAGCAAAGATTAAAAGAAGTCTAATAGATGTCTAAACATATAGGCTTTGTTAAAACCAGACTAAAATTGAGCTGTCAGTGAACATCTAGACATCAAAGAAAAGCCCAAAATAGAGTTATCAAATACAAAACTACATATGTGAAATCTGTCTAATCTGTGATGACTAGACTAGTTTTGGTTTATTCTGGTATGCATGTCTATTAGATGTTCACTGAAAGCCCAAATTTAGCCTTGCTTTAACCTAGCCATCTACGTTTAAATGTCTATTAGACGTCTAAACACAAAATTGCTTGAAGGGTTAGGGTTGATTGGTAGAATTTTTTCTTTATTTGAAAATAATAAAAATGTATTTTAAAAGTGGGTCAAGATAGACCAAACTTACATGGCCCACATATCAATTATAACATCTGGGCCAAATACTACATTTTACATCTAGCCCGCATATCAATTATAACATCTGGGCCAAATACTACATTTTACATCTGGCCCACACATCAATTATAACATCTGGGTCAAATACTACATTTTACATCTGGCCCACATATCAATTATTAACATCTGGGCCAAATACTACATTTTACATCTGGCCTACATATCAATTATTAACATCTGGGCCAAATACTACATTTTACATCTGGCCCACAAATCACTTATTAACATCTGGGCCAAATACTACATTTTACATCTGGCCCACATATCAATTATAACTTCTGGGCCAAATACTACATTTTACACCTGGCCCACATATCTATTATTAACATCTGGGCCAAATACTACATTTTACATCTGGCTTACATATCACTTATTAACATCTGGGCCAAATACTACATTTTACATCTGGCCCACATATCTATTATTAACATCTGGGCCAAATACTACATTTTACATCTGGCCCACATATCAATTATAACATCTGGGCCAAATACTACATTTTACACCTGGCCCACATATCTATTATTAACATCTGGGCCAAATACTACATTTTACATCTGGCCCACATATCAATTATAACATCTGGGCCAAATACTACATTTTACACCTGGCCCACATATCTATTATTAACATCTGGGCCAAATACTACATTTTACATCTGGCTTACATATCACTTACTAACATCTGGGCCAAATACTACATTTTACATCTGGCCCGTGTATTGTGTGCCGCCTTAAAGAACAACCTCTGCAACAACCCGTGCAACCTCTGCCAAACCAAGCCCATGTTTGGCCCACATGCTGTATGCCAGTGCCGGATGAATGTCTGCTGTGCCAGATTTATGCCAAATCTGGGCCAGAATTCTTTGCTACCTGTGAGAGTTATAACAACAAAAATTAAATAGCCTAGGATTTCTCTGTAAAACATATTTAGATCAATGAAAAAAGAGTTTGAAGTTTTTGTTTTGTGAATGTGGTTCTTTCCTAATAACAATGGCTTAATAGCTTGTTCATTTCCAATAATCCAGAGTTGCAATCCATAAATAAATCAATTATCACTTATATTGGGAAATGTATCGTACACTTCAAAACGTAATAAGAAAAATTGGGACCAAACAGGTTCAGTGTAATTGCAGTTGAAAAATAAAACTTCGGAACTTTGTCCCACTTCTCTCAGAATCAATTTGTATAAGTGAACCAAGAGAGTCGACTCAAATGAATGATTCTTCTGCGAGTCGGACATCAGGAATTTGGATAAACTTTACAACATGGCGGCGGAGCACATCGGCGAGTTGGCAAGCATGGAAAACTCGAATCGAGGCGCTCGACCCGGTTTCTGCAGCGAGAAATACTCCCTGCTGGTGATCGTTGGACAACCCGGCCCGGCGGGATTCGTGGATTTACTGGTGTCGGAGATTGAGAGAGGTAAAGTTGTTGTTTTGCTGTCGGATGACGAGTGAATGAGAGCCAGCGCGCGCTCCCTCGCCCATCACTCCCCGCGTGCACGTCACCAACAGAAAAATCGATGAAAACAGTAACAAACTGTTCACATTAATATAACTGTGGCGTCAGTGCGTGGTGACGTCACTCATGCTAATCTCGTGTTACTGTGAAATAAAAATAGATATAATAATATGATTTTATTTACAAGTATAATGAGGAAGAGCTGTGTTTTAGTCATAAAACTTCTGCTGCTACTCTTCAGACGTGTTTATGAGTCTAAAATGTACTTATGAATTAGTGACAGCATGTTTTCTGTCCTATTATGAAAGCCTGAGTGATATTTCTGAGTGAGTGTTTTGCATAATTATCACTGACAGTCTCCTGAAAGCTGTCCCATGTTATGAATGTAACCATATATCATCTCCAGAGAGTGTCTTTTGTTCATGTGACCTTGACCGCCTTTCATTTTTTGTCAGCTGAGTGGGAACTAAAATGAGATGAATGCCCACTGAGGGCTCATGTACAGATGCGTTTACTGTTGGTGTGTGGCTCTCGGGTTTCGACAGTGTCATAAAACCTCTATAAGAGCTCAAAAGAGGAAGTTTTTCGAAGTTTTTGTTTTGCAAAAGATGGCCAACGAGACAACAGCTCTCTGTGACGTTTTTAAAGGATAGTTCACCCAAAACTGAAAACTCTGTCATCATTTACTTGTTAAAACCCGTTTCTTTCTTGTGTTGAACGCAAAAGAGGATATTTCGAAAGATGTTGAAAACCCCTAACCGATTGACTTCCATAGAGTTTGTTTTTGTCCTTCTATGGAAGTCAATTGCTGCGTCCCAATTGTCATACTTATACTACATTCAAAAATTAAAATAGTACCTACTATTGAGTGTGGAACAGAAGAGTCTGCAAGCTTTGGCACACACTGCTTCCTCATTAACGGACTGTTATGTTGCTTAATCCAAACACGTCTTTATATAAGTTCACATTGTTGTTGCTGAAGAAATGTAGCACGGAAAATGTAATTTAAATATTTTCCTGTTCGCTAGATATTAAGGCTGCACAATACATCATTTGAGTATCGATATCGTAGTGTGTGCATCCACAATAGTCACATCGCAAGATATGCAATGTTGAGTTTGGATTATAGTTGACCAGAATCCACAGGTCAAAACATGAGAGATTTGTGAGGTCACTGCAAAATCTAAGCATTATAGAGTAAAAATGTAACATTTTCATGCATTTTAAGGCCTGTGTGAACATTTTAAGAGTTTAAAGGGCACCTATTTTACTCCTTTTTCAAGATTTTATATAAATCCCATGTGTCTCCAGAATGTGTCTGTAAAGTTTCCGCTCAAAATACCCATCAGATTATTTATTATTTATTAAAGTTCATTCATTCGTTTTCCTTGAGCTTAGTCCCTTATTTATCAGGTGTTGCCACAGCAGAATGAACCGCCAACTGTTTCAGCATATGTTTTACGCAGCGGATGCCCTTCCAGCTGCAACCCAGCATTAGAAAACACCAGTACACTCTCACATTCACACACACACCTATACACTACGGCCAGTTTTGTTTACCCAAATCTCACACCCAAATCCTTATTAATTTTTCAGTGTTTTTGTGAGATTTTAAGTAAATACTGAGCAAATTAAAATTTTTGTGTAAACTATCCCTTTAAGTCTACCATTCATGTTGATTCAGTGCCTTGACTCTCTTTGCCAACACATATAGTCTCACATAGTTGTAAATCTTTATTGATTTCTAAGTGTTTTTGTAAGATTCTCGGCCACCTGGATGGCAAAGACCGACAAAAGCAGACAGCCGGCTCTGCAGCACATAAATAATGCAGCTCATTTACTTCAGCATGGCTAACTGCTGGAAATCTGTCCTGGCTTACAGTCCTCAAATCTCAGAAAGATAAAGCGAATTCATTCGGCCACTGAAATGCGTCACCGACTCGCTTTCTCTGTTGAAAGAAGCAAAGCAGCCCTTTTGTCGATAGACGGCACGGTTATATATAGCTGATAATCTGTTTGCAGACCTTCCTTCCTCATTGTGCCGGTTCAGAGTTCATCTTTAACACGTCTGAGATGCATCTGCTCTGCTGACAGACAGACAGAGTGAACCAGACTATGCAGTTTTGCTGGTCTTTCTCCCTTTTTAGGGGGGGTTTGAATTCTTAAAGGGATAGTTCACTCAAAAGTGAAAATGGACTCTTGTAAACTGGCTCATTAGTTTTTTTCCTTTTTCAGAGGAGATGTTTGTTTTTAATTCATACGTTTTATTTTATTTTGAGGGGATAGTTGGAAAATAACAAAACTAAGACAGTCTGTAATAAGCTTGTGCTTCATCCCAATCCATTTTCGACCATGTTGAAATGTATTTTTTTGTTAATGATATTTTATGTATGATATTTTTGTTAGAAAATAAATAAATCAAATCAAAATACTACTATTTATGGCAGGGGTCACCAATCTCGTTCCTGGAGGGCCAGTGTCCCTGCAGGGTTTAGCTTCAACTTGCCTTAACGCACCTGCCTGGGTGTTTCAAGTATACCTAGTAAGACCTTGATTAGCTTGTTCAGGTGTGTTTGATTAGGGTTGGAGGTAGATCTGCAGGACACCGGACCTGATGTATGGTCTTGTTAAATACCAATAATTAAAATGTACTCGCTATTTACTATAAACTATTCACTATAAGCAATGAGCCGTTCACTATATTCATTTATTTATTTATGAAGTTCAATTCAATTCACCTTTATTTGTATAGCACTTTTACAATGTAAATTGTGTCAAAGCAGCTTCACAAAGAAGATTATAGTAAATTGAAACAGTGTAGTTCAGTTTTCAGAGTTTAAGTTCAGTTCAGTTTAGCTCAGTTCAGTGTGGTTTAAAAATCACTACTGAGAGTCCAAACACTGAAGAGCAAATCCATCGATGCGCAGCTCTACAGATCCCAAACCATGCAAGCCAGTAGCGACAGCGTCGAGGAAAAAACTTCACCAATTGGCCAAAGTGAAGAATTAGAAAACCTTGAGAGAAACCAGGCTCAGTTGGGCATGACCATTTCTCCACTGGCCAAATGTCTTGTGCAGAGCTGCAGTCTAGGCGCTGGAGAAGCTAGATGCCAGCGAGACTCGTCTGTCCCTGGAGCATCACAGGAATCAGTCTTATGCTCTCCACTCCTCCATGACCACCACAGCAGCTGCTCAGGATACGGCCTGGTCTAGGATTATGGAAACCTTGGGATCATCTCGAGGCTGGTCTTGGATCGAATCAGTGGCACTGCAAAGTCTCTGAGGACCACGGGATGAGTATCGCCAAGTGAAAATAGAGAATAATTAGCGTAGCTGCTCTTCATGGTGTATATCAACGGGATGAAAAACCTGTGTGAAGCACATTCATATATCATACCGCTAAGTGATGCATTGATTGTATGCTTTACTAAAAAGATAGGTCTTTAATCTAGTTTTGAACTGCGAGAGTGTGTCTGAGCCTCAGACATTATCAGGAAGTATTATAGAAGTATTATTTATTTTTTGTTCTTCCTATTTGGAGTCCGTGTATGTGTGGGTTTTAAAAAATTATTTTGTTTTTAAAAAAGGTCATGTTTTGGTTTTGGGGGTCTTCAAAAACAGGCTGATATGCGTGCAAGTTCAAAAAACACTTCCAATGTTTATTCCAATGCGTTTATTTTTACCTGATTATCCCAGCGACTCCCATTTGATTTGTTCAGCAATTCATCCGTCTATCCATCCATCCATCCATCCATCCATCCATCCATCCATCCATCCATCCATCCATCCATCCATCCATCCATCCATCCATCCATCCATCCATCCATCCATCCATCCATCCACCTACCTACCTATCTACCTACCTACACACCTATCGATCCACGTTCATTATTATCCATCCATCCATCCATCCATCCATCCATCCAGAGTTTCTTTCATGTGTTGAACACTAAAGATGTTTTGAAGAATGCTGTAAACCTCTAATGATTGACTTCAATAGGAAAAACAAACACGATAGAGGTCAATGGATCAAAATGTTCAGCTTTCTTTAAAATAGCTTCTTTTGTGTTCAGCAGATGAAAGAAACTCAAACAGGTTTTGAACAAGTGAAGGGAGAGTGAATGAATGATGACAGGTTTATTTTTTCTGGGTGAACGAACTGTCCCTTTAACAACAGTCTGAGAGAGAGTTTTCTTTTATCGTCTGTGTTCCTTTGATTTGCAGCCTCTTTATCTGTGACTTTACGCAAGGGCCGTGTGACTGACACACACACAAACACACACACACACATCCTCTTTGTGTCTGTTGCCTGTGTTTCCTTCTCTTCCTGGTCAGATGGAGCCGCTTCCACCTCTGTGATCTGTTTTAAATGCTGTCAGCACTTTTACACAGGAACTGAATTTCAGTCATTTACACTTGTGATGCTCCTTCTTGATCAGTCGTGGAGTGTATTTCCTCAGTTTGGGTTATGTTGAGGCTTAAAAGTGCTGTATGTACTTGTTTGACTCTTCCAAAGCAAAACAATACCATAATACGTTAATAAAGTCAGTTATTCTCCTTTGAGTAGAGTGTGCGTTTCATGTCGGAATATGTCTTTGTTTCTCTATAACCAGCCCACTGCCAGTTTACGCAATTATATTTTAGCACTCTGGGTTGCCAGTTAGTAGAAAACAAAGTATTTCATTTCAGTCTTGAAAGCTGCTTCTATGTATGCAGCCACAGCTGAACATGTGGCCTCTAGAGGAAAAGATGCGCAGGTTCAGAGCTATAAAAATCCACATGAGGTGTTTTTAAATAGCAAACAATATAAACATAGCAAACGTAAACATTAGCAGAGTAGCTTACAATGTACGGTCAGATCGTCAGGCATGTTTGTGATATATTCGTTGTCAATCTGGCAACTTGACTATGTGTTGAGTCTCATCGGAGTAGGGGCTGGGTAAAAAAAAACAAAACCTCTCCAATGTTTTGAATTTGGGCTGCAATACCTAGTTCAACCACTAGCTGTGAAGGCATCTTCAATGTATGCAGCTGCAGCTGAAAATATGACCCCTAGAGGACAGTAGCAGCCTTGGATAAACATTAGCGTAGCAGCGTACAGTGTACGGCTTGATTGTCAGGTGTCCTTGTGATATGTTTGTCATCAATCTGGCAACTTGGGAGTGTCGAGTCGTCATTGGAGTAGGGGCCTGAGTAGGGGACTGCAATACCTAGTTCAACCACTAGTCAGTCCTATATACTGCACCTTTAACGCCCGATTCACACAGGGCTTCAGCATCAGCACTTCCCATTCACTTTATATGGGTGACATCAAGCATTGCCGGACTGAATTTTGGATCCGGCAGCACTGCTTAAGCTGTAATGCTCACTGAAGAAGTTTGGAACTTCTCATTATAATAATAATAATAATAATAATAATAATAATAATAATAATAATAATAATAATAATAATTCCTTACATTTATATAGCGCTTTTCTGGGCACTCAAATCGCTTTACACATAGAGGGGAATCTCCTCATCCACCACCAGTGTGCAGCATCCACCTGGATGACACGACGGCAGCCATTTTGCGTCAGACCGCACACCAGCTGATTGGTGGAGAGGAGACAGAGTGATGAAGCCAATTATGATATGGGGAGGGTTAGGAGGCCATGATGGACAGAGGCCAGTGGGCAGATTTGGCCAGGATGCCGGGGTTAAAGTAGCTCCTCCCATTTAAAAAAAAAATCAGCCAATAGCGTTTTGTTTTTATCACAGTTCTGCCAGAGAGAGTCCTTGAGCTCAAATGCATCAAATGAAAAGCCAGTGAGAAGAACGGGGCGGGGCATGTCAGACACAAGAAAGCATTTGATTGGTCAGAAGATTTGATGAGCCACTGAAGTATGAGGCGACGTCAAACAAAATCTTTGCTTTATTTAGGCGGAAATGACAAACAGACTTTGGATGTTTGAATTTTGTCTGTTTTGGAGGACGCTAGCTTATAGATATCCTTAAGACTAACATGCAGATACTAACATCTAAAAAAAAGTCATTTTAATTCCTCTGGGACTTTAAGGTATGCATGATTTTATTGTATAATATTCTGTAAGACACGTGATGCATGGTTATATAGAAAACTTTCTTCACAGTTTTATTATGAAGGTCCAGCAGTGATGAGAATGTGATTTAAACTCTAAAATTGGTGAACTAGAGCTGTTATTTTGAGGAGAAACATGAAGTTATTGCTGTGAAAGGGTTTTTCTTTTTTAACAAGGCAGCGGTAAAACAAGGTCGTCTTATTTTGGCTCAGTAAAAAAAGGCCTTCTCAGTTTCTGTCTATTTTGGAGTTATTTAAGTCTGAGAGACAAAAAAAGTTTGACTTCAGCTTCTTATATGGTTATGAAATGCATATCTTAAAAGAAAGCCACGTGGACTCTTACTTTTTATCACACAGACTCTTACATATGTGGTTTACACGCTCATTTATTTGGAGAAACCTCCAGGCGGATTATAAATGCTGCTGTTTGTTAGTGAAAGAGCTGAATGTCAGTATCTTCTTCTTCTTCTTCTGTGGTCAGTGAATGTGCTGCATGAATAATTGACCTTTGCTTGTTGACTGCAGTCTGGTTTATTTGTGTGTAGGTTTGCGCTCATGGGATGTGGACTCGAGCGCCTGCAACATTGATGAACAGCTCAAACTCTTCATTTCAAGACACTCCGCTTTCTTCTCTGAAGACCTCAAAGGTAAGAAACAGAAAGTGGCTGACTTATTATTAAGTGTCTGACTGAATTATGAGCCCTCCTGAATTATAACCCCCCCCCCCCATTTAATCTTTCCCCAATTTCTGTGTAACGGAGAGAAGATTTTTTTCAGCACATTTCTAAACATAATAGTTTTAATAACTCATTTCTAATAACTGATTTATTTTGTCTTTGTCATGATGACAGTAAATAATATTAGACAAGATATTCTTCAAGACACTTCTACACAGCTTAAAGTGACATTTAAAGGCTTCACTAGGTTAATTAGGCAGGTTAGGGTAATTAATTGTAAAATAAATATAGCTTAAAGGGGCTAATAATATTGACCTTAAAATGACTTTAAAACAATTAAAAACTGCTTTTATTCTAGTCGTAATAAAACAAATAAGACTTTCTCTAGAAGAAAAAATATTATAGGTAATACTGTGAAAATTTCTATGCTCTGTTAAACGTAATTTGGGAAATATTTAAAAAAGAAAAAAAATTTCACAGGAGGGCGAATAATTTTGACGCCAACTATATATATATATATATATATATATATTTATATATATATATATATATATATATATATATATTGAATTAATTGCGTTTATTTTCACAAGTGAACACAATCTCTTATGAAGCGTTCACAGCGGACGCGAATAGACATCATGCGGTACGAATGACACTGTGCGAATTGAACGTTTTGGGGGTTTGATGCTCATGATTCATGCGAATAATTTTTGTGCCTATTAAAAGCTGATTTGTACTTAGTGTCAAGCTCTCACGTATGGTCCGGTGCAACCTTCGCACTATCGCATAGCCCTCTCGACAAATGTAATTACACGACGCATAGCGCAAGCTCTGTGATTGGTCAGTTTGGTAGCTGTTATGAATGTGGGCGGTGCTGAGAGCCACAAGCCTGATGGAGCGAGTGTTTACAAGGGTTGAGTCCGTGAAGGAGCTCCAGATGGAAACTTTTGTTTCACTCATAAGAAATGTGTGTTTGATCCATTTCTTTAGTTAAATTGTGCTCCTGACACTGTGCTTTTTATTAAAATCCATGAACAAAAGTTTAACCAGGCAGTTACGATGCAAGTTAAAGACTTAATAAAGACAGACTTTTAAATAGGGCTGTCAAAATTAATTGATTTTTTAATGAACTGCTATATAGACGCAGACATTTCAGTAATAGATCAAGACCGGTCATTATGTACTGACATTGTTTATCTCATATTCGATATGTCGCGGCAGACTATGTGGAGGGAAGCGAGGGTGAGCAATTAATATGCTCCAGCTACTTTAAAAGAAACAGAAAACTAAAGGGGATGCTGATCTTTCTTGGTAACTCTACTCACTAGACCTTATTGGTTTGGAATATTCCACAACTAAAATAATTCACGACAGCAAGAAAACTGGTTAAATATGAGAGGGAGAGGGCGTATCTGACATGTTTCAATCCTGATTTTAGACCTGTTGTTACTGTTTTTATTCTAATTTAATTTCTGTTGGGTGGATCTCTGGCTTTTAGTTGTGTTTATAGTTAATAATATAAAATATTAAATTAATAAAGAACAAATAAGAAAGGAGATGGATTTATGAAGTAGATATTATTCTGTTTTGAAACGATCTATCATGAATCAGCAAAAATGGGAAAAGCCACATGATTGCGCCCAAACTGTGGAAAAGTCCCTGCCGGTCAGACCGAAGCAAACAGTAGAAAAAAACAACAGCTGACTCAACAGCTGAAACTACCCAGATATAAACCATCTTCACAATTTGCTGCCTGTGGAGATGCTGTCTTCTGTATTGTTGGGCCTGAGAGATTTATCTCAAAGACACAAACTGTGTGGATGAGTTTGAGCTAAGGTTTAGGAGTATGAAAGTATATATTATTACCGTAAAATTGTCAACCATAATATATATATTGATATTTTTTGTTCCATGTGTACTGCAACATAGGTCTGTGCAATTAATTAGATTTTTGGCTTCCAGCAATTCAGAAAAACTACACATTCGTTCCACTGCAAAGCTCAGTTTCACATGAAAATTAATAAAAAGCCTGTTCTGTAACGTGACTTTAATTGTTTTAGATAATCTTGATTATAATTATGACCATAATAATCATGATTATGACTTCTCCCATAATCGAACAGTCCTACTGCAACAATTAAACAAGTGGGTGTGGCTAACTCACATGCAGTGTGCTGATTGGAGCATTTGTCGTTAGAACAGGTCAGCAATCTGAGGTGAACTTCTTCCTGTGATTTCGATTAACTGTTTTGCATTACCAACTTATAACTGCGAATGTGAGTACAGAATAACGCCGTGTACAATGTCCCTCAAAAAGTTAAACAGCTATTTATGTAGCGCTACATTTATGCTGACTAACAGCCTCCCCCAGGTCCTAATGTCTGCCCAGTAACACCACTGGTTCACATTTGACTAGAAAAATTAAAGTAACGTACACAAATAACAGTTATGTCATAACATTCTTAGTCTTGTTTGATATATTGGTCAGAATATATGAAAAAGGGTCGATTTATTGACTGTGACACCAATTATACATGGTTTAATTCAGTGTTTGCTCTGTTGATCTCTTTTGTTTAGTTGTTCAAAAGTGTATGCATAGAAACGAACGCTTTATAATGGGTTAATAATACAGATGGGTTATACATTTCACAAGGAATTATGCAGAAATGGAAAGCAACACACAGTGAATTTAACGTGAAATTAGATTTGCTTGCGTGAAATAGTATTTCCTTGTGAAACATTGTCTAATAATGTAACTCTGCTTCTGGAGTTTGAAGTCTTGGTGGAAGTTACAGCACATCATGCTTTAGATATTCTGAATGATTTATTGCAAATCTTGCTGAATGTTTTTAATGTTTAATTGAGGAAATGTTTGGTAAAAGGATCATTTACAAACAATCTATATTATAAAAAAACATATAAGTGATTTCTTTTCAAAACTAGTATTAAGGCCAAGTAACTGTGATTAAATGACCTAAAACTCAAACGTAATCCCTTACTTTTTCAGAGGAATTTCCTTTACAATCACTGGAGCTATTATGCAAAAATCACTTTAATAAGGGGTTTAAACAAAGTAGTTTGGCATCAGTCTGTGAATACTGTGAAACTTCTAATGCTAAACATTTATTAAATGTATTTTTTATAATCACACTTGACAAAAACATTGCAGAAACGCATTAATCTCTCCCTTGTTAGCATAAACAGGCTTGAGTGAGAAGCAGCCATCTGCCATTAGTTTCGAATGTTCCTCTGTGCTGACATACAGGCATCTGTAGCTCCGCCCTCTTTTGAAAAGAGCTCAATTTCATTTGAATTTAAAGCGACAGTCATCAACATGTCACATTCAGGATTAAAGCCTAAAAGGGGCAGTTTCAGAGAGCTATAAAACACTTTTTTATGCTGTATTTTGAGCTGAAACTTCACATACTCACTCTGGAGACAGCAGAGACTTTTACATATTGTAAGAAAGGTCACCTTTTGGGCTGCTCACATTAACCGTTAACCGAAAGGATTTATTTTAACTGATTAAAGGTATCAGTTAAAGTCAGTGGGGTCTCTTTTATTTAGTATTTTTTAAGTTTTGCTGCATAAATGTGCAGTGCGTATTTGCTAACTCGCTGGGCGGTAACACGTGCAACTACAGACGTATTTTAAAGAAGCAAAATGAAGGGAGCGAAAAGAAAGACATTGCTGGTCACAGTTTGACGCAGACCAGTTGATGCCAAACCAGTGTTGAGGTTGATTGCCTCTCTCCTGGATCTGCCTCATAAACACCTCTGTGCTTTGCACAAGTGGAGAAAGAAGCCGCAAAGCAAAACTTTCTGAAATGTCCACTGCTTTGCAAACAAGTCGTAGTGTTGGGTTTTTTTTCTCCATTAGCGCGCATTCTGCAGCGCAACAGATATAGTTTTGATTTAGTGTACAACCAACAAACCAACCTTTCCATTTGGAAAATTGCAGTTATTAATAATAGTTCTTATAAAAGATCAATTTTAAAATAGTCTACATGGCCTAATCTACGAATCAAACAAATCCAATGATTTAGGCTACTTGATTTTTGCACAGTGATAACTCGCACCAAACTGAGGCTTTCGTTTTATAGCTGTGTAAACTATAACACACATATGCAAATCAATGCAAAACTATATGTAAAAAACAAAACTATCTTATGGTAGCCTATACTTTTAAAAAAAGTCAACATATGCGGTTTCCTGTTTGTCTTCCATCACGCACGCATGAACCGTAAATGAGACAGAGGAAATGAAAGGTAAAGGTGAAACCTCTCAGGTAAAATCAGATGCTCAAGACATAATCTTTAAAATAATGACTTTTATTAAAAGTGTTGACAGAGGTTTGTGATATAAGAATTTCTCTGGAGAAATTCATTTGAGGTAGCCTGCTGTTTTTATTTTACGGAAGAAAACAAACATGATTGGAAAAATGCTGGTTCTTAAAAAGGAGTCAGTCAGTGTTTTTGTTTTGTAATCTACTCTACCTGACAAAAGTCTCGTCGTCTATCCCAGTTGTAAACGCAATCATCTGTTGAGCTGCATCCCAATCATCACAAATACTACTGAAGACCTATTGGAAGATTCTTATAGAAATCAGTCAAGTTTGGTGAAGGAAAAATCATGGTTTGGGGTTACATTCAGTATGGGGGCATGCGAGAGATCTGCAGAGTGGATTGCAACTCCAACAGCCTGAGGTATCAAGACATTTGTACTGCCAGTTACATTACAAACCACAGGAGAGGGCAAATTCTCCAGCAGGATAGAGCTCCTTCTCATACTTCAGCCTCCACATCAAAGTTCCTGAAAGCAAAGAAGGTCAAGGTGCTCCAGGATTGGCCAGCCCAGTCACCAGACATGAACATTATTGAGCATGTCTGGGGTAAAATGGAGGAGGAGGCACTGAAGATGAATCCAAAAGATCTTGATGAACTCTGGGAGTCCTGCAAGAACGCTTTCTTTGCCATTCCAGATGACTTTATTAATCAGTGATTTGAGTCATTGCAGAGATGTATGGATGCAGTCCTCCAAGCTCATGATGGAGTCAGACACAATATTCATTCTGTTTCCACTGCAGCATGACCACATATTCTATACTGGACATTATTTCTGTTCAGTGACAAGACTTTTGTCTAAGCAAAGTCAGATCTTAATGAAATCATTAAAGATCAAGGCATGATCATATTTTATTGTGGTAAAATAAGCGTAATCTAGAGGCCTTTGCCTTTCATATAAGCCACTTCTCACTTCTAAGCCACTTCAGAAGTCAAGTTATTATCTGCTGTTCCTAAAACTTAGATAGGCGACAAGACTTGATGCAGTGGTTAATGTGTCAGACACAAAACAGAAAAATCAGTTCACATTTTTATTAAATAATAATTCAATATTAATCTGATTGGTTGACGGTTAATATTCGGTTAACGAACATCGGTTGTTGGTTGGTAAAATTAACCACCTAAAATTAAGCATCTCTAGTCACCTTTAATAATTATTTTGTAGCTCATCACACCCAACTCTGAGATATGAGTTCACTAATGTAAAGTCAGACTCTTCAGAGAAGATTTGTTTTCTAGATGCAGCAATGCATGAAAACTGAAGTGAACTTGAACTTTCCCTGCGGCTCAGACTGTTCTCTTCATGATCGTCACATCACAGACGAGTCTCTCGGTGAACAACACAGCCTTTCACTGCGGCTCCAAAGCACACAAACACATTTCTGCAGGATTCATACTTGTTTTGGGTGTTTTTAGATCTCAGGAGCTCCGGCTGTCAGTGTTTTGGTTCGTCTTGAACAATGAATCCACTGTTTGAGCGATAGAGAAAGGCAAGGTTGAGGAGGATTGGGAGAAAACCATCACAACTCCTGTCTGTCTAGTGAACTGAATTATAATTTTAATCTTTATCTGTTTGTCAATGGTTATTAAAGCGTAAGATGAAATGATTGTGATGCATTGAGTTGCTTTGTTTCACATGACTCTCACAAGTTATAAAGGAATGATCTAATATGTGACGTATAAAGGGGCTCGCAAGAGTGTCAATTTAGTAACGTCATTTTTACATAATGTTAAATACTGAATTACACACTTTAATGTTTCTTTAATTCAATTAAAATCATGTAAATTCAAGTGATGTAGGGTTAATAATACTTACGTTTTAACATCGATATCGCAATATGTGTATCCGCAATAATCAAATTGCAGGATTAGATTAGATTTAGATTAAGATTTATTAAAAGATATTATTAAATATCAATATTTTTATTTTTTCATACAGTAATGGCTTTATTTTACATTTTAATTATTCCATTTCTGTACTTGAATACATTTTGGTTGGGCGGCACGGTGGCTCAGTGGTTAGCGCTGAGCCAGACCAGACAACGTTTTTCCAATCTTCTGTTGTCCAGTTTTGGTGAGCCTGTGTGAATTGTAGCCTCAGTTTCCTGTTCTTAGCTGACAGGAGAGACACCCGGTGTGGTCTTCTGCTGCTGTAGCCCATCTGCCTCAAGGTTGGACGTGTTGTGCGTTCAGAGATGCTCTTCTGCAGACCTCGGTTGTAACGAGTGGTTATTTGAGTTACTGTTGCCTTTCTATCAGCTGGAACCAGTCTGGCCATTCTACTCTAACATCACCAAGTCATTTGCGCCCACAGAACTGCCGCTTACTTGATATTTTCTCTTTTTCACACCATTCTCTGTAAACCCTAGAGATGGTTGTGCGTGGAAATCCCAGTAGATCAGCAGTTTCTGAAATACTCAGACCAGCCCGCCTGGCACCAACAACCATGCCACATTCAAAGTCACTTAAATCCTCTTTCTTCCCCATTCTGATGCTCGGTTTGAACTGCAGCAGATCGTCTTGACCATGTCTACATGCCTAAATGCATTGAGTTGCTGCCATGTGATTGGCTGATTAGAAATTTGCGTTAACAAGCAGTTGTAGTGGTGTACCTAATAAAGTGGCCGGTGAGTGTATATTAGTGTAGACATAGCCTAACCCTGCATTTGAGGATTTAACTTTTGTAGGCTATTGGCTAAACAAACAGAAAGAGCATAAAAATGTTAATAACAATATTAAAAAAATTGAATGAGAATGTGGCGTGAGTTTTAATTCGAATTATTATTATTATTTTTTTTTTTTTTTTTTTTTCACCAAAAATTTAATCATTAAAATCGGGGACTGCTCATCTTTGTTGGAGGAACTGTGGGGTAGAAGAGACACATCATGCACATATATTCTGGCAGTGCTCAAGAATTAACAGTGTTTGGGAAATGCTGCACTCCGCCATCAATGATATTTTTGATCTTCATATTCCTAGATCTTTTGAAGTACTTCATCTGGGAGATACTCCTATTAAACTTAAAAAGGAAGATAGATATCTATTTAAGATGTTTTTGGCAACAAGTAAAAAAATCTATAACCCGGAAATGGTGTAAAGAAAACCCACCAACTAAAGATGAATGGTTCAAAATCATAGCAGAAGTTGAGGAAATGGAAAAACTGACACATGCACTTCGATTACAGTTAGAGATCTTTGAAAAGAAATAGAGTAAATGGCTGGATTTCTCTACAACGACAGTATAATTATTTATAATTGAACACTTACATAATTCTAGAGGTTAAGCATCATTATGAAAATATGTTTGGCAACCTTTTATTATATTTTTTTTTATACTTATTTTATTTATTTGTTCATTTATTTTGATGAAGTTAATTTAATATTCTTATATAGGTATGTATATGGATATACATGTGTGGAATGGATGTATTTGCCTATATATGTATGTATGTATGTATGTATGTATGTATATTTATGTATATATGTATTATTATTTTTTAGTTCTTTGTTTTGTTCCCACTGGTTAAATATTCCAAAAAAATCAATAAAAAAATGAATGAATAAATATAAAGCTTACTGATTGGTTTAAAATAAGGATTAAATAAATGGTTAAAAATAAAGAAATGAATAAAAAGCAAAACATGCATTAAGGCATTTATTTTAGTCATTATGCATAAAATTGACTAAAATATCTGACAAATTAAGAAATATAAAACATAAGATGAAGAATAATGAAATAAATAGATACAAATAAATGTATTTGAAATAAAAATAAACAAAAAAAAATTACAAAAATATCTGACAAATGATAAAAATATGAAACATGAGATTAAGAATCAAATGAGTATTAAATAAAGGCTGTAAAAGGAGATTGTGTACGGTTAAAAACGTCGAGATCTTTGTTTCATACCTCCCCCTTACAGCTAATCTTCTACAAAAGGCCAAAATTATTTCGACTGTGGTGATTTTTAGTTGAGTGACCGCAGGACTCCTCATTGTTTGTGATTACACACACGCTCAGCATCTGTGTTTTATTGTGTGTGTTTCTGCTCCCGCTCGGAGGTGTTTTCAGTCACCGTCATTTCCCGCACACACGCTGAATAATCCTGACTAATCTCTAAGCAGCTGTTCAAGAGCGTCCGGCCGGACACACTGATCTCAGACCACCTCATCTGCTTTACTCCCGTGTTTGTGTGTGTGTGTGTATGGGTGTTCATTGGTGTCCACATAACCGACCGTGTGCTATTGTGAGGTTTATTTACACTCTTTGTTTACACTAGACTACTGTGGTGAGTTTTTTTCTGCAGATTTACAGTTTGACAGATAGTAGTTTGTCCACATTTTGCCATTGAAGAGCTTTTTTAAATTCCATTTGAGACCAGATATTAAAGTGAATTTTTGCCAAATTGTATGGACCCACATTTCTGGGTTCCTCAGCAGGAGAAGTCATCATAGTCGAGCAAACAGAGCGCAGGGAATCAGAGAGTACAGCAAATCAAAGTCAGAGTAAAACAAATAGCTGAAATAATAAAAGGAAAACTCCCCGATAGTGTTATGAAGACTTTCAGAAAAAAGGAAAAGAATAGTGTGAGACTGATTATGGCAGCCAGAAGAGAGAATAACATAAAATTTACTCTCCCACCCTCATACACACTGCATTACAAACACCTCACACAAGCGCTCATTCGTTTTTTTGTAATTTGATGCAAAGATGATATAAAATATACATAAATACATACAAATGTTCAAACGTTTTTAAAATATTTTTAAAAATCAAACATTAAGATGCTGATGACTGAAACACGTCTTGTGAAAAGAGTCTATTAATATGTGACAGCACCAAAACAACCTGACATGCACCGGCCCTTTTTGATGTCCTCGCTCTCGTTACTAGACATGGCCCTCAATGTTGATTGGCTGAAAGTGCGTTTTGGCCTCGGTCTCACACTGTGGTCAAATATCATTTAAATACTGCTTAGCGCTTCTTTAAAGGTCCTGTGAAAGTAAAATAAAAGATTTACTTGTTAGTTTAATCTCTTAGTTTTAAGGATATCTGCAAGCCATGTTGGGGAGGTTCCTTTGGAAATGTAATAGATTATAGATTACAAATGACCCTATCTGTTGGAGTCTGTTGGTGGCCTGAAATTCACAAATCCATAACTTCGTGAGTCATAATATATCATTCTAAATGAAAGGGTCTGTTTTTATTTCCGTAAACTCCCGATAACGACAAAACCATTTGCTTTTATAAAGCTAAGAAAGGCTAAGTTGTATACCTGCAGATGCTTCCTCATGCTTTTAGACGTGGTGCGCCGCAAATCAAAAGCATCAGAATAGCACCGCTTTAATAATAATCACGGTGTGGTTGAGTCGAACAGTGCGTATGTATACATGGACACCAATACTTTAATAGATTTTCATACAATTAAGACAATACTCTGATTATGAGTCTACCAGCGATTTTTGATGACCTTAATCCGACTAAAGTCATAACTGAACTAAACAGAAATGGAATTAAGACATGTGGAGTATGCAGATATTAGAGACATTATTGAAGTAAACACCGCATTCAAACTTTTACCGTCATGTAGGACTTTTCGCCATATTTTCTGACAAGATCCACACACGCGGCTGTCAGTAAAGGACTGGACACACTAGGGTTGGGCCGATAGACTATGCCATGGTCTATTGCCGATGGCCAATAGACAACACGATCCTGTGACGGCATCGCCGATTCTCCGCCCCCGTCGCGAACCCACTCGCGAAAAATACACACTTATGCCCTGTTTACACTAATACGTCTTAGTTTTAAAATGGCATTTTAGAACGAGAATGAAACACATCCACACTGTGTTTTACCTAGCATTTCTGAACAGCCCTCTGTTCGCTGAAAACACAAATCTCGTGACCGCACACACAGCCACACACACACACTTTCATGCGCTGGTCTGAGCTCCAGTGAGCAGTGCACGTCAGACAGTTTATCAAGGATGTACCGCTGGATCGCAACTCACTATAGTTGTTAAACGTGATATTCAGACATCCCTGAATGAAATCCTGGAAGTTCCGGGAATCTCCCGCAAATGCGTAGAGACTCCCGGATGCCCGCAAACGATTGATCATCTCCCGGAAATCACGCGTCTCCCTCCTGGTCCTCAAATAAGTCACGCACCCTTCTCACCCCTCACCACCGGATCCCTCCTCCCTCTTCAAACAAATCGCGCACACTCTGTCAAACACCGCCCACCCAACCACCCCACCACACCACATCCCCCGCTTTTCACATGTCGACGATGCCATCGTCCATCGCGATGTTTCACATTAGACATCGTATGATGGCAAATTGGTTAACATCGCCCAACCCTAGTACACACACACACACACACACACACACATCGCAAAATGCGGAAATTCCATTTGGTGTGCATTATTAAATCCCATAACACTCTCACCACGCCTCAATGTCTTGCGCCCCCCTTATAGGTGCTGCGGGGCACGCCCCACAATTTGCAAACCCCTGATTTGGCAGATGCTTTGTCCTATTAATTAGGCATTCAGCAATTCGACAAGAAGAGACAAGGTACTAGTTTGGGTCCTGATTTTGGGAGCAGAGATTGTGGATAATATTTCAGAGTAGTGTTGTCAAACGTATCGACTTCAGTACCAATTGGTACTGACTTTTAAAAACGTCCATTTCCTGCATACATTTGAGCGCATTCTTTAACAGCGCTGATTGGCCATTGTATTCATGTGCTCAACAGAAATGATCGTGGTTGGCCGTGAAGGTCATCAGTTCATCACACTTCCTTGCTGTTAACCAAGTGCAAACACAGATACAGGGACACTGGAGCGTTTCAAAGTCACGTTGATCAGCTGCTCTACAGCTGATCAATGCTGCGACTGCAGTGGTACAAGCTGAATTTGTTATTAAAATGTCATTAAATATTAATGACGATCTTAAAAATAATTAGTAGTTATTGAGACACTTTAATGTTTGTGATCAGAAAAATGACACATTTATAATAGCCTCATGGCATTCATGTTTATGACAGATCTATGACAAGTTACGCTGTCTTGATGTCAAGTTGTCATGATAAAGACAAAAACAGGTTGTGATGTATTTGTTTTTTGTCAAGCTGACATAACAAACAATGCCATATCTGCATTTAAAATGTCATAACTGAGCAAATGACACCTAATAACTGCTGTCATAAGCATTCATTATAAAGGTTTTATGACAGTCTTATGAACACCCCTTCAAGTAAAGTGCTATAAAATTATATAGCAGCCTCCCTGTCGTTTAACTGCAGTTTCCCATGATCTTCCTGACTCTTTATCAGTATATCTTTATATTTCAGCGTCAGATAAAGCAGATTAAGATTTCACCCTCATCCCGCAGTGTTTCTGAGGCCAATCCCGCATGAGCAGCGCTGGTGTTTCCAGACGCTGCTGTATTTCTGTTATCAGCTGTGTGTGTTTGTAGTGCAGAGCGGAGGAAGAGCTGTAATTATTGAGGCGAGATACCATCAGAAGCAGAGCAGGAATGTTTCACTGCAGTTTTATTACTTCACAACAACAGCACTGCAAAAAGCTGAGGATAGTCTCTTCTTGCTCAATTATGAATTAAATATGAGCAATTCCAGCGTTATGGATGTGACATTTGCAGTAAAAACTATATGTATGTATATGTTAACATTACAGTTACAGGATCAGGAGAATATCAATCTGTGAACATGTTTTAGGTTGTAAATGAGGGAAATAAACATGCGATTTGAGCAGGAAAGTCTGTGAGTTTACAGTCTACAACGTACTTTGTAGAAATTGAGTGAATTAAACATGCACAACAGAAACAATGCTGATCAACAGGAGAAGAGCTGCTCTCTAGAGAACAAACATGATTGAGTTTATTTTATTGAACATTTCTATATTTATAAAGGAAAGCTTGCTTATGGATGTGTCAGATGTGAAATTGGTACTTGTTTGACTTTGCTAAATCAAATATTACTGCTTGAAAACATAGACAGACACAGTTTTGAGTATTTTACACTACTGTCAAACACAAGCCTACACAAAAAACCTAGAAAGGGTTTCTCTATTGTGGTGAAAACGCACAAACGGACATTTGCGTGGAATTGCTAATTACCGATACCGATTGGCACCACCCATTGGACATGTTGGTTTCAATTTAATGTAGCCTGTAATTAAAAAAATGCCATACTTTGATATTCGTCATTTGGAAATATCTGTTCGTTAAAAAGTAACTTTGAACGTGGCATGGTTGTTGGTGCCAGACGGGCTGGTCTGAGTATTTCAAAAACTGCTGATCTACTGGGATTTTCACGCACAACCATCTCTAGGGTTTACAGAGAAAGATCTGAAAAAGAGGAAATATCCAGTGAGCGGCAGTTCTGTGGGCGCAAATGCCTTGTTGAGGTCAGAGGAGAATGGCCAGACTGGTTCCAGCTGATAGAAAGGCAACAGTAACTCAAATAGCCACTCGTTACAACCGAGGTCTGCAGAAGAGCATCTCTGAACACACAACACATCCAACCTTGAGGCAGATGGGCTACAGCAGCAGAAGACCACACCGGGTGCCGCTCCTGCCAGCTAAGAACAGGAAACTGAGACTACAATTCACACAGGCTCACCAAAACTGGACAATAGAAGATTGGAGAAAGTTGCCTGGTCTGATGAGTCTCAATTTCTGCTGCATCTTTTGGATGGTAGGGTCAGAATGTAGGGTGGTGGTGGTGTAATGACGTATGGGATATTTTCTTGGCACACTTTGGGCCCATTAGTACCAATTTAGCATCGTGTCAACGCCACAGCCTACCTGAGTATTGTTGCTGACCATGTCCACCTCTTTATGACCACAGTGTACCCATCTTCTGATGGCTTCTTCCAGCAGGATAACACACCATGTCATAAACCGTGAATCATCTCAGACTGGTTTCTTGAAAATGACAATGAGTTCAATGTACTCAAATGGCCTCCACAGTCACCAGAGCTCAATCCAGTAGAGCACCTTTGGGATGATTGGAACGGGAGATTGGCATCATGGATGTGCAGCCGACAAATCTGCAGCAACTGTGTGATGCTATCATGTCAATATGGAGCAAAATCTCTGTGGAATATTTCCAGTACCTTGTTGAACCTATGTCACGAAGGATAAGGGCAGTTCTGAAGGCAAAATGGGGTCCAACCCAGTACTAGTAAGGTGTACCTAAGAAAGTGGCCGGTGTGTGTAAATATAAATTTAAGGTGAAATATGACATATAAGTTGTGAATAAATGAGAGAGAGCATTTTAGTGTTGATAATAGAGTCATCTTTTGAAATAAGAGGTTACAGTATAGGACAGAATCAGCTCATTATCCATCAAAACACCGAAACTTCACTGGTTCACGGAAGCATTCATATTTATTACACAAGCTACTCAAAATAGGTGACCCGCTCGATAGTCAATGTATTGTTCACACCCTGAGTGTAAGTGAAATCTTAAGTACAGTTATGACTTTGATGGCAATACATGTGCTGGAGGAATTAAGAAAGGTGCTTGATTTGAAATGAATGAATCTGCTCTTCATGAAAGAGTGGGAACCCTGCAAACCCTTGTTATTGTACCCCAGGCTCAGGTTTAGTCCTTTAGCATTTAATTTAAGTGATCTGTTAAGATTGAGTGTCTCTGATCTCTTGTTGCACTCTTTGATTCTGTTTCTCCTCTTATCTGTGTCTGATACGGTAGAGTCTGCAGAGGTGATGACATCATCGCTCTCGTCTGCGCTCAGGAAGGAAAGAGACGCTTCCTAGCATGTGTTTTCAGCTCGTCATGTTTCTGAGCTCACGTTTGCTCATTGTTTGCGGAGCTGACAGGAACGTGTCTTGAACATCTGCTTCGTGACCTCTTCAACATCCCGGACTTTCCAATCCACAGACTTTAAAATTATATGGTTGGCATGAATGCTGAACGCTTGAGGGAGTGGAGAAAATTGTTCATTCAGAGCAATAAACTCTGTCACAGACTGATATGCTGGTGGACTTTACACGTTTCAGGCCTTTGTTTTGGTGCATGATTGAGCAATGGGATGTTTTTACGACAGTTAGCTGTGATTTTAATCCAATAAATGGTTTAGAGTTGCCTAGTTAGGCCACAAT
This sequence comes from Danio aesculapii, assembly GCF_903798145.1. NCBI lineage: Eukaryota > Metazoa > Chordata > Actinopteri > Cypriniformes > Danionidae > Danio > Danio aesculapii. The sequence goes on from NC_079456.1 coordinate 34,846,066, forward strand.
CTTTCTGTTAAACATCACTTATTTTTGGTGCATTTTTAGGGCTAACGGTATCGGTATTTATCGGTATTTATACGGTATCGGTATTTATCAATGGTTTATGTTTCTTTATTTTTCTTTTTTTTTATTTATATACGTATACTTTTTTGGGGGGGTTTTCACTTTTAATTTGGAGAGGATAGTGGAGGTTACAGACAGGCAAGTATTAGGAGCGGAGAGAGGGGACGGGTCGGCAAAGGACCTCGAGCCGGGAATTGAACTCTGGTCGCCACGAGCACAATGGTGCTATATGTCGGCGCAGTTAATCACTAGGCTATTGGCGCCGACAATGGTTTATATTTCTTGATAATAATAAAGATATATATTGTATAGGTGGCGGAATGGGTAGTGGGTAGGCGCAAGAAGATTGCTGGTTCGAGCCTCGACTGGGTCAGTTGGCATTTCTGTGTGGAGTTTGCATGTTCTCTCTGTGTTCACGTGGGTTTCCTCCGGGTGCTCCGGTTTCCCCCACAAGTCCAAAGACATGTGGTGCAGGTGAATCGGGTAAGCTAAATTGTCCGTAGTGTATGTGTGTGAATGGGTGTGTATCGATGTTTCCCAGTGATGGGTTTGCAGCTGGAAGGGCATTCACTGCATAAAACATATGCTGGGTAAATTGGCGGTTCATTCCGCTGTGGCGACCCCTGATTATTAAAGGGATTAACCCAGGGATGTCAAATTCAGTTCCTGGAGGGCTGCAGCCCTGTACAGTTTAGTTCCAACCCTGCTCCAACACACTTACCTGTAGGTTTCAAACAAGCCTGAAGGACTCAATTATTTGATCAGGTGTGTTTAATTAGGGTTGGAACTAAACTGTGCAGAGCTGCGGCCCTTCAGGAACTGAGTTTGACATCCCTGGACTAAGCCAAAAAGAAAATGAATGAATATTTGAATATATGATATAACGCCCTTTATTTCTTCTTTATACATTAAAGTGTAGACAGGCTTGTTTGTGGAAATTGATACAGAATTTAAAATTTAACCAGAATAATTAGAGTAAAAAATTTTTTTATTATTTATAAGTAGTTGTAACGTTGATTATATTTCATCACCTTCATCAATTGGACAATTAAAATCGAATACTATGAATCTTAAGTATTACTGAGACACAAAGCAAAGTTTTTGTGGATTTTACAGTAGTTAATATCTTATTATTCCCCTGGTAATTGTATTTAAAAATCATTTATTTAAAGGTGCTGTATTGTAAGTTTTTGACTCTTCTAAAGCATAAAAACCCCATAATATGTTTGCAGATATTTCAGAAACATGGCAACAGGAACATTCTTGTTTATCTGAAAAACAAAGCAGATGTCAGATATTCTGCTTTTAAAATGTGTGTTACGTGCTGGAATGGCTGATTTTGTTTTGGTCTCTTCAACCCGCCCAATGCCATTTTTTAGCCAATTATATTTCAGCACCCGCGTTGCCTTGGTGGAAAACAGTGTATTGCATTCACTCAGTCGTGAAGGCTCTCAAAGTGTGTGTCCGTGAGCGAAATACGACCTCTGGTGGACAGTAGCAGACACCGAAGTGAGACACAGATTCAGAGCTCCGCATGAGGTGCTTATTAATTAGCAAATAACATAAATATTATGAAAGTAAACATTAGGTGAGCAGGTTACATTGCTCCCTGACAACAGGCTACATTTCGAGATTTGCAGTGATAAGCAGTTTGGCTGTTTGCACCAGAGGAAACACGACAGAAATGTAAATACAACCATTCAGAAGCACAGAATAGTGCACTCACTGCACTCCAGCGAAATGGTCAGGTTTATAATCTAATTAATACATATTAAACCTCTTTATCGTTATTAAAGTTAGATGCTGAATCACTGATATGTGTTGATTTGCACTGAGTCACAGTTCTAAAGTTCAGTTTTACATGGTTTATTTTATTTTCCAGATCTGCAGCTGCTTTCCGTAGTATAGCAATAAATGTCATGTAAAGTGGCATTCAGACTCGCATTATTAGCATTTAACACTGAATAAAGCACATGAGATGTACCTGACGTGATCATTGTCAGTTTTCTGTTGTTTACCTGTGAGAAGTTGTTTTTTAAATATAAATTTCAGGTGTTGGTTAGGACAAAAACTCCTTTTATTATGGAAAATATTTCTTCTATTGCATGCCGTTGCTTTTATTTAGACTTAAATCAGCCTTTACGCTCAATAGTCAGCCATACTCCTGTTGGTGTCCTCAATCTGGCAACCTGTGCTTGCATGGGTTTTGAACCACGAGTGCAATACTTAATTCAACCACTGGGTTAGACAGAATACTCAATGATATGCAACGTCATATTGTGAATTTATTGTTTTTATTGTTTAAGATATCTTGCTCCGGTTTAGTTGCTATTTCCATCATATTGTAAACGGAGCATTGTCTGTTTGGCTGCCATGTTTGTCATTGTCCTGCAGTTATTGTGTGTTAGTTTTTGTGCTAAAAATGTAATTATTTCATGGACTCATTTTTTTAAAGACCCCTCTCTATGTCTTGATCCACAGGCCAGAAGACGCTGCAGCACAGCGGGGATGTGCTGGAGACACAGGTGATCGTAAACCCGTCTCGCGATTTGGTTTGTTCAGAGGTGAGTGTCAAAGTGATCTGTTTAGTTAGCATCATGCTAATATTGCAACAACATGTTACATTAGTTTAAAAACATGGGGAAATGTTAATAATCTGCTAAGGCATGCTAGAAATGTGTTAAAATATGCCAACATTTTATTTTATACATATTTGTAACATGTTAGCAGTGTGTTCAAATGTTAGCTACTTGCTGGTTCATGCTAGCATAGTGTTGACAAAAAAAACATGTTACATTTTTGAAATAATGTGGTAAAATGTTAAAAATCTGTTAAAATATGCTAACATTTGTTAAAATATGTTAACATGTTAGCAACATGGTAGTATTGTGACAACATTTTACATCATTTAAAAAACATGGGGAAATGTTAATAATCTGTTGAGACATGCCTGAAAATGCTAGAAATATGTTAAAATGTGTTAGCATTTTATACATATTGTTAACATGTTAGCAGTGTGTTACAATGTTAGCAACATGCTATTGCAACATGTTACAATATTTTTAAAATGGGGAAAGTTGATTTAAGGTATGCTAGAAAATGCTAGAAACATGTATAATATGCTAACATTTTATACATGTTATACGGTGCATCTGGAAAGTAAAAGCGCTTCACTTTTTCCACATTTTGTTATGTTACAGCCTTATTCCAGAATGGATTAAATTCATTTGTTTCCTCTACATTCTACACACAATCCCCCATAATGACAATGTGATTGAGATTGAGATGTGATTGCCTATTCCTCTTTGCAGTACCTCTCAAGCTCTATCAGGTTGGATGTAAAGCGACGGTGTACAGCCATTTTCAGATCTTTCCAGAGATGTTTAATAGGATTTAGATCTGGGCTCTGGCTGGGCCACTCAAGGACATTCACTGAGTTGTTGTGAAGCCACTCCATTTTAGGTGCATGCCTTTTCAAATCATGTCCAATCAACTGAATTGACTACAGGTGAACTCCAATGAAGCTGCTGAAACATCTTAAGAATGATCAGTGGAAACAGAATGTACCTGAGCTCCATTTAGAGCTTCACGGCAGAGGCTGTGAATCCTGATGTACATGTGATTTTTACAGCTTTTTTATTTGTAATAAATTTGCAACTATCTCAATCACATTGTCATTATGGGGTATTGTGTGTAGAATGTTGAGGAAATAAATGAATTTAATCCATTTTGGAATAAGGCTGTAACATAACTAAATTTTTAAAAAGAGAAGCGCTATCAATACTTTCCAGATGCACTGTATGTACATCAACCTTTTATATATATGTTGTTAATATGTTAGCAGTGTGTTTAAATGTTAGCAACATGCTAGTTCATGCTAGCATAGTGTTGACATGATAACAGTATGTTAACTTGTTAGGGTAGTTTTAATACTTGTTAGCAGCATGCTATAAACAGGCTAATTCTTACTAGCTAATACGTTAGCCATGATAAAACATGTTTGAAGCAAGTAAACAATGTGATATTTCAGGCTCATAGCATGTTAAAATGTTCCAGCCTAGTGTTAAAGCTAAAAATGTTAAATCTTCCATTCTTTCTGGTTTTTCTTTCCACTTAAACTTGACGCTAACAAAGTGGTTTCCAACATTCAGTCAAGCAAACATAAAATTTTGTCCCAAGCAATAATGGAAATGTTTTATTGTTAAAGGAAATCTTCCAAGCTTTTACACAATTTCAAATTCCTCCATGTTCAAGGCTCTAGACGATGTTTGAAACATTATATTGTTAGCTCTTTATGCATTATTACAAGCTCTAAATCAAAGTCAGATTGATATTTGCTCTTATGATGTGAACTGTACTTGGATTCCTGCTTTCATTGGTTTTAAATGTTGGTTTTGCTATCCTGTTACACACAAGCATCTTCAGCTCCTTATTTGTTCTCAGTCTGCTGCAGTTTTTTCCTTAAAAAAATGCTTGGAAGCTATTGGACTGGTGTTTACCCGATGTTAGACTGTGTAAACACAGGGAAATGTTGACACATTCCTTGAAGTACCTCGTTTAGTTATATTTGCTGTTGATATTTGCTTTCTAGAGCTGTAGCCAAGTGTCCTCTTCCCATCCCTGTTATATTTGGCGTCTAGATTTAAGAGCTAAAAATGTTTGTTCGTTTTAATGTGAGCTTGCTTATACTCTCTAATAATGTCTTGTTAACATATGCTTGTTATATTTTCATAGGTTCGCCGACTCATTTCTGATACGTCTCTTCACAAGCTGCTAATTCTTGCTGGACAATGTGTTGAAGAGACTGGAGACCTTGTGTTACAAACAGGGTCATTCTCATTAGAGGATTTCATCCAGATATTTACAGATGAAGAGGTCAGTCGGGTTTTTGTCACAATTTGGTTCTTTTTTTTTTGTCGCTTACACAATCATATTAATCTTTATTTGAAACTAATAATTTTTCTATTTAAAGTCTTTTTTTGTAAAGGATTTTTGAATTATTTGCATTTTGCAAAGGGACTTCAGTGCAAATTATATATATATATATATAAATGTGTATATATATGTATGTGTGTATATATATATATATATATATATATATATATATATATATATATATATATATATATATATATATATATATATATATATTTGTACTTGTAGATTTTGTCTTTGGTTCTAGTCCAAATATCTAAAAGTTCCTAAATCAAGAAGCATTTTTAGTTAAGGAAATATATTGTCTTGTTATCAGAAGAAAATAGTCCAAATGAAGTGAAGTGAGTTTCTCCTTAAAGGCTCATTTTTCCATTCCGCTACAGTTAAACGGTTGAGTTTTCCCATTTTTTTAACCATTTTTTTTTTTATTAAATCAGCCAATCTTCTGGTCTGAGGGAGCACTTTTAGCTTAGCTTAGCATGTATCATTAAATCGGATTAGACCATTAGCATCACACTCAAAAATGACCAAAGCATTTTGATAATTTTCGTATTTAAAGGTTGACTATTCCGTATTACGACCTACAGAAAATGAAATGTTGCTATTTTCTAGACTAATATGGCTAGTAACAATACTATCTTTGGGTGCTTTCACACCTAGACGTTTGTTTCGGAAACTGTCTTGTTTGGCCAGTTCGCCCGGTTCATTTGGCATATGTGAAACCCGCAATTGTGCTCTGATCCGAGCTAAATCAATCGGTCCAATATCGGCTGAATGAGGTGGTCTCAGCTTGATTGAAACGAACTCTGGAGTGGATCGATTGTAGAGAGAAAGCAAAACAATTAAACGAACTAACAAGCCAGGCTATATTACAGTGTATTATGGTTGTGTAATAGTCATATATACGGCTATATGATGATTATGAGTAGGGCGGGATGCCATTTCTTCCTGTAAATGTGTTTCATGACGAATATGAAAGTGAAAGCTTGCTGATTAATTGACCTTGATTGCCATCTGATAATTTTTCCATATTTTAAGATTTTTACAAAACCTGTCAACTGAAATGACGCTGTGTTTGAGAAAGTTTACCTCTCTGACTTATATTTGATGACAATGTCTGTGGGTGTCAAAATTAAAGTGCTCCATTTCGCTTACAATGTCTTTTTTCTCATTATTATAAACTAAAATAACGACGTATGACAGTTGAGCGGAATTCATGGGAAAAATAAACCCTAAAACTAGGGCTGGGTGATATGGCAATAATGCAATCTTGATAATTATTTTTCATATTGAACGATAACGAGATCGGTACATCTCTAATATCAACAGTTTTCGATTCCCATTGTTGCACATTTCTGCTGTGTGATTGGCTCTAAGATCATTATAGAGTAAAAAGTGCACTGCTTATCATTGTTATTGACATAAATTTTATCGCAATACGACATAATATTGTACCCAGCCCTACCTGAAACTCGACCAATGTGAGATTTTACTTGCACGTGACTTTTAACTATTTTGGTCTGTTTAGAAACTTTGCCCTGTGGAAGCGAATCACACCAAGAACAAAACTATTGTAACAATTTTTATCCTTCTTTTAAAACAAAAGAATCGATCTACAAGTGTGAAAGCACCCTTATTTTGTAATAATAAAGGAACTTTGCTGCCATGCCATGGCTATAGCAGTGCAATATTACACATCGCTGTTACCTAGATGGTAATTTTCAGGTACTGCGTAGTAATATCAAAACTCTTTCTATTTTTAGTTTAGTTTTACTCATCTAGAAAATGCTTCTTGATTTTATGAATTTTTAGATATTTGGACTAGAAACAAGACGAACCCTATTTCCAAGTAGGAAAATCTTTTTTTTTTGCAGTCCTGACTTGCGTTATTATAATTTCTTCTAATAGATTTTTTTTCCTCTATTAATCCCCCCCTCAACACAGATTGGAGATCTTCTGAGCTCTGCAGATCCTACCCAGAAAGCCTGTCTAACTCTGAGCTGCCCCGAATCTGGCAAATGGAAAACCGCTCAGCTAGAAAAGCATAATTTGCAAGATTACATAGAAATTAAAACCAACCCCCCATTAGTGCTCCCCGAGATGGAGGGCCTTCATGAGTTCACTGAGTATCTCTCAGAGTCTCTTGAACCACAGTCGCCATTTGATCTGCTTGTGCCACCCAGTACAGTAGGCTTTTTGAAACTGTCCCGTCCCTGCTGCTATGTGTTCCCCGGAGGACGAGGCGACAGTGCCTTTTTCGCTGTGAATGGTTTTAATGTCTTAGTCAATGGGGGGTCTGATGCTCGATCCTGTTTTTGGAAACTGGTGAGGCATCTAGACCGAGTTGACTCCATATTGCTTACCCATGCTGGGGTAGATAATTTACCTGGTATAAACAGCCTACTTCACAGAAAAGTGGCTGAACAAGAAGAAGAACAGTCCGCTGGATCACAGAGCAGCGAAGACTGGCAGAAGAATCTTATATCTCCAGAAATAGGTGTTGTATTTTTCAATGCATCAGAAAGACTCAAACAATTGCAGAGTGACCCCAGGATCCTCAGAAGTTCTGATCAGGTTTCTCTAACATTACAGCATTTAGAAAAGTTGTCAGTAATTCCAGAACAGCTCAGTCGATCTGCCGGGCCAACAATTGACCCGGTAATTCTTTTCCAAAAGATGGGTGTAGGTCGACTAGATCTTTATGTGCTCAATCCAGTCAAAGGTAGCAAAGAACTAGAGGCTTTCTTGCAAACTTGGCCTGCAAGGTCTTCAAATATAAAACCCTCAGATATTCCTCTCGAGAGTATGGTGTCTATATGTGCGCTGTTGGTGTGGCATCCAGCTAATCCTCGAGAAAAGATTATCAGGGTTTTGTTTCCTGGATGCACTCCACAGTCCAAGATCTTTGAAGGTTTAGAGAGACTAAAGCATCTAGAATTCCTCAAACACTCAGTAGTTAGTTTGAAGGACCTTGAAGCATCCAAATTGGATAAACAGCCAAAGCGCGCCAGCAGCAAGGAAAGCCTTAAGAGTATTTCCAAAGAATCTCGATCTGGTAGTGCCTTACTTAAAGACAAGGTAGTCAAAGTAGATCCGAAAAAGCAAGACACTAAAACAAAGACTAAACCCACTAATGAAACGGTTCACAAAGAGGGCAAGGAAAGTGAGGAAAAGGCAAAGCCAAAAGATGATGTGAAGCTGAGACCTAAGACTGCTGAAAAGCAAGTAGCTAAGAAAGAACCAGCAAAAGATGAGAAAAAGGAAGTGAGTAAGAAAGAGGAAAAGCCGCCGACAAGTATTGCAAAGAAAGATGAAAATGTTGAGAAAAAGAAAGAACCCTTGAAAAAAGATCTTGGTGCAAAGCCCAAGAAAGATATTATTAAACCTGATCTAAAAAAGGAGATTAAGAAAGAGGTCAAACCAGAAGACAAAAAAGCTACCAAACCTCTTGTCAAGGATGTTAAGAAACCTGCTGGAAGTTTGCCTGGGAATACAGAGTCTAGAAAGTCAGTTGGCAAGAATGGCTCTCTAAAAAAAGACTTATTGGTCTCTAAAAAGGATCCTGTAACCAAAGGGAAGCCAAAGCCAGACAAAAAGGAGCCTGACAATGTGAAGTCCTCAAGTGGGGACAACTCAAAGACATCCACACCTGAGGACATTTCTAAACAATTAGAAAAGTTGAAGTTGGATAATGAACATGGGTTCGTGCAGGATGCTGAGGGAAACAATATGAGCTCAAGAACTGCCTCTGAGAATAGTGCTGTGCAAGTGAATGGCTCTAAAACTGGTACTGATGAAAGTCCTGAGAAGTTTCGGAGTATGGAAGGAACCCCTGGCTCAAACAACCCCTCTCCACTTACCAAGACTCCAAAGAGTGAGAGAAGTGTTAATTTTGATCTCACACCTACAGAGCTTGACGGATGCCTCAAAGAGGATGCCTGTACAAGCTCGGATGAAAAAACACTTGAGTTAGTTTCTCCTACAGACTCTGGGAAGAACATTTCATGGCATTCCCATTACCCACAATCCCCGGACAATGCTTGTCTGGATTCTGGTGAAGATTGTAAGGTAGGCATCAGGAAGTCTGGTCTCGCTGTGGAAGATGGTCAATTGGGAATCTGCAAGAACTCTAGAAGCAATATTGAAACTAGCTCCATATCGTCACAAGATCGACAATCAAGCTTTCTCTCCTCAACTTCGTTTAAAGACTGCTCTCCCAGCATCACTTCCTTCCCTGCGGAAGTAGGCTCTCCACACTCCACTGAAGTAGAGGACTCTTTATCGGTTTCCTTCGAACAAGTGCCTGTTTGTCATCCTCAAGAGGAGATGGGTAGTCTAGCGTACACTAATGGACATCTAGTAGACCGTGACCCAAAAACAGATATGTCTTTACCTTTAAAAACATCTCACAATAGTCATCACGCATATGATGACTCTGAAAATCACCTCTATGGACAACAGAATGACGTTCTGCCTCATGATGTCGATCTATGTCTGGTTTCACCTTGTGAGTTTAAACACCACAAATCTCTGGAGAACCAACAGGGATTGTCTTCGGATGTTGCTGCCCCGAGTCCTGACCTCTCTCAGGAGCCGGTTAGAGATCACCAATCACAGGAGACCACATCATCTGTAAGCGTCTCGCTCATTTCTGTTTCTGATTCTGATGTTCCGCCAGCCACTGAAGAGTGTCCTTCTATTAGTGAGGAGTTGGACTCTGAAGAGGACACTACTAGTGATTTGTTTCCACCTCATCATCCGAGCAGTCACTCATTACACCACAATTCCCAAGACCCTCCGCCTGCCCCAATGAAGGATTTACCGCCGCTGCCACCACAGCCCGGTGCCTGCATGGCTGACCCTGAGGCTGACAGTCAGGGAAAGTCTTCCAAGAATGTAACTGCAAAGACTAAAAAAACGGCAGCTGCTCCCACAAAGACGGGATCTGCTAACACTGTAACACAGACTGGGAAGACAAAGATTGGTGGTCCGGTGTCTGCAACTGGGACTATTCGCGTAACATCGAGTTTAGACACCAGACCTCCATCCCGCAGTGCTATTGGTGGATCTAGGCCAACATCTTCCAAGTCCTCCTCCAGTAAGTGGCCTTTTTTGTTTGCTTCCTTTGCTTTTTTGAAGAAAAGCTGGAGATCCAGGATTGTGCAGGGACATTCATTTATATATATTTGTAGCCTAAAATGATTTTGCGACACTTTTTTTCAAAACTTATGGCATTATTTGTTTCGATTCTTGTGTTTTACTGTAAATATACAAAAAACTTGTGATCTTAAGAACCATTGGACTCGCAAAATTCTGGAGGGACTAATGAATCTTATGATCTCAAGTAGGGCTGCACGATATTGGGAAATCTGACATTGTGTTCTTTTGTTTTTCAGTAAAAGTTTAATTGGGATGATTTGGATAAAATATATTGAACTAATTTCAAGCATTGATAAATACAACAAGTGAAGTAAATAGTTCTTTACCATTTTTTTTGGGAGTCCTAATAGTATTCAGCTACAGAAATTGAAAAATAAAAGGTAAAATAGCACTGTACAGTCTTTGTCATATTAATAATTCCAGATAATTGACCTTCACTAAAGTTACAAACTATATCAACTCAACATTGCACATCCTGACTATTGTGGATGCACATATTGCAATGTTGATGCTGAAACAATATATTGTGCAGCCCAAATCTGAAGAAGCAGTGGACTTCCAAAATCCTGAGGGGACTGATGAATGCACATCTTGGGTATCATTCAGTCTGTTATCAACAGTAAATTACAGTTGAATTAAAATGCACCAATGGATGAATTTAAGCAAGATGGTTTTTAGCATGCTAACAGTATCCCTTAGATTCTTGAATTCCATGTTCAGACTGCATAGTTTTTGTCTGTTATGATAGTAACTGCATCAGATTATGCAATTTTTTTTTGACCTCTGTCCCAATCAGTCGATATCAATTGCATCATGAAAGCAGGAGTTGCAATCACTCCACAATACCTTTCATTCAGTGTATAACTCTACTTAGCAACACCAACCTGTCAAGAAGGAATTTAAAATAAATGAAACATGATAGTCTGTCTGTCAGATTAAATGCACTAGTAATGCATAATAAACATTCAGCCAGTTGTCCTCACAGTATCAAACTCAACAGGCTCACCAGCAGCTGTTTTATAAGACTGAATGGCTTTGTTTTGTGAAAACAAGTACCTAGATGTACATTATCCCTGATATAACACGGCTACAAAACTAAACAATTAAACATTGAACTCAGCTGTAAGAATTTACTAGCCCTTTAAGTGAATTTAAAGCGTGCATTTGAAGACCAAAAGTGCCCATCGTTGCTGCTTCTCTTTGCAGGTTGTGTGAGTGTAAGTTTGGGTTCAGCGCCCGTCTGTTTGGACTTGGCATATTTGCCCTCCGGCTCTGCAGCTCATACTGTGGATGTGGAGTTTTTCCGGCGCCTCCGCTCGTCCTGCTATATAATTAGTGGAGATGAGCCACACAAGGAGACCGTCATGAGGTCTATTCTGGACTCCCTGCTGGAGGGCAAAGCGTCCTGGCCCGATGTACAGGTGAGTGGAGCTTTTATTTGTAGGGATGCACTCAAATAAACATTCTGGGGCAAAACCAAAAATTCTGCATGCACCAAAAATTATTTGTAATCATTATTTATTATTTTTTGAAATGATATAAAGTGATTTTGTAAGACTTTTTAATTTTAAATCAATTACTTAAATAACAGTCACAGTCATTTGTACGTTTCTCTCTATTAACAAACCATTAAATAAGACTATTAGCTCAATAAACTGCCAATTAGCTGCTTAATAATAATTAAGGTAGTGTTTAGGTATTAAGTAGGCTTAGGGATGTAAAATAAGATACTTTTATAAGTGCTGAGAAACAGTTAACATCTTAATAATAGGCAAATAATAGTGTGAATAGTTACTTGAACTAAAGTGTTACCTTTTTTACTATAAGTAATAATAGTAATTGGGTGACTGGTTCGAGCCTTGGCTGGGTCAGTTGGCATTTCTGTGTGGAGTTTGCATGTTCTTTCAAACTCGGGTTTCCCACACAAGTCCAAAGACATGCGCTATAGGTGAATTGGGTAGGCTAAATTGTCTGTTGTGTATGTATGTCCTGGTCCTTTCAGTAATGAAACGTGAAGTTTTATGTGTGAATAATTAAATCAATAATTAAAAATGAGACTAAAAAATAAATGTTAGACTTCTAAATTTAGCATTGTCAGCAACAGTAGCGGAGTATTTAATACTTTTTCACAGTATTGAATATTTTCCTGTTTTTTAATTAATTCAGCTAGTTATTGCTTGATGCTTATTAAAATGACAGGTTCTGAGTTCTGTTTGTTAAAATTAAAAGTTTCTTCCAGTAACGTTTTTGTAATAAACAGAAAGCGAATGACATTTGTCTCCACCTTTTTTTGTTGATCCGAATAATGGTGCGATCCGGGGACTCAAAAACAGTAGTGTTATCTTAACCGTGAGATTTGTGATCTGTTACCAAGCAGCAACCTCCCGCTCTCCCTCGGGAAGCCAATACGGAAGTAACTGAAACTGCAATTTATCAAAATTCCGCTAGTCCTGGCTCCATAATAGAGCAAATTGCAATTGAGCCCACTGTTAGAATGGCCAACTTTACAGCAGAAAAAAAGGTGTTTACAGCCTGGTACAAAGAACGATTTCGGGTCATATAGCTATTATTACCCTCCATGACAACTGTGAGGGGGGTGAATTTTTTTATAACTCATCCATTTGCTTTATAGTAGGTTATATTAAGTTTGCATAATTAAGGGCGTGGCCACTTGAGTGACAGGTAGGTCTCGCTGGTCGCCGTCACTTCACCTCAGCTGAATCCGGCAGATTAGCCACTGATCTCGGCATATTCATCGTATTTTTGTTTTGTTTTATGTGGCTTTACACAGTCAGCTGCCTTTGGGACTTATTTCTTACAATTATCAGATGATATGGGATGCTGTGTGCACTTAATTGTGCTCACAAACCATTCACATGGCCTCCGTTTCTCATGTGAGTAAAGTTATATACTTGTATATCATCTCTATAAATGTATTTGTTTTATTTAAGATCATTTATCATTAATATTTTTCTTTAGACCCGTAAAGCACTCCAGAATGACAGATTGATTAGCTGTAGGCTCTAGAACAGTCATCTGAAGCGTTATCATACAGTGTTATGATGGATTTCATCAATAGTCCTGCATTTACTAACACAGACTATATTTGAAGTGTTTGGGAGTATTTCGCGTTTTCCTCCTGTAGAAAAACGTCATAAGAACAATGCTTAGTGGCTCAGTGTATTACAGCAGTGTTTTTAAAAGTCTAAACACTTTATTGATATAGTGTACAGCCAAGCACATGTGGTCAGAATACAAACGAGTCGCAGGTAATAGAGTATTAAGCGTTTCTCCCAAAGTAAAGTCTATTTGCCAGGTCTAAGCAAACTGCCAGCAGGTGTCTGTAGCTCCACTTACTCTCCGCCTCTTTGCCCGTGTTTGGTATCCCGCTGTGGGTGTGATGACGCGCGAACAAAATGGCGACGGTTGGCCGTGCCTACTTGTAGCTTCTTTTGCAGTGTTCAGAAACCTATGGGTGACGTCACGGATGCTACGTCCATATATTTTACCGTCTATGTCTGTTACACCTCTAGTTTTGACACAGTGTAACTAAGTTCTTGTCTTATTGTATCATCACATTCTGAACTATAGTGAATAAATTGGTAAGCAGTCTGACTGTTTGACCGCATGTTTGGCTCCCCTACAGGTGACTCTGATCCCCACATTCGATTCCCTGTCGATGCACAACTGGTACCAGCAGACCCACGAGCGCCAGAAAGATCTCTCCATCACCGTCCTCGGCAGCAACAGCACCGTGGCCATGCAGGACGAGACCTTCCCAGCATGCAAAGTGGAGTTTTAGCCAACCGCACGGCCGCCTGTCACTACAGCACTTCTCTGCGCTCGGTCCATACACTCGTTTTATCTCCGCATCCGTTCATCCCTCATGACTGTCGTCTGCAGCATCCACATAAATTATTACAGATTCTGCATGAACAGGGTTGACTCTTGCCTTTTGTATAGCCATTTTTTTTAGCAGATATTTTATGTAATCCAATGCATCTTGTTGGATATCTAGCATGTCGGACAAGTTTCATCAGCAGTTTCTCATGGTCCTACATTACATTTTGCACAGAAGATACACATTGGGAAAGTACAATAGAGTTTGACTGGATTGGGTTAGCTTTGACTGCACTAAATGTTAGTTGGAGAATTGGGCCAATTAAAGTATTATATTTTTGTTTAACAGCAGTAAAAGAACAGAAACTGAGCCTTGCCGTCTCTGTAAACATGTCACTAATATACCGGGACATTAGTTTGTACCAAAAATAGATATTTCAGATTAGAAGCTTCGACGGAAAGTGTGGTTTCAGAGTATTAGGCTGGTTCAGTGTATCGAATACAAACACTATGTGATTATTTTTGTGAGACTCATATTACAGTATGTAGTGAAAGCCAATATCCTGCATTTATTTCGAGTGGAAAATAGCCTAGGTTTTTATTATTTTGGCCACTTATTTGTTTTTTTGGTTCCAAGATGAACGCCTTATTGTTTTGCCATCATCAATCAACACTAAGCATCAGCACGTCATTCATATCACTTGATTAGATCACTTGGCTTTGATTTGCTGAATGTCATGCTAAGAGCTCAAACGCTGAGCATATCATCACTGCTATAGCTGCTGTAGTTTCTACTGAATAAAGGGTTTTAATTCCGGTCAGGATCTGCAGATTTTTCCAGGACACATCCTCCTCATTATTTTGGATCTTTATAAACTTGTTAGTGTTAATGCTTTACCTTTTCAGAATTGCACTTTTATTTATTTTAGTTTTTCTTTTCTGAGCCGATTCTTATTTTTATGAGGTACAACTACTTTGTTTTGCATTTTTTTTGTTGTTTAAATGCATTTTGTTTCATAAATATATATTCCTTACAAGAAGTGACCAGCCAAAACGATAAACCAATATTACAGCAAATGTGTGCTTGATGTCACTAATAAATCTTTCAAAGCTGAATTTCGAAATTGAAGCACATTTTTAAATGACAAATAAAGCTGATAAGTTAAGAATGGCTGTACAGTCTTTATTTATTTATTTATTTATTTATTTTTCTTTCTGCAGTGATTTCTGAGGGCTCAGAAAATACTCAAACAAGTAAATAAAAATGTCAAGAGGAGTTTAAAGTTCAGTGATTTATTTGTGCAAACTTCAGTCATGGAAAAGTGAATAAAAATAATTTATAGGAAATTCTACTGTTTTTGTACCATTCTATTAGTGTATTATACTGTAAATATCATATTATTTAAATCACTGTCAATTTAATAATGTTAAGGCACCCTGTAGTATTAGCTAACGATAACTCATACATTTTATTAAATACTGTAGTATTATTTAGTTCCTTGTATTAAATACTGCAGTGTCCTTTAGTTTTTACTACAGTAACCCTGCTGAAATAACAGCTTAAATCAGCTTTAGCTGGTAGATGATGATTTAGATGATTTTAACTGTTATTTTACAGCTATTTGTTTTCAGCAGGGAAACTCTTATTTTATATATATATATATATATATATATATATATATATATATATATATATATATATATATATATATATACATACACACACACACACATATATATTAATTTATTTATGAATTTATGAATATGAATTTATGCCGAAGTCCTGAAATGCACCCTTTCTACTTTGATTTCATTTTTTGTTTGTATTGCTGTTTTTTTATTATCTTTTCGACATTTTTAATGAATGCAATCTCTACATTTCAAGTAATTCATTTTCATAAAATGAATTAACATTTAAAAATAATATTTTTTAATTATAAATTTGACTGCCTGACTGCTCCATGATGGATATTTTATTTGATAATATTATTACATAACAATATTAACATTATATTAGATTGTCTGCTAAATAATATTTAATTACGTTAAAATAGTTAAACTCTCACCATAAAAAATATGGTAGAAAACAATGTTGTATTTAGTTTAAAGGTATAGTTTAAAACTCTAGATATGTATTGGGGGTCCCCAGATTTCCTTGGGCCCTAAGCGGCTACTACCTCGCTTAAGCAATAATTATTGTTCATACTAAATAGTCTCATCCTGGATGCTAAATTGCTAATGGCTAATACAATTTTGATAAACATTAATCTTGCAAGGAACTCGATGTAATTTGTCGTTGAAACCTCTAAAATATGTTTGTTTGTCGTCAGTATTTTATTTTAACACCTAATAAGTGTTGAACTGCTGCTCTCTAGTGGCTTCATATGTCGAACAGCCTTCATAACTTTCGTTTCCTCAGTATCGAAAACATTTTATCTGGGCACCAGCCTCTCGTGCGCTTCATGGCCGTAAGTGTGTTTTAATTTCGTTTCTCACTGACCCTTTACGTTACCTTAATAAAATTATTCTTCGCCGAAACACTTCACTGAGTGTATAGTTAAAAACGAGGGAATTTGCTACGGAAAGATGCTGATATCTCCTGGTGTTAGCTGTCAATGCAAACAACAAGTGACTTTTTCGACCTTCTGTGGTCGTTTAACTGTTAAAATGTAAACTGTGTCCTGTCATAAATTGACTTACTGTATTTCTGTTTCTCACATATGATTTAATGTCAGTTAGACTGCATTATAGGCAAGTCCTTCCTTATGCTATCAAAATGTAAAGCTGTCTTATTGTTGATATAACACTAACAATATCGATAACAACCTTAAATACCATTTAATTTTACCATTTTTAATATTATTGCTTATATTAATGATTAACACAAATCTCGCATCTCGTGTCAGTTTTAGAGCCATCACTTTTTACATCTGAATGAATGAATAATAACTAAAAAACTGTAAATAATCTGCTGACTAAATATTATCTTTAAAGTTATTTTGTGTGCTACTCTATTAATTAGCATCCCTCAATGTCTAGTCTTGAAATAAAATTAAAAATTAAGATAACTGCAAATAATCCCCAAGTTTAAAAACACCCAATGTATTCAAGTGTTATTCGCATTTTGTTCCCTCTCACCAAGCAATTTTGAGTTTAATAGACATCTAATAGACGTCTAAACATCGATGTCTTATCTTATTAACTACTAGTAAATACTTATCTATTACTATTCTTCAAATAGATCAGACAAGACTTCACATGCCCTGTAAAAATGCTGGCATCCACATAATTGATTTGTGTTGGGGCTACATGAAGGAATTTAGTTAATTTATTAAGCTTTACAGATTGAAGTGGGTTGAACATAAAACAATAAATATTTTGCAATAATCCTCAAGAATTGTGTTGTTCCAGCTTATTTTAAATAAGTAATTTAAACAAACAGCAAATGTCATCTTTTGAGTGTGTAGTCAATTATTCCTGTGTACAAGATGACTAGTCTTGTTTTGAGCTATTCGCCGCCCAAATTAGCCTCGTTTAGTCAGGCCATATGTCTAGATGTCTAATAGACGTATTGTAAACATGCAACGGATCTCATGTCAGTTTTTGAGCCACAGATCTATCACTTTTCATATCTGAATGAATGAATATAATAACTAAACAAACAGTAAATAATAATATTTACAATAATATTTAATAATTATTTTACTGAATAAATATCATCTTTTAAGTTATTTTGCGTGCTACTCTATTAATTAACATCCTTCAATGTCTAGTTTTGCATGTTAAGAAACAAAATGACCTCTTAAATCTGAATGGCAGGTTTTAAAACTACATTTTGACAATAAAACTCTTTCACAATGTCATTAAAATAAAATTAAAAAGTAAGTTACCTGCCAAGTTTAAAATACACCCAATTGATTCAAGTGTCATTTACATTTTGTTTCCTCTCACCAAGCAATTTAGCGTTTAATATACCTTTATTAGATGTTTAAACATGAATCGCTTGGCTTATTTACTACTAGTAAATTACTTATTTATTACTGTTCATCAAATAGATCAGTCAGACTTCACATCCACTGTAAAAAATGTTGGGTTTCACTAGGGCTGCTCGATTTTAGGAAAAATCATAATCACAATTATTTTGGTCATAATTGTAATCACGATTATTCAAAACGATTATCTCTTATAGTCAGAATTATTCGCCCTCCTGTGAATTTTTTTAAAAATAAATATTTCCCAAATGATGTTTAGAGCTAGGAATTTTAACAGTATTTCCTATAATATTTTTTCTTCTGGAGAAAGGCTTATTTGTTTTATTTTGGCTAGAATAAAAGCAGGTTTGAATATTTTGAAACCTATTTTAAGGTCAATATTATTAGCCCCCTTAAGCAATGTATATTTCTGATTGTCTGCAGAAGAAACTACTGTTATACAATGACTTGCAGAATTACCCTAATTAAGCCTTTGAATCGCGCTTTAATCTGAATGCTTGTATTTTGAAAAATATCTAGTCAAACATTATTTACTGTCATTATAGCAAAGATAAAAGAAATCAGTTATTAGAAATGAGTTATTAAAACTATTATGTTCAGAAATGAAAATAACATAAACATAAAAGAAATAACATCTAGTGAAAGAAGTGTAAAATAACAGCAAATGTGCTGCAGTTTATTACAAGGTTTTTGTAACGTAATATCTAACACCAACCCAGACAATATAGCACTGTAAACTATTAGAAACGTCAATAAAAGTCACTTTTTCAGACTCTTCAAGGTTTAAAGTTGTCTGATGAAATATCATGGTCCTGTAATGCAATCATTAATAAAAACATGCATCACAGAATACAGAAAACAGCTAATTTGCAGATATTTTTTACAGTGTAGCCATGAATCTTACATCTTGTACTTGTGATTGCAGAGACACTGAAAAACAGTCCTTAATCTGATCAAAAATGAGTCAAGGATTTAAATTTGGTGGATCTTCAAGCTGTGACATTCCTGTAGCAGCAGCAGCTCCAGCTTCTGGTGTAAGTTTTGCCTTCAAAAAACCTGAAACAGTGGCTCCAAGCCCTGTTTTAGGCAGCAGCTTCACACCTGCATCTGTCAGCACTTCTTCTTCAGTCTCCTCTGCCGTCAGCAGCTCTGCTCATACACCTGAAACTGTGACAGCGCCTCAGTTCTCTCTAGGTAAGATACACAACAACCCTAACAACCTCACAGAAACCTTAATAGGGCTTATGATGTGCATTGTTATTATAGCATGTCCTCTGTGGTTTATTTATAATGTGAGGAAGATGTAAAAAGCATCATCATTTAAAAGCAGCAGGACATTTTCTGTCACCATTTTGACTCTTGATATGGCGATACCGTGATGGTGTCCATTGGTGGTTGAAGGTTTACTGTGTGTTCAGTCTTTTTCAGTACACAAAGTAATTAGCGTAAATTCACTTACTATATGATAGGGCCTCAAGTTTTAGGGTGATAACTGGTCATTTATATATTACTCTTCTACTCTTCACTTTAACTCTTATTTTTTATTTACTCTCATTCATGTGGGTGCTCATGTTGCCCAGGACGAACAAGTCGGCCGAATACACGGAGTCCACGCTTACACTCTCGCCAGTCACTAGACAGAGGTAATTGACTGATACTTTTAGATGTATCCAATTAATTTAGAGATAATTTAGGGTAGAGATACTAAAATCCCTATGCAAAACACTTAAATATTTACTCTACAGCTGTAGCCATATAGCCCAGACCGGTTACTCACTGAAGCTAAGCAGCGCTGAGCCTGGTCAATACCTGGATGGGAGACCACATGGCAAAACTATGTTGCTATTAGAAGTGGTGTTAGTGAGGCCAGCAGGGGGTGCTCAATCTGCTGTCTGTGTGAGTCCTAATGCCCCAGTAAAGTGAAGGGGATACTATACTGTCAGTGAGTGCTGTCTTTTGGATTTCCGGAAAGGTCTGCATGTGTGAATGGGAAAATTTGAAAATTCCGGTAAATTTGTTCTGGCAATGAGAAGTTGTAACATTACCGGTAATTTGCAGCGCTGACATGAGACGTCTACTCCAGCCAATCAGAACACTCAGCACATTCCCATCCGCACTGTTTATGAAACTAAAAGCCTTTGAATATTTTTCCAGACACATTTAGCTGCTGGATGTTAAGTCAGATAATGTTTCTGTTTCTTCTTAATGCCAGCTGTGTAAAAAATTATCGATAAAATTATGAAAAACCGCTGTTTGTTTACCTTTACTGCTTGACGTGTGTACAAGTAAAGCAGCCGGTGAGCACCAGCACAGAGACATATATTATGAACATCTCGACATGCGAAAGTGTCCCTCCATATGTTTTCATATAAGTTGTTAACTTACCCATCCACATCATTTGTAATGTAGTCAAGTGTGTGTACATTTAGCTGTGGTTCGCGTTCCTTTGGATGTCTCACAAAGCAGCCTCATAAATGATAAAGCTTTAAATAAAAGAGAAATCGCTGGACCCCTTCTACACAAAACATAAACGTTGGACCCCTTCTATGTTTATAAATACAAGCGCTGTCGTTTAGAGCTCATTTCTGGTTAATGATGTCAGAATTTACTGGTATTTTGGAATGGATGTGTGAATCGTCTTTTCCGGAAAAGTTCTGTAACGTCCTTGCCTGTGTGAACAACTTTTTTATGAATTAACCGGTAAAGTCCTTCCAGAAATTTTCCGGATATTTACTGGTATCACTGTGTAAAAGGGGCTACTACCAGCTTCACTCCAGTAGCTGGTGTGTGGTGAGCACACTGGTGCCAATTTTCTAAAAATACACAATGAATCTAATTAAAGCACAGATGAAAATAATAGATTCTTAAAAATGAAATCAACAGTGCTTAATGGTTTATGATGGAGTCTAACACTGGGTATAGAAATTCAATAATCAAATGTAATTTGATTTCTTGTGCATTTCTTGTGCCCAAATGGTTTAAATCAGGGGCGCCCAAACCTTTATTATGAAGGGCCAACAATCAAATACCATTGAGAGCAGTAGGCCGAAGATAAATATACTAAACTATTTTACATTAAAGTTGCCATGGGTAATTTCTTAATTTATGTAATAATATTTAAAAATGAATAGAAAACGTCACTTTGAATCGTATTAACTACTGCAGTGTAACCTTTTAATGATAACTTACTGCAATAAAAACATTAACAATCCTATTTGTAACACAGTGGAGTTCAATGCTGAATACACTAGTCTTTGATTCGTCAGGTGATAGTATGAACATTTTAAAGGGTCACTAAACACCAGAACAGATTTTTTGAGCTGTTGACAGTCATATATGTGTCCCACGCTGCTAAAAACTAATAGGACACTTATATTTCACAAAAAAAAAAGTGAAAAATGGTTGTTTTTTGCGTTTTATCGAGCAAATTCGTTCTTTCAGTTTGAAAAGAAATTTAGAAGATGCCTCACGGCCATGAGATCCTTGTGTAAAGTTCAGCGTGAAGACTGTACCGGCGGGTACAAAGTGACGTCATTGAGTTTATAATAATTCAAGAGAAAGGAATTGTGAATGAGGTGCAACTTTTGAAAACACTATCGGTTGGGTTTAGGGAAGGGGGTGCGTGGGTCAGTCGACAGCAAGGCCTGGTTGGCTGAAAAGTACATTGCGCCCTCTGTTGGATTTATACGAGAAGAGGACGTGCAAGAGAAATTTGAGATCATCTGGTGGATTTGCAAAAACCAAAAACTTGCAAAAAGCAGACATACCTCCGTTTGTGTATTTTGTTGTCCCCAGAAATGTAGACCTGGGTACGTGTTCGCAATGAGTCTGGGTTGCAAATAACATTTGAGAGCTCACCCCCTGTGGGAAAGGTCATTTAAATAGAGGACACCGGCAGGGGACAAACCACAAGCAGTTGCAAAAGACGTTAGAAGTTGCAAAAGAAGTTACACAGTCTTTGTTGGGATCATGTCTATCCTTATGGGAATGAGGATCACATTAGAATCATATCAGGGTTTCAAGAAAGTGTAAAGCATTAATTTTTTGGCCCAATAATGCTTTGTTTGCATATCTAGTATTTACTCTTCTACTACATGCATGAATCAAGGAGCGAGGCCAAGGTTTCTCTAAGGCAAGTCATTTTTAGATTCGCAGACTGGTAGACAGCACCCTCTAGTGGACTTGTCATCTGAAATGTGCAATGAAATATAGCCGGAGGAATGTATTTATCATTTTGCAAAAATAGTAGACTGAAGCACATTTATTTACTCCTATATTTAACAATTGTCAAAAGAAATTTCTTAATTAATTTATTATATAGTCCTGGTGTCCACTTAATAACCACTGATTTTCATTCTTAAGCTTTTGCCATGCTGGAAAATGAGTGGAGAAAAATGGAGTGGGGTGAAGAGTAAGTAGATACACCACTTTTACACTGGAACACTTTAGGTCACAGTTCACATTATTAACTACTGGCTTATTACCTGTCTATTATTACTGTAACATATTAACTGTTCATTAGTATGATCTTATTCTGCATCCCTAATCCTACCAAAACCTAAACCCAACTTTTACCTTACTAACTATTAATAAACAGCTAATTAGGAGTTTATCAAGCGAGTAGTGTTAGTTTTAATTGTTAAATAGCGTAAATTGTGACCTAAACGAAAGCATTTCCAGGATTTTTGGTAACATTGCAGTCCAACAGTGTTTAATGCTGACTTTAACTGTGTGTTTGTAGAGCGAGAGAGAAACTGCTGGAGTCCGTCCGGTCATTTAAACCAGCCAGCGAGAGTGTTTCTGAAGCCAGGATCCTGCTGATTGGTCCAGTCGGTGCTGGAAAGTCCAGTTTCATCAGTTCGGTCCAGTCTGTTTTCTCTGGACGGGTCATCAACAGAGCCATGGTGGGCTCATCGTCTTCTACCAGCTTCACCAAAAAGGTATACATAACTATAACTGGGGAAAAGCTGTAATGAAACTGAATATGGAGCCGACAGACAGGTCAAAAACAGAGAGTTGAGCAACAGTACGGGATCTTTTTTTGTACTTCAAAATGCGCCACAGATTCTCAATTGGAGACAGGTCAGGACTGCAGACAAGCCAGTCTAGTCAAGGTCAAATTTATTGTCTCCCTTAGGAGAGATTTGTTGTTAGAAAAAAAGGTTCTGCTGTACATAGACACCCTCAAGACAACATATTACAAAGTTGAAATCAGAATCATTCACCCTCCTGTGAATTTTCTTTTCTTTGTCAAATATTTCCTAAATGATGTTTAACAGAGCACGGAATTTTTCACAGTATATCCTATAATATTTTTTCTTCTGGCGAAAGTCTGATTTGTTTTATTTAGACTAGAATAATGGATTAAGAACCATTTTAAGGTCCAGAATATTAGCTTAAGCAATATTTTATTAGATCGTCCACAAAACAAACCACTGTTCAAGAGTTCAAACTTAGCCCATGATTTATAAAAAACTTGTTTGGCATGCTGTCCCAGGAGAGAGCCCTGAGCTCAAGGGATCCTCAAGTCCAGGGCTCCCTCCATTTTGCGGGGCAAGAGGAGACTGAGCTCAGGTTGATCTCAAAACTCCCCCGCTGCTGAGGCTAAGGTGAACTTTCCAAGAGCAAGACATCTAGGAAAAGAGACTTAGGTTGATTTTGTCTGTAATATAGAGCATATTTGGACGGTGGGAGGAAACAGGGGAACCCATGGGGAAAACCACACAGACACAGGGAGAACATGCAAACTCCGCACAGAAAAACCAGATGGTCTACAGAGGAGCCAGAGCCATTGGTATTCTTGCTGTGAGGAAACAGTGCTAGTCACTGGGCCACCATGCCGCTCATTTTGGATAAAGGTGGAAGAAGGGGAGGAGGGGGTTTCTTCTAGCCGAAGATAGTTGTAGAAAGGAAATGAGGATATAAATAGAAACTTAGGATCTTTTGATTGGAGGATTGTGATTAGCTAATGTGGGCCAGCAGGGTCAATCATGAGCGTGTGCTACTCTCGAAATTAGTTTCAAGAGTTCCCACTTAGATATGCTTGGCGTATAAAGCAGGTTTGGCATGCTGTTCCGAAAGAGAACCCTGAGCTCGGAGATATTTGAGCCCAGGGCTCCCGCCCGGTCGATAGGCAAATCAGGAGATCCAAGATCAGGTAGGTCTCGAGAGCTCCCCCTTTAGAAAAGGGAGGAAAAGGAGGAGATGGGGTGGAAGGGGGGGTTCTTCCAAATGAAGATAAAACAGTAGGGAGAAAATGATCCATTTATAGTAAACTAGGATCACTCTGATTGGATTATTACTGATTACAGATGAGTGGCCAGACGTGCTCAATCATATCACGTGCTCCTCTCGAAATTAGTTTATGAAACTTCACTTAAATTTAAACTTCACTTACACAATGACTTGCCTAATTGATTCTCTGCTGTTTCGTGTTTTCCAGCTGCGTTCGTTCAACATTACAGGGTCTGGAGAAAAGGCAGATGAAGCCACTGCTCTGGTGTTGTGTGATGTTATGGGTGTTGGAGAAGGTGAAAGCACAGGACTGACTCTACACGACGCTCTGTCTGTGATTAAAGGACACACGCCAGAGGGACACCAGGTACAATTCACTCATGCACGTTCATTTACAATATATTTATTTATTATTTTTTATAAGCTACTTGTATAACTCTACACACCATGACTGAGGGTGCAGTAACATTTAATTTATTATATAATTTTTCAAGGCACACCTAACAAATTTTTACTGTAACAAATCTTTTTTTATTTCAGAATTTTTTCTTTAGAGCTGTAAATCAGTTTTTCTCTGATCAATGTTGACATATTTCCATATTTCCAGAGCTATTAAATTGGCTATACAGTTCAGTTTCTGCATTATTCCATTAAACTCAGTTTTGTTTCTGCAGTTCAGTCCTGATCAGCCCGTCGGATCAGACACTGAGGGCTTCATAAGAAGTCCCAGAACCAAAGATAAAGTGCACTGTGTGGTGTTTGTGGTGGACGGATCCAAAGTGGGTTCATACGCAAAAAGCTTCGGAGCGACCTTCCAGCATTTAAGAGAACACAGTAGCAGCTTAGGTGAGTCGGCTTTGAGTTATCAGTCATAACATTACTTTTGTTTCCTGACTTGTTAATTCATAAAGTGCCATCTAATGTCGGGAGTGATTTTGCATGCTCAATCTGCTCATCGCCAATGAAAATAGCTTGGTTATAAATCCAGAAAAATGTCTCGAAAGATTAGCTAGAGCGAAAAAATCTATTTATTAATTATTAATTATCATTAAAACATTGTCAGCCAATCAGAATCCAGCAGTCTTTGAAGAGCACTTAAAGCGACAGATGACAAATGTGGAGTGCACAACTAAAATAAACGCAGTGTTGTCGTTCACTGGTGCGGATAATAATATATTTATTGTTATCATTATGATTTTTGGTGAGAAAAGGTGTTTGACAGCCGCACCATCAGCACTGGTGCCCCCCAGGGATGTGTTCTCTCTCCACTGCTCTTCTCCCTGTACACCAACAACTGCACCGCAAAAGACCCCTCCACCAGGCTCCTTAAGTTTGCAGACGACACAACTGTTATCGGCCTCATCCAGAACGATGACGAGTCTGCATAAAGACAGGAGGTGGAGCTGCTGGCGTTATGGTGCAGATACAACAACCTGGAGCTGAACACGCTCATAACAGTGGAGATGATAGTGGACTTCAGGAGAAAGTCCTCCTGCACTCGCCCCACTCACCATCATGAACAGCACTGTGGCTGCAGTAGAGTCATTCAGGTTCCTGGGCACCACCATCTCTCGGGATCTGAAGTGGGACACTCATATAGACTCTGTTGTGAAGAAAGCCCAGCAGAGACTGTACTTCCTTCGTCAGCTGAGGAAGTTCAACCTGCCACAGGAGCTGCTCGTACAGTTCTACTCAGCTGTCATCCAATCCATCCTCTGCACTTCAGTCACCGTCTGGTTCGGCTCAGCTGCCAAAACCAACCTCCGTAGACTACAGTGAATAGTCCGGACTGCTGAACGAATCACTGGCACTACCCTTCCTACACTTCAAGAACTGTACTCTTCCAGATTGAGTAAAAGGGCTCGCAAAATCACTCTGGACACCTGGTAAGCGCAAAAAAGGAACGGCGTCACACCGCCCCGCAGCGTTCGTTTAAAAAAACGACGTCGATGCGTTCAAGCTAAATATCTGAACCCAACTTGATTCATTTATTCGACTCTTGAGAATCGATAATAGTTTTAAACACGGTGCACTTTCAGATTATATTATATTATATTATATTATATTATATTATATTATATTATATTATATTATATTATATTATATTAGATTAGATTAGATTAGATTAGATTAGATTAGATTAGAGAAACTGCTACATAAAAAACACCATCAATAATGTCTGATTTTCAGGTGTGCACCAAGTGGCATTAGTGACCCATGCTGACCAAGTCTGTAAAGCAACAGGAAGTGACATCAGCCAGGTTTACAGGAGCTTGACTCTTCAGCAGACAGTAGGTCACACTTCATTCATGATAATGTTTCGTTTTGATCGGGTTTGCGTAGTATTAAAGGGATCGTTCACCCATAAATGAAAACGTCCTCCTCATTTCCTGACACTCTAGTGGTTTTATGAGTTTCTTTTTTCTGTTGGACACAAAGGAAGATAATCTGAAGAAAGCTGGAAAAAGCAGCCATTGACATCCTAGTACTTGTGACTAGAAGGGCATCTGCTGAAATAATTGGTGGTTCATTCCGCTGTGGCAACCTCTGAAATAGAGACTAAGCCGAATGAAAAAGAATTTTAAAATGTTGTGGTTTTCAGCGAATGCTAATAATGTTACGTTTGTGCGCTGAGCAGTGATATTTTACATGTGTTTCAGATTTCTATCCCTGTTTCAAAAACAAATATTTGTTGCTTATTTATTATTCATAGTTATATTTTGATATTTCAAACAATTCTGCTGCTTAATATCTTATTGTCAGCATGTTTATGTTCTGATTTCATAATGTGAATATACAGTAATAGGAGTACAACACTTATAATAGGAGTTTTACTGTTTAAAAACACACTTTGTTTTGCATTTAAGGCTTAAAATGTCATATTTAAGGATCATTGAACTCGGTATGTGGCCTATATATTAAGTATACTTCATGCACATAATGAAACTCCCCTTTATATGCAAATACTTCCCTCTTTCCACATGCGACACAGCTGGAATCACCTCTTTTCCTAGCTTTTTTTGAATGAGAGGTGTGAAAACTCCCTGCTGAGACCTGCATGATCAATTTCCCTCGAGGGAACAAGGGAAGGGAAGTTTGTGAGTGCTGACTGGAATGCAGCCTTCGAAGGGCTCTTCTAAAAAGCAGGATTTTGAAGCATGAACTGATTAAACCCATGATCCTTTGCGCGGGGAAGATGTTTGGTGCGACTGAATGTGTTCCATTCAGAAGGGCTCATCCCTAATGTTCTAATCCCTCCACAGGGACCCTCAGTAGTGATCAGGGCGTAAAGATGAGCCCTTCTGAATGGAATAATAAATAAACTGAACTGAACTGAGGAATAAGAGTCTTTCCTAGAGAAAAAGAATTAAAGAAAAAAGCTTTTGTGGTTAAAAAAGTGCATCATTTATTGATCTCTAAAATGCTACTAATGTATGTTACAGTGAAATATATATTCAGCAAATGTCTGCTATTTTAGATTAAAATTCAAGCAGTTTTATTCAGTTTTGTTGCTAATTATTTCATCAAACCTACAAAATAATCTAGACAACTTGTGAAGTACTGTCGTGATACTTTCTAAGATGTCTACTTTTTGCCCTCTCATATTTGACACTTGAATTTTATCTGAAGACAGGAAAAAGATTTCTGCGTTGGCCGGGAATCGAACCCGGGTCAACTGCTTGGAAGGCAGCTATGCTCACCACTATACCACCAACGCTTGATGCTAGCTGGCAGCACAGAGCTTACCAGATAGAAGAGAAACTACACTTCTTATAACCTAAATTTAGCAAAACTCTCTTTGTTCAGTGAGGATCATCCAGTGCTAGCCCTCAAATAAGTGTTTTTTTTATAAAGAAAAGGACTCATTTCTTCTTCAGGTCAGACTTTTATTCCTCATCTGGGATCGTTTAGAGCTCTTTGAAGCTGCACCGAAACTGCAGTTTGTAAAATATACAAAGGTTTTTCTCAAAAACCTTAATTTATTTTCAACTGAAAGGGAGAGTTCACCCAAAAATGAAAATCTGCCATCATTTACTGACCCTTCACATGTTCTGTTAAAGTTTCTTTCTTCTGTTGAACACAGAAGAAGATATTCTGAAGAATGTTGGAAACCTGTAACCATTGACTTCCATAGTATTTGTTTTTCCAGGTCAGTGGATTTACAGGTTTCCAACATTCTTCAAAATATCCTTTTTTGTGCTCAACAGAAGAAAGAAACTCATCAATAATAATAATAATAATAATGATGATGATGATAATGATGATAATAATAATAATGATGATGATGATAATAATGATGATGATAATGATGATGATGATGATGATGATAATAATGATGATGATGATAATAATGATGATGATGATGTATTATTATAATAATAATGATGATGATGATGATGATGATGATGATAATAATGATGATGATGATAATAATGATGATGATGATGATGTATTATTATAATAATAATAATAATAATGATGATGATGATGATAATAATGATGATGATGATAATGATGATGATGATGATAATGATGATAATAATGATGATGATAATGATGATGATGATGATGATAATAATGATGATGATACTGATGATGATGATAATGATGATGATGATGATAATAATAATAATAATAATGATGATGATGATGATGATGATAATAATGATGATGATGATGATAATAATGATGATGATGATGATGATAATAATAATAATAATGATGATGATGATGATGATAATGATGATGGTGATGATAATAATAATAATAATAATAAGTTTGATTTGTAATGTGTCTTGGAGCAACACAGTGGCGCAGTAGGTAGTGCTGTTGCCTCACAGCAAGAAGGTTGCTAGTTCGAGTCTTGGCTGGGTCAGTTGGTGTTTCTGTGTGGAGTTCGCATGTTCTCTCCGTGTTCGCGTGGGTTTCCTCTGGGTGCTCCGGTTCCCCCACAAGTCCAAAGACATGTGGTACAGGTTAATTGGGTAGGCTAAATTGTCCGTAGTGAATGTGTTTCCCAGTGATGGGTTGCAGCTGGAAGGGCATCTGCTGCATAAAACAAATGCTGGATGAGTTGGCGGTTCATTCTGCTGTGGCGACCCCAGATTAATAAAGAGACTAAGCTGAAAAGAAAATTAATAAATGAATGTGATGTGTCTTTCTTACACTCAAGGCACTACGGTGGTACAAAAATTAAACTTCTTTTAATTTAAAAATTAAATTAATAAATAAAATAAAAAATTAAAATTCTTATTCCATAAGAGCGATCACAATGACAACACAATACTCACAACTATACAATTATAACTTAAACGCTTCGCTAAAATGATATGTTTGTATGGTTGTAAAGGTGGTGACACGGTGGCTCAGTAGGTAGAGCTGTCACCTCAAAGCAAAAAGATTGCTGGTTTGAGTCCCGGGTGGGTCAGTTGTCATTTCTGTGTGGAGTATGCATGTTCTTCCCGTGTTGGTTTCCTCTGGGTTCACCGTGGAAGTGAAATAATCATGTAATAGCGTATGTGAATGAGACACGTCATGATGTCTGCAGTGATTTTCCCATGATCCTCTGTGTCTTCTCTGATCTGCAGATGGAGAAAGCCGGAGCTCTGCTGGGAATGGCCACGTCCTACATCGTCCCTGTGAAAAACTACAGCTCTGAGCTGGATGTGGATGAAAACACTGATGTTCTGCTGCTCAGAGCCGTAGATCACATCCTGCAATACGCCAATCTCTACTTTCTAGACAACAGCGATTAAAGCGCTTCAGATAACACACACACACACACAAATTGCAATGGGTGATATGCATAGGAAGGGATTTTCAGCCACCGATAAGCTAACGGGGAAAGTTTTATGTGACTATTTTCAATTTCATACGGTTTCTTTTACAGCACCGATAATGTAATTTAATTAATATATAATCAGTTTAATGGACTTCAGCATTCATTAGCTGTTCAAGTGTAAAATGGGATGAAAGTCAGGAGCAGCAGGTTGGTGCAGATACTCCATTAAATATACAGGCGTAAGATAAACATGGCGTAGGACAATGTAATTTAATGCAAAGCTTCTTGTCCGCTCTGAGACCCACTTTACAGTATATTGCATCTCAATTAGTCAGGGAAGATCATTGATTTTTAAAGAAACCAGATCTTAAACGTGGAGATTTTGGCATGACACAGTTCACAGGAAGTGCTTGAGCTGGCTGGCTGAAAATTAAAAGTCCCTGTGCTTGAGATTCCCATGATGGATTCATTCATTCCAGGTTTGTTCCATTTCAATTTCTTAATGCCAAAGCTTGTAATTCTTTGCTAATATATATATATATATTATTTTATACAACATTTATACTGTTGAATTGTGTGAGAGTTTATCATGAGCTAAATCTTTATGTTTGATCTCAGGTTTTTTTAGGGCATGTTCTCTGTGCTTGGTTAAAGGGGTAGTTCACCCCAAAATGAATATTTAGTCACTATTTACTCTCCTTCGAGTGGTCCTTTTGGAGTTTTTTATTTCGTTACACACAAGAAGATATTCTGAAGAATTTTACAAACTGGGGGCAGCACGGTGGCTCAGTGGGTAGCACAATTGCCTGACAGAAAGAAGGTCGCTGGTTCGAGCCACGGCTGGATCAGTTAGCGTTTATATGAGTTTGCATGTTCTCCCTGTGTTCATGTAGGTTTTCTCCAGGTGCTCCGGTTTCCCCCACAAGTCCAAAAACATGTGGTATAGGTGAATTGGGTAGGCTAAATTGTCCGTTATGTGTGTGAATGAGTGGGTATGGATGTTTTCCAGTACTGGGTTGGAGCTGGAAAGGCGTCCGCTGTGTAAAATATATGCTGGATAAGTTGGTGGTTCATTCTGCTGTGGTGACCCTAGATTAATAAAGGGACTAAGCCGAAAAGAAAATTACTGAATATTAGAAACCGGTAACCATTGACTTCCACAGTATGCAAAAGAAATACTATGGAAGTCAGTAGTTACAAGTTTCCAACATTTTTCAAAATATCTTCTTTTGTTTTCAACAGAAGAAAAATAACCTTAGAAAAGTTAGTAAAGCGTGAAGGCTGGCTGAGTAAATGGAGTAAATGAAGATAGTTTCAGTTTTGTGTGAACTGACCCTTTCATGTGACTTAGTCTACACTAATCTGGATACATTTAAAAGCAACTCCATGTCCACACTATTGTTTTCAATACATTCATTAGTCCAGACTAAAACAGATGAAAACGATTTTGTTTATGTACTGCACATGTGCAGAGGTTTAAGACGTTTTTACCTGCATCACATCAGCCTGCCATTTATTTACTTTCCATCTCTTTGAAATGTCACAGCTAAATGTTGTCAACTGTGGCCTGCTTCAGCCGCTGAACAACAGCTCCTAGGGAATACTCTGTGTCTTTAAAAAGAGAGGCAATGTGGAGCATCTACAAACACAATAATCTTTAATAAAGCTGTCAAAAGAGACAGCAAAACATCTGATGTACAATGTCGTCCACCATGTTAGTGAATTGGTCACATGACTGGATCACATGACTAAAATGTGTCATCATTTTTAAAAGCCTCTGTTTTTACAGTCCACAAAAACATGCGCTTTCGTTTCCTAAAAACACCATGGCTGCGTTCGAAACCACCTACTACTCAGTAGGTACTGCATTTGTATTTAAACGTACTACTCGGTCGTTAGAAAAGTACATTCTATACAGTATAAATGTGAGCAGTATGAATGGAATTCAGACATACTACATCTGCCATTTTGTCATGGTCACATGACTTACCCGCGTCAGTTGCGCCGCTTCACTCCCATTCATGAATTCGCTCGCGGAGCATCATGGGATAGCACAGCGTGCATGGGATGCGCACTTCAGAATCTCGCCGGAAGTAGTAGGTCATCCGGGTACTTCTACATACATACATCCGGACATACTACTCGGCTCGCATACTGATTTTAGCGTACTATATAGTATGGAAGTATACCGTTTCGGACGCAGCCCATCTCATTGTGGACGAAAGGCCGAAACGGAGAGAAAATGTTTTCGTTTTTAAACAAAAAGCTTTAGTGTGGACATGGCCTTTACCAAAGATTCTAGAATACACAAGACGTGTCACTCGTATAGTTTTGAAAAGGGAAAATGGTCATATGGCGAATGAACTAGTACAAAAGCCAATGAAGCCCCGCCTACTAGTACAGGAGCCAATCAGCGATTGATATAGACTGATGATTCTCCGGGGGAGGGGCTTGAACCACACATGTGTTTCTGCAGATTTTTTTCTAGCGCTTTGGGTTTTAGAAAAGCGCATTATAAATAAAATGTATTATTATTATTATTGTTATTATTTTGTGTGATTCAAACATTTAAAAATGAAACTTATGAGACAGTTGTTGTTTTAATTTTATTGGTGATTTCCTAATAAGAAATTTAATCGTAAGCTTGGAAAGCAATTTTGAAGAATTTGATGTTTCCCCATTCAAACAGAATGCCTAAACCGTTTCAGAGATGGCTGCCGAGTGAAATGACTTGCCTTATAGGGACTTTGCCTTAACTTACACATTTATGTGGCGAGATAAATGAAAATGTTTAACTAGCTAAAAAATGGTTTGTAACATTCTGTCTACATTTCATGCTTTAGCTGAACATCTCCAATGCATGGAACTCTTCTGGGTTTTACTTGTGTTTACTGATGGTTTTACTGTGTTTCTGGGTTTTACTTGTGTTTACTGATGTGGAATGGGTGTATCATTATGTCTGGTTAGAGTTTCTGTACTGCATAATCTACCCAAATGATATTAAAACCAAATATAAACAATGTATGAGACTTCTTTTAAACTACGGACAATAAAAGATTTTGCCTTTTACGTTTTATACTTTCTCTGCAAGAAAAAAAAAGATTTCTGCGTTGGCCGGGAATCGAACCCGGGTCAACTGCTTGGAAGGCAGCTATGCTCACCACTATACCACCAACGCTTGATATCTTCTATTAGCACAGAGCCTGTCAGATAGACTAGGAGCTAAACGCCATGACACCTATTTTACCAACAGAAAGTACATAAATATCACAATAAACACATTTTATTATAATAAAAAAAGCTTAATGCATTTAATATACAGTTTAGCAGTTGGTAGTACGAGTTAGCGATTAGTAGCCGACAATTTACGATCCATCATTACGTCTTATGTTCAAAATATACACCAACAACAAAACGATCCTTCATTACACACGCTGTACACCTAAACACACTCAAAAAAGCATCTATTTAATGTTTAAACACTCGTGTCTGAGTTTTATCCGTACTCTGAATGTAAAGATACTCTGTTCACTGATTTATTCGGTGCTAACGTTAACGCTACTCCTCAATAATTGGCTCGTGCTTCCTCTTTTTGAGCAATGTGTGATGTGTATATGAAAAATAATGGCGCAATTCACTCTGTTCCCACATGGAAAAGACTAAAAGTTTCACATTTATTTAAGGCAAATTAACATTATCGTTGGGTAATGCCTGCTTGAAGTAGAATAAACTGTGGGTAATCTGTTGTGGTAATGCTGCTAATAACTATGTAGGCTAAATACTGTACGTTAGCTTACTAAATTTTCTACACTAACGTTACCACTTTATTGTAGTAAAAACTAAAGACTGCAGTTTATCAGTTTACTAATATAACCCAACATATTACTAAACTGTTGTAAATAAATACAGTATAATAAATTTAACTAATGTTCAAAAACACGTAGCCTTTTTTATGTTGTTTGAATATCTGCCATTTACAGTAAGTGACTTTTAAATTTTGCGGTCTTGGTTAATTTTACAGAATATAACTAATTACATTAATGGAAAATTTATATTTCTGGTTAACTGTTTTTGTATTAATGATGTTTAATTATTTCTGCAGATGATTAGTGTGTCATTAATCAATGAGACGCACATATTTATCAGATTACCTGGCAGTGCAGATTAAGTAAATCTGTGTAGTGGACTTTAGATGGCGACAAATGCTTTGAGGATGCCCTTTTCTGCATAGTTTTGCTGTTTCAACATTTTATGCATGACTTTCAAATTCAGAATTGTGACTTATGTCAAGTTATAACTAACAAGTTATTTATTTTGGCATAATTTATATTTTCAAAGTCTATAAGTGTTTTTTTTAAGTCTGATAATTTTTTAAAAATATATTTCATAATTAATTGTCTGAGAGTTCAAGTTCTGCTCAAGCTAATTGAAGTGACAGTGAATAGTTTTCAAATTTATGACTTGTATCCCATATTTTAGATTCAATGCATGAATGTAGATTACATCCTTTCTAAATTTATATTTATTATTAATTTACATATACATATATATATATATATATATATATATATATATATATATATATATATATATATATATATATATATATTAATAATAAAGATTAAATTAAAATTTAATTATATAAATATTAAAATTTAATAATAAAATAAATGTATTTCATAATTCGTTTTATGACAGTCATGCTCAAGATGATTGAAGTGACAATAAATCATTTTCATAATTATGACTTGTATCTTATATTTTAGACTTAATGCATGAAAGTAGATTACATCCAAATGTCTACCTTTTACATTATATTTATTACTTTTTATGTAAGAATTTAATTTATTCATAAAATTACGTATTTTTTGCCTGTCAGTTTTAACCTAATTTTTCTTTAATTCCTATTGACTTATATCATAATTTTAGCTTCTATATATAATTTTAACTAATTATATCATAATTCTATAATTACATGTTTATTCATTTACTTTTAAAAAATTTAGTATTTCATAATTTTAATGTTTTATCCAATTTCAATTATTATTATTAATATTGTTATTATTATTGTTATTATTATTATTATCATCATCATCATCATCATCATCATCATTATTATGTCCTAATTTAGACTTTATCTCAGGAATTTAGAATTTTAAACATCAGAATTTCTATTTTTGCACATAAATATTACAGTTATGCCATAATTAAACATTTTCATATTGTAACTCAAATTTTTTTTTTACATAATTTTTGTCATAATTTGCATAATAATGACTTTTTAAATGTCAATGTCAGATTGTAAAGTCATTATTTTTGACTATTTTTGTTCCCAAATAACCATTTTTATGAGAGTTTCAACTTTTTATCTTATAATTATGACCTTTTTTGTCTCCTTTTTGACTCTACACTTCCAATAAATTAAGAAATAAGAATAAAACACTGATCTAAAAACATTACTAAAACTTAGCAAAATGAAATAAACTCTTACAAACAGTCTATTCACTGATCAAATGTATAATAAAGAAGCTAAAGCCTCCAACCTTCTTATAATAATGTTGTTTACTCCGCGCAGTTGTTATGATTCCTCCCCTTGGACTTGTCAAAATTCCCTTGCGCATGCGCATTAAAGCATGCTCGCGCACGCAGCGTAAATGTGTTCGTCATCACGCAGAACCGGAGCGCTCTCGTTTTCGGCATGATCGAGCATAATAAGTAACGTCCTGAGTTCAGCCGAGCAGCCCTGGAGCGAAGGTAAGTTACAAATTATCTATAGGTGTCAATTAGAGAGAAAACGGGCTTATCAGAGCTTATCTCTACTGATCTGAAGTCAGCCGTGAGCTCGAGCTGAAGCAGGTGAGTGAATGTGTCGAGCTGCAGAACATCTATTATACATGTATTACTATTATTATTATTAATAATAAACACTCGACAGTTATTAGTTTTGAAGTGGTGTTTACTCTTAAATAATCGACGTCTTTATTGTGCTGCCATCTTGTTTTGTGTGTTTGTTTACTTGTGTGTGTATAAATAGGAAATATGACATCTGACCGCGGTGTCTATTAGAAGACAGTCATGTTTACTGTTACGTCATGATGAAATATATGTGTATAAATTAATTTACTCTTATAAAAATGGAGTTTAAATGTGGTTAATATGATACTGTGGTGTTTTTTAAGATTAGATTTATAAAGCTTGGTACTTTAATGATATTGTATTACACTTGACAATGAAAACTAATCATAAGTGACTTTTAAAATAGCTTAAAAACTCGTCTGCTGAATTAGAGCTTTCATTAAAAGCAAATAGGAATGTCTGAGCCTTTTACGAGGATTTAAAAATGTTTTAGTGTAAAAAATATGTGAATAAATCTCACAAGCTCTGCCAAAAACTACTAAAACATAGAAATTCAACTGGAAAATGTTTTCAATTATGTAATTATTACATTATTAAATACAATTTATCATATTTATCAAATTGGCAACGCAGTAGGTAGTGCTGTCGCCTCACAGCAAGAAGGTCGCTGGTTCGAGCCTCGGCTGGGTCAGTTGCCATACTGTGTGGAGTTTGCATGTTCTCCCTGCATTCGCGTGGGTTTCCTCCGGGTGCTTGGGTTTCCTCCACAGTCCAAAAACATGTGGTACAGGTGAATTGGGTAAGCTAAATTGTCTGTAGTGAATGAGTGTGTGTGTGGATGTTTCCCAGAGATGGGTTGTGGCTGGAAGGGCATCCGCTGCATAAAAACTTGCTGGATAAGTTGACGGTTCATTCCACTGTGGCGACCCCGGATTAATAAAGGGACTAAGCCGACAAGAAAATGAATATTTATTAAATTATTAAATATAATTATTCAGATTCTTACTAAAAAGTACTTCACTTACTTCCAAAAAACAATTACTGTGAAAATAATCCCAAGATTTTAATAAATTTTTTATATAGTATTTATTTTATAGTATATAATAAATAAATCATATTTAATTTTGAAATTTAATGTCACAACAGTTTTATTTGGTTGGTTGTTGTCATGTTTTTTACAGTAACAGGGTGATTTAATAATTACTAAACACTCAGGGCTTAACTGTTTGTACATTGGTTGGATTAATTCTTAACGTATCTTCTGTGAACCAACACAGTTGCGTAATATATTAAGAAAGCAGTCTGTAAATTTATAAACAGTACATGTACATGTTAGGAATAGGAAGGGTCGTTCTTATTTTTTCCCTCATAGAACTAAAAATAAATAGATTTTATGTATATTTAAAATTTTGCAATCAAATATAACCTGATGTTTTTTTTACTGATATATATACACTCACCGGTCACTTTATTAGGTACGCCTGTCTAACTGCTTGTTAATCCAAATTTCTAATCAGCCAATCACATGGCAGCAACTCAATGCATTCAGGCATGTAGACATGGTCAAGACGATCTGCTGCAGTTCAAACCGAGCATCAGAATGAGGAAGAAATGGGATTTAAGTGACTTTGAATGTGGCATGGTTGTTGGTGCCAGACGGGCTGGTCTGAGTATTTCAGAAACTGCTGATCTACTGGGATTTTCACACACAACCATCTCTAGGGTTTACAGAGAATGGTCTGAAAAAGAGGAAATATCCAGTGAGCGGCAGTTCTGTGGGCGCAAATGCATTGTTGATGCCAGAGGTCAGAGGAGAATGGCCAGACTGGTTCCAGCTGATAGAAAGGCAACAGTAACTCAAATAACCACTCGTTACAACCGAGGTCTGCAGAAGAGCATCTCTGAACACACAACACGTCCAACCTTGAGGCAGATGGGCTACAGCAGCAGAAGACTACACCGGGTGTCTCTCCTGTCAGAATTTGGCATCAATAACATGAAAGCATGGATCCATCCTGCCTTGTATGGTTGCTGATGGTGGTGTAATGGTGTGGGGGATATTTTCTTGGCACACTTTGGGCCCATTAGTACCAATTGAGCATCGTGTCAACGCCACAGCCTACCTGAGTATTGTTGCTGACCATGTCCATCCCTTTAGGACCACAGTGTCTCCATCTTCTGATGGCTACTTCCAGCAGGATAGCGCACCATGTCATAAAGCGCGAATCATCTCAGACTGGTTTCTTGAACATGACAATGAGTTCACTGTACTCAAATGGCCTCCACAGTCACCATATCTCAATCCAATAGAGCACCTTTGGGATGTGGTGGAACGGGACATTCGCATCATGGATGTGCAGCCAACAAATCTGCAGGAACTGCATGATGCTATGATGTCAATATGGAGCAAAATCTCTGAGGAATATTTCCAGTAGCTTGTTGAATCTATGTCACGAAGGATAAGGGCAGTTCTGAAGGCAAAAAGGGGACCAACCCAGTACTAGTAAGGTGTACCTAATAAAGTTTATGTGTTTATGTATTAATAATAATAGTGTATGCTGGTATTAGTTATTGATAAAGTGTTTTTTATAAGATTGTTCAATTATTTAGAGTGTATCCTAGTTAATTATAGTGTGCGTTATTAAAAAATAGCATGCATTAGTTTATAATAGTGTGCGTTATTTATTAAGAGTGTGCATTAGTTAATAATATTGTGCATTAATTAATAATATTGTGCATTAGCTAGTAGGGGGCATACATTAGTTAATAAGAGGGTGTATTGCATAATAATAATGTGTATTAGTTAACAAGTGTGTGCATTAGTTAATAAGAGCATGCATTATTTAATAATATGCATTAGTTATTCAAAAAGTGTATTAGTTAATAAGAGTGTGCATTAGTTAATAATAGTGTGTATTAGTTAATAATAGTGTGTATTAGTTACTAATAGTCGCTGTGCTCCTGCAGGACAGTGGTGCGGGATGCTGCCTGATAAAGATGGACTGAATGGAGGTGGAGGAGTGCAGGACGGTGCCAAAGCTGAAGACCCTTCAGTGACTCTGTTCAGAGAATACCTGCGCCTGAAGACCGTGCATCCAGAGCCAGACTACGGTACCTGACAGAATTACTCTTTCTCTCACACACACACGCACACAGAACATTCACTGTTTTCCAGCATCTCAGTGCAGGTTTATGACGGCTGATAACCTTTGGAATAAACGTTTACTACTGTGATGTTGAAAAATGTCTAGGTTGGCAGATCAAGGGAACGGTGTTGTAATATACTACCTGCTTCATTCACACAAAGTCCACTAGTTGAGCTCTGGCCTCTGAAAGGGCTGATTATTCATTACAGTAAACTAGGACAAGGGTGCATTTATATAACATTAATACTTTACTGTTTATGTTAGTTTTTATGCTGAAGTGCAGAATTGTTCACCCAAAAATGAAAATATGTCATCATTTACTCAATCAAATGTTGCTCCAAACATATTTATTAATTTTTACACTCAATTTAGGGATTCAGTTCTTAAACATCGACTCATGCGTTAACTATAATTTGAAGTCCATCTATTAGATACAGTATATTTTGGACTGCAGTAAGCATTTTTGTACCTTTATTTCAGACAGATTAAGTGTTAGTGTAGTTTGGGTGAAAACATTGTGTCAGGGTCTGATTTCCTCTTCAAAGTAGTAGGATAGAATAAGAAAAGTTGTTTATGTAGCCCTTCACAGCTGAAAAGCATCACGTCTAGGATCAGTCTAATAACTTGATGTCAATCAATCATTGTCAGATGCTGCTCTGAAGTTCCTGGAGCGGATGGCGGAGGAGCTCGCTTTACCCATGAAGAAAGTGGAGGTGATGAGTCACGCTAGCAAATTACACTAGAAATAATGGTGCTGAACTGTACCAAACAATAGTTGAACCCTTTTTATTCCATTAAATCTTTGGGGTAACACATTATTGAAGGGGGTGTTCATAAGACTGTTATGAAACCATTCTAATAATGACATAGCATGCATTATGGATATGCATGAGATCTTATGCATGCTTATGACAAATAAGCTCTAGCTGTTTTGTCAGTTACAGCTTTGAAAAACAAAAAGGCGGGAAATAAACCCACGAGCATGCTTTGTCAGTTACAGATTTGAAAAGCAAAAAGGTGGGAAAAAAGACCCCATGAGCTGCTTTGTCAGTTACAGATTTGAAAAAGGAAAAGGGCGGGAAATAAAGAACCCGCACGAGCTGCTTTGTCAGTTACAGATTTGAAAAAGGAAAAGGGCGGGAAATAAAGACCCCATGAGCTGCTTTGTCAGTTACAGATTTGAAAAAGGAAAAGGGCGGGAAATAAAGACCCCATGAGCTGCTTTGTCAGTTACAGATTTGAAAAGCAAAAAGGTGGTAAATAAAGACCCCATGAACTGTTTCGTCAGTTACAGATTTGAAAAACAAAAAGTCGGGAAATAAAGAAATCTAAACTTACACAAAGAACCATTTCAGTGTAAAAACTTAATAAAAGCTCTTAATAGAGCTGTCACTAAGTGCAGAAAACCTCTTAATACTCATCTTTTTTTAGCGTGTCCATCTTGTTCTTGTCCACATATTAATCTCTGGATTCTCAGGTGTGTCCCGGTCGAGTGGTTGCCATCATCTCTTGGATCGGCTCCAGGCCAGAGCTCAAGTCTGTGGTGCTGAACTCACACACTGATGTGGTTCCTGTGTATGAGGTAAAGCTGAAACGCATCCGTCTCTGCACTGATTAACAACACGTCACATCACTGTATGTCCTTCTGCTGCAGGAGCACTGGAAACATCATCCATTCGCTGCTGTGAAAGATGCGGACGGCAACATCTACGCCAGAGGAGCTCAGGATATGAAATCTGTCACCATACAGTGAGTTTAAAACCAGGGAGCTTTAAATGTTCAGGTCAAATGTCGTTTTCTTTGCTTACAGCGTTAACTATAATGGTGCAATCACTATTAGAACATTTTCAGATGTCTTGAGTTTGTCTGAAAAAGATTTATGGTGAATTACTTTCCAAATGACTGGATTTTACTTGCAAATGTTTAAGCAACAGTGAATGTGATCCCTTGAAGATGTAGTTAGATAAGGGCCATTTCAGCCACAGTTTGTGGATAACAATGGCTGTACTGAGTGGTACGGTTTGGTATGGTTCACGATTATTACTGTTTCCACTGTCAGAAGTACCAAAATAACTAACCGTACTGTAACACTTTTTTGGGACCCATTCATTAGGATACCTAGCAAAACAGTACAGTAATAAAGGGGTGGAGCTTTAGTCTCTGCAGTAAGCTAATTGGTCTACAGAGAATCATAATTTGCACGTGCAACAAGGGGAACAACAGCACAGGAAGCTCGATTTTTAAATATACAGCCAAAAAATAACCCTGTATAATACTGTGAACCATGGTTGACCTGAGCTCAAACAAAGCTTGATTCTTCTTGTGACAAATAGTCATATGCCAAGCAGAGGAATAGGACCTGCCCTGTGTCTTCTATTGTTGTTTATGGGGCCGTTCACATGTCGCTTCTAAAGGCCAATGTATACTTCTGTGCTGATTAATCACGAACTGAATGAAGATAAAGTCAATCCAAACCTTTTACTCGTAAGAAATATAAGCAAGTCAGGGTGACTCGTATTCAACCGTAAGGTCCATTGCATAATCTTCAACATTATGCAGGCTCGTTGTGGATACGTACTCCT
The DNA here is from genome assembly GCF_903798145.1 of Danio aesculapii. Taxonomy (NCBI): domain Eukaryota; kingdom Metazoa; phylum Chordata; class Actinopteri; order Cypriniformes; family Danionidae; genus Danio; species Danio aesculapii. The sequence goes on from NC_079456.1 coordinate 34,887,650, forward strand.
GTCTACATTTATGAAGGACGCAAATTATGTAGCCAGAGGTACGTATGGCTGCATTTGTCTTTACAATGAAACGGGGCAGTATGACACCACCATTGCTTTTCGTGCTACTGCTGATTGCTTGCCTCCGTGTGGACGGCTTTTCCGGTGTTACCAGTTTGCCCAGTAACTCACCACGTACGCTGATGGACTTGGGATGTGAAGCTGAGATCACCATGACGGTGCCGGTTGAGCCCGGCAAAGAACGGTTCCAGAAAGCAGGTAAGCAGGTAAAACAAAAGCAAAATAAATAAATAAATAAACAACAGTTTGGCGACGCAGTGGCGCAGTAGGTAGTGCTGTCGCCTTACAGCAAGAAGGTCGCTGGTTCGAGTCTCGGCTGGATCAGTTGGTGTTTCTGTGTGGAGTTGACGCAAGTGGTGAAATGACGCAGCCGCAACAGCTTTTCCTTTTCTAAATTGCTTTTGAAAACACTATCGGTTGGGTTTAGGGACGGGGGTGGGTGCGCTGTTGCTTAGTCAGTCAGTCGACAGCAAGCCGGCCTGGTCGGCTGAAGTTTGTTTTGCTTCCTCTGGTGGATTCATGCGAGAATAGGATGCACAAGAGAAATTTAAGATCATCAAAAAGCCTACACCGCGGCCTCTGGTGGATTTGCAAAAACAAAAACTGCGAGCAGACGTACCTCCTGTTACGTATTTCGCTTTCCCCAGAAATGTAGATCTGGGTAGGTATCCGAAATGAGCCTGGGTTGATAATCACCTGTGAAGCATGGCTTATATAAAAGTCATGATGAGTGAAATCTGCAGTGGAATTTTTTTATCTTACCCAAAACCCTGAGTAAATTCTTAATGAAGTAACCTGATTTATTGGACAAATTGTATCACATACAACAGTATACATGAGCACAGCTTTATATTGAAGGAAAATCAAATTACTGTTTGGTTGAAATCATAAACCGCTGCGTAAAACATGTGCTGGATGAGTTGGCGGTTCATTCCGCTGTGGCGACCCCGGATTAATAAAGGGACTGAGCCGAAAAGAAAATGAATGAAATCATAAACATTTTGAAACAGAATGATCTGTAAGTCTTTTTATTTGCAATATGAAGGAAAAAGGCCAAACATGTCAGAACAGATCTGCAGCTTTAATCTCAGTCAGAAAGGAATAATAATTTGTTGTTTGAGTTGGATATGGAGTTTTGATTTCTCATTCATTTTCCCCTGCAGGTACATTGAAGCCATTCGCAGACTGAAGGCGGCTGGGAAGAGATTTTCTCGAACTATTCATTTAACATTTGTCCCAGGTCAGACCTCACCAACATGCTCAATAACAGACCACAATTTTGACTGTTCTTATGGAGATTTATGCACTGAATTGAATTAGATTTATGAATTAGTTTTATTTGATTTTTTTATAGCTAGCATGAATTAAACATTTATCCTGACTTTGATTTCAGTTTAAAGCGCATTTTTGAATCATCAATGCACAACACAAATACGTTAGACTCAGGCCCCGTTTACGCTAATACGTTTTTGTTTTTAAACGCATAAGTTTTGAAACGGTAAAATGGTAGTTCATTTTAAAATAAACTAGTAAAAAGTTTGTTGAGAGTGACATTTTCGCTGGAGGAAACAGCTGTGATTATGAGGTGAGTACTGAGGAAACAGTAGATGGGAAACCTGATTGCTCCTATCTGACATTCGGGTACAAGTGATACAAGTGTATCCATAGCAAAGAACTGCTAATAAGGATATTTTATAACAATTTATCGATAAACACACACCTTGTCCTCTCGCTCTGCACAGCTGAGGTTTGCTGATCAAATGAAAAACGAAAGTCGAAGAGGAGCCAAATTCTGCTGCCGTCTTCATATCAAATTTAAAAGGGACAGAGAGGTTAATTTGGTCTTTTATTTGGAAGTTTGGAAAATAGGCCTAGTGACGGCCATGCTGTATGTCCATTGTCATTTTCATTTCCATCAAATTAGACTTGGCATCTGCTCTAACAATGGCCCATTGGTGCTTTTATACCTGTCTTATCTAGCAATACTGCAATACAATCCACTTTCTCTACATATTGACGTTTCTTTTGAATGTTCTTGACAGATGAGGAAGTCGGTGGTCACAAAGGAATGGAGACGTTTGTGAAGCATCCAGAATTTCAGACGTTAAACATCGGTTTTGCTCTTGACGAAGGTAAACAAAGCTGTAGATTCAGTCTTCTAGTGCCTGCAGTCGCTTTAGGACTACACTAAGGTTTTCTCAGATATGTAGACTTGCTTTTAACAAACAGTGAGGTGGGAATTCATTAAAAATGACACCATTTTAGTATTGCACACATCGAACAGGTAGATGCAGACAATATACTTCATGTAGAATTGAATAACTGACTGGTGTGATGTTGTTATTATAAACAAAATAATTATATTAATAATATCCTAAATGCAAATGCACACTTTTTTTAGGATTGGCAAACCCAACCAATGCCTATACCGTATTTTATGGAGAAAGAAACCCATGGTGTGAGTATCACCTTCACTAGTAGACACATTTACAGTGTGTGTGTATTGGTTTGGTGGTTTACAAGGACAGAAATTTGCATTATTACATGGGTATGCCTAGTTGTAGTCTACTACTGTGGTTTATGAGGACATGCCTGGTGTCCTTGTAATTCAAGACACTTAAAATCATGCTTAATGGGCTTTATGACATTCAGATTTTGCCACAGGTTTCCTCTGAAGGTTGGGTTTAAAAAAAGGGTGGGGTACGACCATATAATGACAATATAAAGTACATTATGCCTATGGAGAGTCCCTGTAAACCACTAATACCAGCATGTGTGTGTTTATATGTGAATGAATGTGTGCTCTGTGCTGCAGGGATCACCGTTCGCTGTCCTGGAAGTCCAGGTCATGGTTCCAGGTTTGTGGAAAACACAGCCGCAGAGAAATTAGTGAGTGTGTTCAGAGAATAAACATGATCAAATCTGGAGCTGCAGGCAGACCATTCTTTTTGAAAAGCCAATCGTTTTTGTTTGTTACATTTTTATCTGATGTTTTTATGTTGTCTAGTTGTAGTAGTAGTAGTAGTAATATAAATAACTAGAAGCTAAAGTCAAATGAGAGTCAAATGCTGTTGGCAGGAGACACAGCAGCAGCAGAAGTCACAGTGCCACCAACAATATTGCATTTGATGTACGTCCTCTATGCACTTCCGGTCAAGCGATTAAACATGCGAGGATGTAAAGAAAGCACTCAGGTGGAGGGGAAAGCGAAAGAGCCTGTAAAAAGAAAAGCACTTCAAGAAGAAGCAACAGCTAAATGTTGCAAAATGTCGTATCTGTTTAGTGTTGAAATAGTGTAGTGCCCCTACTATCAGTGAAAATGATTGAAAATATAATGCTTAAAAGGGATTTATAGTAAAACTGTAAGTCTGATAACACTGAAAACCAACCCAGGCTCATTCTGAAAACGTACCTCTACAGACGTTACTGGAGACCGCGAAATACGTCCCGGCGGCACGTTTTTCTGCAGTTTTTGTTTTCGCGAATCTGCCTGAGGTCGGCGTGTATGTATTTTGAGATCTTAAATTTCTCTTGCGAGTGCCATTCACGCCTGCTGTTCTCGCGTAAATCCACCAGAGGCCGCTGTCGACTCACTTTTTGACAGACTTTCTGACTGACTCAGCGAACGATCGGCTGACCCACCCTTCCGCTTCCCTAAACCCAACCAACACGTTTCAAAAGCAATCCAAATAAATAAAAGCCCTCATCTGATTTTTTTTTACCACGTTTTCAGATTTTACCACATCCTCACCCTGCTATTCACCTGTTTGTTTTATATTTTGGATTCTGTTTTTGTCTTACCTGCTTCCTGGAGCCGCTCTTCACCGGACTCGAACCCCTGTCTTCGTGGTCAACGCACCAGTGTTATCAATGCACATTCTCACGTTACTTTCATCGTTAGTAAATCCAAACGTGAGCGTGAAATCTGTAAGTTTTTGTGCGTATGCAGCGTTGATACATGAGGCCCCAGGACTGCGGGTGCCGGATCATCGCTTTTTGCCCAGTCTATTGCAAAGTGAACCGATCGCACCAGTTGCGTTTCCTCTAGGCACGGTTGCTTTGCGCAAATGAACGGGAACAGTGGCGTGCATCACATCACCTGTGCGTGCGAGCGATCATCCTCTCATTCGGTTTTCACCTGCTTTCTGTTGCTTGCGCGAACATAGTTATTTTTGTCAGTTATTTAGTCGTGCTGCTTCTCGATTGTAAGATCACATTTGCACAAATGTTGGGCCATCACTGCTGTCGAACCCTGCTTTTAAGAAAACTACAATTTGAAAATGATTTCCAACCAGCCAAAGTGGCTAGCGGGAGTGTCTGTCTAATCCGCCATAGCTGAAATCTACCCGCATTTGGCAGGTTGGCGGGTGTTAATATCAAGGCCTGAGCATAACAGTGTTGACTTATAGTATAATATAGTATACTATATATTATATATAGTAATAATATAATAATAATAATGATAATAAGCCCAATCCCAATTCTATTTTATATCCATACCATTATACCTTCCGCTTGGCCTTGAAACAGACTTTGTGTGGTTAAAAACAAAACAGCAGTGTTTGCATAAATAGTCTACTGTTAGTTTGTTGGGTCATGTTGCCTTTGCTTTTGCTCCAGTAATTTTATGTAAAGAATTATAATGCTGTGTATGTTTTTTTATTATAGTTCCATTTTGTCAATGTTTAAGGTGTTGAGAATTAGCAAGCTTGCTAAAACTCTTAAACAAATGCACTTGGTTGTCCAGTGTAATTGTGATGTCCATGTCAAATAAATAAATAAGCTGTAGGGGTATATTGATTTTATAATATAGTTTTTGACCTTTCTGTTAAAGACAATATTAAGAAAAAAAAATGTTAAAAAGCACGTTTTTTAAATGATGATAACAGTGTTCACACCTGTTTGCTGATCCTTAAATCATCATATTGGAATAATTTCTGAAGAGTCATGTGACATTGAAAACTGGAGTATTGATGCTGAAAATTCAGCTTTAAATCACAGAAGTAAATGTGTTTTAATTTGCAACAGTATATCTGTATATTTCACATGTTTTTACTCTTTATAATGAATTCTGCCTCGTCTGTTTCTCGTGTCCACAGCGGCGAGTTATAAACTCTTTCCTGGAGTTCAGAGAGAAGGAGAAACAGCGGTGAGCTTTCCTCAGAAATCAACGTTTGGTTAAAGCAGAGCTGTTGAACATGAAGAAACACTGGTCTGTGTGTGTGTGTGTGTGTGTGTGTGTGTGTGTTTTCAGACTGAACACCAGTGAGTGTTTCACACTGGGAGACGTCACCACTATTAACATGACCATGGTCAAAGGAGGCGTCGCTTATAATGTGGTTCCTGCAGAAATGGACGTCAGCTTTGACTTGAGAATCCCTCCTACTGTTAACCTGCAGGTCTGTGTTTGCATTCATTCATCCATCAATCTATCCATTAATTTATGCATTCATCCATCCATTCACTCACCCATCCATCTATTCATGCATTCATTTATTCATCAATTCATTCATTCATCCATATATTCATCCATTTATTCATCCATTCATTCATCCATTTATTTATTCATCCTTTCATACATCCATTCATTCACCTATCCGTCTATTTGTTCATCCATTCTTTCATCCATTTATCCATTCATTCATGCATTCTTTTATTCATTCATCCGTCTATTTATTTATTCACTCATCCATTCATATATCCATCCATTCATTCATTCATTCATTCATCCATTTATCCATTCATACATCCATTCATTCATGCATTCATCCATCTATTAATTCATCCAGCCATTCATCCATCCATCTATTTATTCATTCAACCATTCATTCATTCATTCATTCATTCAACCATTCATACATCCAGTCATTCATTCAATAATGCATTCATTCATCCATCCATTCATTCGTCTATCCATCCATTCATCCGCCTATTCATTCATTCATTTATTCATCTATCCATTCACCTATCAATTCATCCATGCATTCATTCATTCATCCATCTATTCATTCATGCATGCATTCATCCATACATCCAATTATCCATCCATTCATCCATCAATTCATTCATATATTAATTTATTAATCCATCCATTCATCCTTTCATTCATCCATCCCGCCACTCATTAATTCATTCATTTATCTATCCATTTATTCATCCATCCATTCATTCATGCATTCATTCTTCCATCCATTCATTCGTCCATCCATCTATTTATTCATTCTTCCATCCATTCATACATGCATTCATTCATTTATTAAATCATTTATCCATTCATCCATCATTCTTTCATCCATTCATACATCCATTCATCCATTTATTCATTCATCAGTCCATCCATTCACCTATCAATTCATCCATGTATTCATTCATCCATTAATCCATCTATTCATTCATTTATTCATGAATCCATCCATTCATCTATCCATTCATCCATACATTCAACCATCAATTCATCCATTCATTCATTCAAACCAATTTTTATATCGAGTGTCAGATCTAATTCCTTCATCTTGCAGGAGTTTGAGGAAAAGATAAAAGTCTGGTGTAGAGAAGCCGGTGAAGACGTGACGTATGATTTTGCACAGGTCAGATTTGTTTTTACACGCTTCAAGTTTCTGCCTGGACCTTTTTCAACCTCTAATAAAAACATTTTTATTCTGAGTTAATTTTTTAGTGTTACTAGTCAAAATTTTAGTTATTCTTTTAATTGTCAATCCAATGACAAACAGATGATCTGTGCACATGTAAACCTAGCCATTGACCGTTCTTTAGGTTTAAATGTGAGGAACTTTAAAGTCCTGTAATTGAAAACTTTTATTCTGAATTTAAGGGTTACCAGACATCCCATTTTTTACATCAGCTATGCATTGTGTTTGTGAATTTATGTTTTGTCTGCTTTCAAAGAAATTTAGAGCCTGATATTCTAAGCATAATCATAAAACAAACTCTTAAAAACGTCTCACAATGGTCCTAGTACTGAGTCTTACGGTACTCCGATCCATGCTGTATGTGTTTGTGTTAAGGCTGAAAGGCTGATCTTCATTATTATTTTCTCTTCTATTCAGAAACACATGGACCAGAACTTGACCTCCACAAATGAGAGCGACCCCTGGTGGCAAGCTTTCCACTCCACCTGCAAAGCAATGTGAGAAAACCTACCAACACATGCTCATTGGGAATGTGTGCCCAGGGCCACACTTTTGAGAACCGAGAAATATGTGTGTATTGTGTGTAATATTGTGTGTAAAACAAATGCTATGGGCCGCTTACCACCATATGGACAGCTTTTCTAGTGTGACTGGTTTGTTCATCAACATGTAGAGTTGGACTAGGGATGAGGAGCGTCCCAGAAACTGGGTTAAACGAAACCAAAAAACAAAGCAGTGTGAAATTGTGGCAAAAGCAGGCAGCGTAGATGCCTTTACATCTCTAGTTTGCCTTTGAAAACACTTATCATTTGGGGTTAGTGAAGGAGTGTGTGGGTCAGTCAATAGCAAGCTGATCAGAATCAGAATCAGAAAGAGCTTTATTGCCAGGTATGTTCACACATATGAGGAATTTGTTTTGGTGACAAAGCTTCTACAGTGCAACAGGGTTACAGAGACAGGACAGAAAACAGACAATAAATATATTTTAAAAAATAGAAGTAAGTAGTGAGTGCAAATATACAGATTGACAAGTGTATGTACATGTTTATTACTATATACAACGTTATATGTGCAGCTGTTATGTGCAAATTGGCATGTAAAGTGTGTTGTTAAATAAGTGTATATGTGTATAAAAGTGTATAGCAAGTAGTGATGTTGGTTTCGCAATTATTATCATCAAGTGTTCATGAGATGGATTGCCTGAGGGAAGAAACTGTTTCTGTGTCGGGCTGTTCTGGTGCGCAGTGCTCTGTAGCGACGACCAGAAGGTAAAAGTTCAAAGAGGCAGTGTGCTGGGTGTGAGGGGTCCACAGTGATTTTGGCAGCCCTTCTGCTCGCTCTGGATAAGTACAGTTCTTGGGGAGTAGGAAGGGTTGTACCAGTGATTCGCTCAGCAGTCCGAACTATTCGACGTAGTCTTTGGAGGTCGTATTTAGTAGCTGAGCTAAACCAGACAGTTATTGATGTGCAGATGACTGATTCAATGATGGAGGTGTAGAACTGTTTCAGCAGCTCCTTTGGGAGGTTAAACTTCCTCACATATATGCATGGTAACAATCCGACCATCTTCTCTCATGGACCTGTGCGAGAAGGACGTTAATATTGGCAGTAATGAATATAACGGCTTCGTAAATGGTGTATTTAAGAGAAATGGTACATATGAGAAAACATCAGATTGTCAAAAACACACACGGTTGCCTTTAGTGGATTTGTGTAAACGAAAACTCCAGCATATGAAGCTCAGGACACTTATTTCTCGGTTCTCAAAAATGTATCCCTGGGCACATATTCCCAATGATCCTGTGTTAAAATCTACCCCCACTTCTGTGAGCATGAATTTTTTTGCTCGAACACATTGCAGACATGTGACTTTCTCCATCTCCTGACAGGAACATGACTCTGAAAAAGGAAATCTTCCCTGCTGCCACAGACAGCCGCTTCATTCGGGAAGTAAGTCAGTTTCACTCCTGTCTGCAAGAGTCAACAACCACACAGAAATCACAGTAATGACAAATGCTAAATTTATTAGCCCTCTCATGAAATTTAAACCACTGTTGTACAATTGTCTAATAAGCCTAACTTCCTTTGTTAACCTAATTAAGCCTTTAAATGAGCTAAATACTAGAATATTGTAAAATATTATAAGTAGTCATCATGGCAAAGACAAAATTGTTCATAGAACTTAGTTATTAGATTATTATTCGTTGTTTATTAACTATTATGTTTAAAGGTGCCATATCCTGCATTGATTTAATAAGTTAAATTGTTCTCTGATGTCTACATAGTAGGTTTATGGCTTCAGTAAGTTCAAAAAATCTCCAGAAATGGTTATATAAGCTTCTGTGTTACTCCATAAACACTCAAAGAATCAGAAGGTCCATGATTGACCATATATGGCTCGTGCTGTGAATATTAATGAGCTCCGCTCTGACGTGCCCTCCTACAGACACACACACAGAGCATGATGTACGCTGAACACTGACAAATATAAACCCAATCAGAGTAACATTAACCTATTTTGCTTACCAGATCTGTTGTGGATAAAGGCTAAATTATAATTAGGCTTGACTAAAGAGAGTGATAGAGATGTATCACGTTGTATTTTGAAGCTACAGTCAATGAAAACACAGCCAGTTCACACAGGTGAGTGGGCTTGACAAACCACCTGTAGAAACACTCTCTCTCTCTCAAAAAAATTTTCCCCCTCCTAACACTCTTTGTATAACCAGCACTTGTGTGTATTGCCTCTTCGTGTTGGATCGCTGATTGCGTCCTCAACTGTAAGTTGCTTTGGACAAAAGCATCTGCTAAATGACTAAATTTAAATGTTGTCTTATTTTGTAGGTGGGTCTTCCTGCCATCGGATTCTCTCCAATGAATCTCACCCCCATCTTGCTTCACGATCACAACGAGTACCTGAACGAACAGGTGTTTCTGCGGGGCATTCAGGTGTACGAGCGGCTCATTCCTGCTCTGGCCGGTGTGGCTCCTCTGAGCGGAGAACTGTAGATTCACACTGTATCCGAAATAGCTCCCTATACCATTAAATAGTGCACTATTTGAGAGAGTAGCCATTTCTTGTGGTGTCTGAACTCATAGTGGACGCTCTGAAGTGCACTCAATCCATCCCACAATGCACCACAATAACAAGTGTACATCCCACGTACACTCAACAGTCAGAAAATACTCATAATGCACTGTGAGAGTTTGGCACTGAATGAATTTTCGCATTTGAACACAAGATGGCGTTCACAGCAGATTCATATCAGTGTACTTTTCAAAATAAAATATAGGTTAATTAAAGTAATGTTTGTACACATGACAGAAATCAAAACACTTGGTTTCATTACTAGTAGACGACTAATAGTCAAATAATTATCACAGGGTCTGACCTGAAATTGAAAATATTCATAATATCAGCCAAATATTTGCCAGAGAAGCACAAACTAAATGGCATCCCTTCAGTGCGCTCCAATTCACTCACTCATTTTCATTCACTCTTTTAATAGACTATATTAGTGGACTCATGTAGGGAATAGTGAATGAGGGTATAGTGGGCGATTTCAGATACAGCATCAGTCTTTCTGTTCATCTCCCTAAGCTTGCCGACTGAAATACGGTGCTGATTTTCACTCATATCGAGAATCGTATCTGCCATAACACCAAAGAATGAGCTGATCCCATATAACCGAGATCATCATTTTATGTTCGCTTTAACTCAGGAGACCCAGTTATTCAATAATGTCTTAGAGATGCTTTTGAGTCTTATTTGTCTGCTGACATTCACAGTTAGAAGCTGCTATAAACCATCTTAATTCATAAAGTTTGTAAATTTGGCCTGTAAGGTAAGGTGGCCTGTGTCTCAGATGAGAAATGAAAATGTTTTCAGAGACTCAAACGGTGTAGCTGTGCTTGCCATATATGCATTATATTTTTAATACAGATGATTTTAATGCAAATGTATGGTAATATACTGAAAATATGTATGGGTGATGTATAATTAGACTTATAATACACTATACTACACAGTTAGACTAAATCACGCCTCATGATTTTAAATGTTATGAATTTTGAAGTTACCTCAAACTGGTGCTACTTTGCCTCCTGATTAAATAAAATGAAAAGGGTACCATACATATCAAAGCTGTCAGAAGTTTATTAATATTATCAGTAGTCATAGTAGTAGTTTTTTCATCATCATCTGAAGTGGGTATTATTGTCTTGAGATTTTCCTTTGGTAAAAGGAAATGCTCTTTATTTAGCTGAAGTGACAAATATATGTATAACTAATGGACTGTAGCTTTCAAAGTTAATTTGAGGTGAAGTGTGTTTCCCTTCCCTTTCACAAAGGTCAGGACCATGACATCCCAATCGTCAGGCACAGGAACTGCCTCTTGGGACATGGAATGTCACCTCACTGGAAGGAGCTTGAGCTTGTGCGGGAGTACTGAATAGAGATAGTTAGGCTCACTTACAAGCACAGTTTGAGCTCTGGAACTCAACTTCTTGAGAAGGGCTGGATTTCTTCTACTCTGGAGTTGCCTATCTGTGGGCTTGCTTTTAGCTCCCCAACTCAGCCGCCCTGTGTTGGAGTTTTCCCCGGTGCACGAGAGGGTCACTTCCCTGCGCCTTTGCGTCGGGGATCAGTCTCTCATTGTAGTTTGTGCCTACGGGCCAAACACCAGTGCAGAGTACCCAGCCTTCTTGTTGAGCATGTTGAGGATGTTGAGAGGATGTAAACTAATTTCTGATGAATAACTAGGATTTGCGGTGATGCAGTGGGTAGCGATATTGCCTCACAGTAAGAGAGTCGCTGGTTCAAATCTTGGATGGGTCAGTTGGCATTTATGTGTGGAGTTTGCATGTTCTCTCCCCACCAGGTTTCCCCCACAAGTCCAAAGTCATGTGGTATAGGTGAATTGGGTTAGCTAAATTGTCTGTAGTGTATGTGTGGGTGTGAATGAGTGTGTTTGGGTGTTTCCAGGGCTTAATTTGTGCTGTAACACGCCAGATCCGGCACCTCTGAAATCTGATCCGGCACCTCATTTTACTGATCCCCCTCCTAAACCACCCTCCTACCCCATCCGCTGTTCACTTTCTTCCGCGACTCCCCAACCCTCTTCACTTTCGTCCTCGACACCCCCACCCTGCTCACTTTCGTCCGCGACACCCCTCTGCCATCCATCGCCCCTCCTCTCCAATTTCGTCCGCGACACCTCTCCATCCTCGGGTAACATGCCGGATCCATTACCCCAATCTGTGTTTCCCAGTTCTGGGTTGTAGCTGGAAGAGCATTCGCTATGTAAAGTATGTGCTGGATAAGATGGAGGTTCATTCCGCTGTGGCGACGCCTGATTAATAAAGGGACTAAGCCGAAAAGAAAGTGAATGAATGAACTAGGATTTAACTCTAAGTCATCTAACTTGTGATTTACCTTCATTTACATGTGTAGATACTGATTATTTTTGACCAGTTGTGGTAAAAAGCAGCTGAAAACTGGTAAAATGATATACAGTGTTCTTTATATGCGTAGCAAAGTAGAGCCATCCATCTTGAAATGGTCCATTTATTGGATAGCGTTTCCTGTATTATGGCCCTGAGGAGTTTTATCTGTAGAAGAGGGCCAAGTTCAATAAATGATATCAGACAATATGACAATCTACAGAGGAGCAGAGCGAGAACTTCAAGGTTGCCTTGCTCAGTTGAATCACAAGATCAGACATGCAGAGCTGAATGAAGGAATTAAAGCTTAATCCTGGAGCCTTAATCCTTCTTCAGGACCTCATCACAGATTGGGATGTGACTTATCCGCACCATTAAGTCTTAATTTTAATTAAAATCGTGGACAATATGTATTTGTGATCCTGGTTTAATACAATTTGTGATCCTGGTTTTGTTTTAAGTTTAAATTCTTTGGTGCATTTTAAGACTGATAATATAATGCCCAGGGGCGTAGCGGACATTTTAAAAGTGGGGGACGGCTGTATGAGATCATATGTTCATATAATTATTAATCACATCACTACAGCCCTGATAATGCCAATTCTTAAATTGGAATACTCTGTAACTCTAGTTTTAAGACCTTTTTACACAAAATAAGAAAAGCAAATGGTTTAAAAAGCAATTACCAGTCTAGTTTTCAGATAATTTGACTAAATAATTTGCTTGAAATAAGCGTTATGGGCTAATACTTATTTTAAGACTTTTTTCTTTACCATAGTTTCCTTATTTCAAGAAATCTTACCAAGTATAATTATCCTACTGCACTGGCAGATAATCTGACTGGTTTCTAATCTGTATTTTCTTAAATAATTCATTCATTTCGTGTATTTAAATTTATGATTTATTTTGCAGTGCTACAGTTAGCCTACAGGTATGAAAACATTAACATAGCCTCTTCAGTCAAAGTACAGTGCCTGAATTGCACTGTACTTTGACTGAAGAGGCTATGTTAATGTTTTCATATCAGTCAGACGGTTAATTGTATGAACGTGAATTATCATTTTCAAATATAAAATGTATTAGGGAAAGTAGCTTAATAGAAGGAAGAATTTAGATTATTCCCTCCCCTTTCACATTACTGTCTTTCGCTCACTTTGACCGGTCCGGTAGATGGCGGAAGTGCATCTTTATTTTGAAAGCCGCCATAAAGCATCAGACGAGAAGAAGAACGGTTATAAATGCAGGTGAGTGCTTCAAATGCTGAAGCGTCGAGCGGCAGACAAGTCGTTCGTACGTGTGTTATAGATGTATTGTTATTATTAAGCTCTCGACATGTGTGTTGCTGTCATACTTAGGCTTGAAGAGTCGACTTTTTAATTTTACTGCACTGTAGGTTTGTTTACTTCTGTATACAAATATAGGAAACGTTTACATGAGTGTTTACCGTGTGCGACATTTGACCGGTAGCATAATGTGATCTGTAGGATAATGTCAGGACACCAGTGTTTATTAGAAAGCTGTTATGTTTACTGTTATGTCATGATGAAATAAATGTGCATTTACGTTTATAAAAATTAGTTTATATGTGTTTAATCGGTGTTTTAGAGATTAAAAAGCTCCATAATTTAGTTTTCACCATCAAGTATAATATTAAAGTACTGAGCTTTTTACATTTGTCAGGTATATTGTAAAAGTATATTGTCAAGTATTGTTAAATAGTATAAATTACAAGTCACTTTTTAAAACACCTTAAAAACAAGTCTGCTGAATGAGTATATTTATTAATAGACAATGCGAATATGTGAGCCCTTTATGGGAATGTTTAAATGTTTTAATATAAATTTGGGTGAATAAATCTCACAAGTCCTGCCAAAGAAGATTTTGCATAAGTTGTATTTAGTTTATTTTAGTTTAGAAATTGTATTAAAAGTATTCAAATTCTTTAAAAAAAACTAAACTGAAAACAATTCAACATTTTAATTTCAAAATGTTTTTAATTATTACTGAAAGCTCAGGGCATAGCTATTTAGTTTGTTCTTTGGATGGATTTATTCTTAACACAGTTGCATAATATATTCAGTAAGCAGCCTTTACATTTATAAACAACACATGAGGAAAGCATGCGAGTTGATGCGTTAATCATGATCAAAGAAATTGTCTTTGTTAATTTATTTTTTTGCATAAATCCATTGAGAAAAAAGAGCATAAAATACACAGTGCCAGTTTTGCAATTACCATACTCGTTAACATAAAGGTTATTTATTATTGTTTCTTTTATAAGCTCATTTTTTTAAGTTTGGAGGAGTACATTTTGGAATTAATGAAGATTACTGAAAATAAAATACATTTGAAATTAATATTTGCAATATTATACATCATACACTCACCACTTGTTACTTTGGTACTCCTTACTAGTACCGGGTTGGACCCCCTTTTGCCTTCAGAACTGCCTTAATTCTTCGTGGCATAGATTCAACAAGGTACTGGAAATATTCCTCAGAGATTTTTGGCTTTATTGACATGATAGCATCATGAAGTTGCTGCAGATTTGTCAGCTGCACATCCATGATGCCAATCTCCCGTTCGCCCACATCCCAAAGGTGCTCTATTGGATTGAGATCTGGTGACTGTGGAGGCCATTTGAGTACAGTGAACTCATTGTCATGTTCAAGAAACCAGTCTGAGATGATTCTTGCTTTATGACATGGTGTGTTATCCTGCTGGAAGTAGCCATCAGAAGATGGGTACACTGTGGTCATAAAGAGGTGGACATGGTCAGCAACAATACTCAGGTACCTATGTGCGTGCGTATGTACAGGGGTTGGACAATGAAACTGAAACACTGGCAAATTGAGTGTTGGAGGTTTCACATATAGATATATCTCAATGCACACAGCATTATTGGTGACATATCAAATTTCAAAAGAGGACAAATTGTTGATGACCAAGACTGTAAGTCTTTGTGATTTATCAAGAGCCACGATGTCAGAAAACCACCAAGAAGAAGAACCACATCCAACAGGAGGAACTGTTGATGCAAGAGGAACCTGTCTGAAAGGGATGCCCCTTGTGCTAACCTGGATTGTATTCAAAAAAACATAAAACCACAGCTGCCTAACTCTCTGCCGAATGAAATGTGCACCTCAACTCTCCTGTGTCCACCAAATCTGTTGGTCGGGAGCTCCACAAGTTCAATATACATGACCGGTCTGCTATACCCAAACCTTTGGTCACTCGTGCCAAACGTCAGTTTCAATGATGCCAACAGAGAAACTCTTGGGCTGTGGGCAATGTGAAACATGTATTGTTCTCTGATGAGTCCACCTTCCCTGTCTTTCCGGGAGAGTTAGGGTGTAGAGAAGCACCAAAGAAGTGTACCATCCAGAGTGCAGCATAGGGGGTGCCTCAGTGATGGTCTGGGCTTTAATATCATGGCATTTCTAGGCCCAATACTTGTGCTAGATGGGCTCGTCACTGCCAAGCACTACTGAACCATTCTGGAGGACCATGTGTACCCAGTGGTTCAAACATTGTATCCTGAAGGAGGTGCCATGTATCAGCATAATAATGCACCAAAACACACTGCAGGACTGGTGACTGAATGGTTTGATGAACGTGAAAGTGAAGTTAAACATCTTTCATGGCCTGCACAGTCACCAGATGTAAATATTATTGACCCACTTTGGGGTGTTTTGGAGGGGCGAGTCAGGAGTTTTCCTCCAGCAGCATCATGTTGTGACCTGGACACTATTCTGCAAGTAGACTGTCTCAAAATTCCTCTGGTCACTGCTCAGGACTTCTCTCATCCCCAAGACTAATTGATGCTGTATTGACCTAATAAGAGCATTCATTAATTAATAATAAAGTGCATTAGTTATTAAGAGTGTTTATTAATGTAAAGCATGTATTATTAGGTAATAAGAGCATGGATTAGTTATTAAGAGTGTGTATTTATTATTAGATGTGTGCATTAGTTAATAAGAGCATGCATTAGTTAATAAGAGTGTGTATTAGTTACTAATAGTCGCTGTGCTCCTGCAGGACAGTGGTGCGGGATGCTGCCTGATAAAGATGGACTGAATGGAGGTGGAGGAGTGCAGGACGGTCCCAAAGCTGAAGACCCTTCAGTGACTCTGTTCAGAGAATACCTGCGTCTGAAGACCGTCCATCCAGAGCCAGACTACGGTACCTGACAGAATCACTCTCTCTCTCACACACACACACACACACAGAACATTCACTGTTTTCCAGCATCTCAGTGCAGGTTTATGACGGCTGATAACCTTTAGAATAAATGTTTACTTCTGTGATGTTTAAGAATAGTGGGCTGGGCGGCAAGGCCTAAAATCGAAACCTTAGTTAATTGTACACTTTACCTCGATTTTGATAATTAAACGATTATTTCATTTTCAATTATGTGTTTCCTTAGCTTATATAATGTTAAGTTTATGATGGTTTTATTACTCTATTGTCTTGTTAATTGCACATAGATTTGACAACCTGTTCCTGCTTGCTCAGATACTAGTTTAATGATGTACACTATCTGAAGTAAAGGTAAAAATGATGTAACTTGGGTGGTACCTTTACAAAAGGTAAACTTTTGGTACCTTTAGGTACAATACGAACTGCAGTGTGAAAATTGTTCATTAGTTTGGGTGAAAAAAGTTCAAAACAGTGTCTGATATCATCTTAGTAGTAGGATAGAATAAGACAAGTTGTTTATGTAGCCCTTCACAGCTGAAAAGCATCACGTCTAGGATCAGTCTAATAACTTTGTCAATCAATCATTTTTAGATGCTGCTCTGAAGTTCCTGGAGCGGATGGCGGAGGAGCTCGCTTTACCCATGAAGAAAGTGGAGGTGATGAGTCACGCTATCCTAACATATTACACTAGAAATAATGGTGCTGAACTGTACCAAGTTAAGGTTTTCCAGCTTGTAACATTATTAGAATTTTATGGTGCTAAATAGAACCCTTTTCATCAGAACCATGCTTTGAAAGTAATATTTAGGACCTTACAAGTATTTTTTAATTAACTGTTTTATTAATATTGCCATTTAATATTAGTATAAAGAATTTATTTATTTAATTTAAGTATTATTAAGGTTAGTTTTATAACATATATAAATTATATATTAATAACTGCAATATCGGCTTGAGGTTGGAGACAGTATCGCTGAACTGGGCAACTGCAGTGGTGGTTCTCATTTTTAAGAGGGGGTGTTCCAACTATAGGGGGATCACACTCCTTGGAAATGTTTATGCCAGGGTACTGGAGAGGAGGATCTGGATGATGGTTGAACCTCAGATCCAGGAGGAACAATGTGGATTTCGTCCAGGCAGTGGTACACTGGATCAGCTCTATACCCTCACCAGGGTGCTCGAGGGTTCATGGGAGTATGCCCAACCAGTCCACATGTGTTTTGTGGACTTGGAGAAGGCTTTCGACCTTGTCCCTCATGGCATTCTGTGGGCAGTGCTCTGGGAGGGCTCTGTTAAGGTCCCTGTATGAACAGAGCAGGAGTTTGGTTTGCATTGCCAGCAATAAGTCAGACTTGTTTCCAGTGCATGTTGATCTCTGGCAGGGTTGCCCTTTGTCCAGGGTTACCGGTTCGGTTCATAATTTTAGGGGGTCTGGTTATTCGCAGATGATGTTGGCTTCATTGGATGTTGACCTTTAGCTTGCACTGAAATGGTTTGCTGCCAAATGTGATGCGGCAGGGATGAGAATCAGCACCTCCAAGTCCAAGGCCATGGTTCTCCACTGGAAAAAAAGGTGGTTTGCCATCTCCAGGTTTTAGGAAAGTCCTTACCCCAGGTGGGGGAGTTCAAGTATCTTGGGGTTTTGTTCACGAGTGAGGAAAGGATGGAGTGTGAGATTGACAGGCAGATCAGTGCAGTGGCAGCAGTAATGTGAATGATGTACTTGTCTGTTGTGGTAAAGAAGCTGAGCCGAAAGGCAAAGCTCTCAGTTTACCGGTCAATCTATGTTCCTACTCTCACCTATAATCACGAACTTTGGGCCATGACTGAAAGGATAAGATCTCGGATACGAGCAGCTTAAATGAGTTTCCTTTACTGGGCAACAGGGCGCACCCTTATAGACAGGGCCTTATAGATAGAGCTCTGTCACCCGGGAGAAACTCAGAGTAGAGCCGCTGCTTCTCCACATCGAAAGAAACAGCCAAGGTGGATCAGACAGCTGATTCAAATGGCTCCTGGATGCCTACCTAGGAATATATCCAGGCTTGTCCCAAAAAGCATGATATAAAGAACCTATGAGCTTTTTTTGTCAGTTACAGATTTGAAAAAAAAAGGCGGGAAATAAAGAGCACTGAATTCACACAAAGCACCGTGTCAGCATAACATTTTTTTTGGTGATTGTATGGTTTAAAAAAGAGCTATTACTAAGTGCAGAGAACCTTTTAATACTCATCTTTTTTTAGCGTGTCCATCTTGTTCTGGTTCACATATTAATCTCTGTCACTCAGGTGTGTCCCGGTCGAGTGGTTGCCATCATCTCCTGGATCGGCTCCAGGCCAGAGCTCAAATCTTTGGTGCTGAACTCACACACTGATGTGGTTCCTGTGTATGAGGTAAAGCTAAAACGCATCCGTCTCTGCACTGATTAACAACACGTCACATCACTGTATGTTCTTCTGCTGCAGGAGCACTGGAAACATCATCCATTCGCTGCTGTGAAAGATGCGGACGGCAACATCTACGCCAGAGGAGCTCAGGATATGAAATCTGTCACCATACAGTGAGTTTAAAAGCAATAGGGTTTGATTTAAGCAATAGTGATGTTTACTTCTGTTAAATTACAGGTCATACAGCAGTGTTCTCATTCATTTTCCCCTGCAGGTACATTGAAGCCATTCGCAGACTGAAGGCGGCTGGGAAGAGATTTTCTCGAACTATCCATTTAACATTTGTCCCAGGTCAGACCTCACCATAATCTTCGCATTTATTTGTTAAACCATTCTTACGTAGATTTATGTACTGAACTGAAGCGGAAACACTTCATAACCATTTGCCTTCAGGCCTTATGTGATTTTGTTCATAATATTATGTTGTTGTAAATATACATTTCAGCATCTTGTGCAATAGTCTCATCGCATTATCTGCAGTCTTGAATCAGTATTATAATTGACCAGGAGCCACGTTTGAAAACACTAGTGGTTTATGGAATCACTGGAATGTTTAACCATAAAGTTACCAAAACATTAATTATTTTATGCATGTTTTGATCATTTAAGTCAGTTTAAAGTATTCAGGCATTAGAAATCACCTTTCTAACTTTAATTGTATTTCTGTAAATATATGGAGCCTCGACTGGGCCAGTTGGCATTTCTGTGTGGAGTTTGCATGTTCTCCCCTTGTTGGTGTGGGTTTCCTCTTGGTGCTCTGATTTCCCCCACAGTCCAAACACATGCGGTATTAGTGGATTTAATTGGCCGTGGTATATGAGAGTGTGTGTGAATGTGAGTGTATGGGTTCTACGTTGCGGCTGGAAGGGCATCCGCTTCGTAAAAAAACAAATGCAGGAATAGTTGGCAGTTCATTCCATTGTGGCGACCCCTGAGAAATAAGGGACTAAGCCAAAGGAAAATGAATGAGTGAATGATGAAGACTATACAGTTTATTAACATTGGCTCATTAAATGTGTGCATCTGATTATTGCTAGACTTATGTAAAACCATTAAGCACTGTAGGTTTTATTTGTACAGTGTCACTGCTCTACTGTATTTTTCAGTGTTTGTGAATGCCCTTTAGCATCATTGTTTCTTGACATGATTGGGGGAAGGGGGTGGGGCGGTGCTGAATTTGTGCGTACTTTGGAATAAAATCCTGCAGGTGCCCCTGATATATTGTATACATTTTTCTTTTTTAGTAGAGTGTAGCCCTTAAACTGATGGTGTTTTGAATGTTCTTGACAGATGAGGAGGTCGGTGGTGAAAAAGGAATGAAAGCGTTTGTGAAGCATACAGAATTTCAGAAGCTGAACATCGGTTTAGCTCTTGATGAAGGTGAATTCAGAGTGTAAATTCAGTGTTTTAGTGCCTGTAGTCACTTTAGTGCTACACTAAGATTTTCTCAAACATGTTAAACCACTAAAAACAGTGTTTTTTTCAGGATTGGCAAACCCCACCAATGCTTATACTGTTTTCTATGGAGAAAGAAACCTCTGGTGTGAGTACCACCTGTGTGTGTGTGTGTGTGTGTGCGTGCGTGCGCGTGCGTGCGTGCGTGTGTGTGCGTGCGCGTGTGTGTGTACTGGTTTTGGTGGTGTACAGAAATTTGTATAATGACATGGGTATGACCTAGTTGTCCTCTATTATGATGGTTTATGAGGACATGTCTGATGCTCTTGTAATTCAAAACACTTAAAAATTATTTAATTTATTATCTAATTATTAAATTTTTTAATTATTAAAAACTATTAAATGGGGTCTTTTGATGTTCAGATTTTGCCACTTTTTCTGAGAGGGTTAGTTTTAGGTATGGGGTGTGATAGGGCCATATAAGTAGTGATTTATACAGTATAAACTGCATTATGCCTATGGAGAGTCCCTGTAAAGCACTAATACCAGCATGTGTGTGTTTATATGTGAATGAATGTGTGCTCTGTGCTGCAGGGATCACCGTCCGCTGTCCTGGAAGTCCAGGTCATGGTTCCAGGTTTGTGGAAAACACAGCAGCAGAGAAATTAGTGAGTGTGTTCAGAGAATAAACATGATCAAATCTGGAGCTGCAGGCAGACCATGTGAAGTGTCGTTTCACTGTTCATTTTAAAAAGGCCATTAATATTTTACTATTAGATTTAATCTGATCGGCGGTTCATTCCGCTGTGGTGACCCCAGATTAATAAAGGGACTGAGCAAAAAAGAAAATGAATGAATGAATGCTGTTTTAGCTAGGTCACTGGTTCAAGTATCGGCTGGGTCAGTTGGCATTTCTGTGTGGAGTTCGCATGCTCTCCTGATGTTGGCGTGGGTTTCCTCCGGGTGCTCCGGTTTCCCAAACACATGCGCTATAGGGGAATTGGATAAGCTAAATTGGCCGATTGTGTATGTGTGTGAATGAGAGTGTATGGGTGTTTCCCAGTGATGGGTTGCAGCTGCAAGGGAACCTGCTGTGTAAAACGTGCTTGGTAGGTTGGTGGTTCATTCCGCTGTTCATTCCAGATTAATAAAGAGACTAAGCCGAAAAGAAAATGAATGAATGAATAAATGTTTTATTTCTGTTAAGAAACAATCCTATGACATGTTTCACATTTTCACAATAATATTAAAAAGCACAATTTGTTTCTAATGTTAATGAAAATGAGCAGAATTTGTTAGATTAGATTATTTTTATCCTGAAATCATATATATTTGATTCTAAAGCACTGAAGACTGCGAGTATCGATGCTAAAAATTCAGCTTTAAATAACAAAAATAAATGACATTTTAAAATACATTCACAGGGAAGGATGTGTTTTAATTTCTAACAATATATCAGTGTTTTTCATATATCTTTATAATGAATTCTGCCTCGTCTGTTTCTCGTGTCCACAGCGGCGAGTTATAAACTCTTTCCTGGAGTTCAGAGAGAAGGAGAAACAGCGGTGAGCTTTCCTCAGAAGTTGACTTTTGGTTAAAGCAGAGCTGCTGAACATGAAGAAACACTGGTCTGTGTGTGTGTGTGTGTGTGTGTGTGCGTGTGTGTGTGTGTGTGTGTGTGCGTGTGTGTGTGTGTGTGTGTGTGTGTGTGTGTGTGTGTGTGTGCGTGCGTGCGTGCGTGCATGCGTGCGTGCATGTGTGTGTTTTCAGACTGAACACCAGTGAGTGTTTCACACTGGGAGACGTCACCACTATTAACATGACCATGGTCAAAGGAGGCGTCGCTTATAATGTGGTTCCTGCAGAAATGGACGTCAGCTTTGACTTGAGAATCCCTCCTACTGTTAACCTGCAGGTCTGTGTTTGCATTCATTCATCCATCAATCTATCCATTAATTTATGCATTCATCCATCCATTCACTCACCCATCCATCCAATTATCCATCTACCCATCCATTCATTTATGCATTCATCCATCCATTCATCCATCCATTCATCAATTCATTCATTCATTCATCCATCTATTCTTCCATTCATTCATCCATCCATCCATCCATTCATTCATCCATTCATTTATGCATTTATCCATCCATTCATCCATCCATTTATTCATCCATTTATGCATTGATCCATCTATTCATCCATCAATCCATCCATTAATTTATGCATTCATCCATCCATTCATTCGTTCATCCATTTATTCATGCATTCATTCATCCATCAATCCATCCATTCATTTATGCATTCATCCATTCATTCATCCAGCTTTTCATCCTTTCATGCATGCATTCATTCATTCAGCCATCAATCCCTCCATTCATTTATGCATTCATCCAATCATCCATCCATTCATTCATCCATCCATTCGTTCATTCACTTTAAACTGATTGTTTCATTAAATGTCTTCTCTAATTCCTTCATCTTGCAGGAGTTTGAGGAGCAGATTAAAGTCTGGTGTAGAGAAGCCGGTGAAGACGTGACTTATGACTTTGCACAGGTCAGATTTAATTTTACACCCAACACGAAACACTATTTCAGCTGCTGTAATCTCTGGTTATTTCATGAAGACCAAATCAGTCTATTTACTTTAACATTAGCCAGACTGGTGTTGTTATGCACAAGAGACAATGCAAAGTTACAATTATTTTATGCAGGGTCCATCTAGGCTTGGGCGGTATCCAACTCTTGATACCGTCAAACCTCCTCCCAATTTTACGTCGGTATCCGGTATTACCGCGCATAATAAAAGAATATGATGTAGGGCTCAGACAGCGTCACCAAACTGTTGGCTTGTGCCTAAACCATTCAGAAACTGAATACCGTATATGCGACCTTAGGTTCGCGGTCACCTGTTTGTCTTGTTCGTATTAGAGATCTGCGCGGGACGCTCTCTTAACAGCTCTATAACACATAACCCTCTCATATCGCTCAGGAGTTTATATTACACCAGCGTTACCGACTGCACCCGCACTTTATTCAGAAATTTATTCCTGCACCGCAAGCAATCTGGTCGGTCCCGCGGCTCCCGCGGTACAGCAGCGGGAATGCAGACCTCTAGTTCATATTTACCACGTCTCGAAACCCGAAATACTGCCAAACTGCAGAGGTTGGGTTTTTTTTGAGACCAGGTCACTTGGTGCGCGACTCGCTATCTTACCTCACCTCTCTCTCCTCCACACTGTCCCGTGATGGCATTCACACACACGTATTTGTAGGCATTAAATAAATAATATTTATATAAGTGCATTGTTTTTTATGACGGTATAACCGTATTGAAACTGACACCGTTGCTTTTTTTAGATCCCGCGGTATACCATATTACCGTATTACTGCCCAAGCCTAGTGAAGTCACCACTTACGTGCTCGCTACAGAGAGAAGGCTGTAGCAACGTTGTCCTGTGACATTCAGCAACCTTGAGCGACGTTCTTACTACATGTAATAATGCTTTTTTCCTTGCAGTTTATCAGTACTGCCGAGAATACAGGATAATCAGTAATTATTTTAAATATTGTTTATTCATTTTCCCTTTAAATGTAATAACTGCATATGTACACTTTTAAGTGTAAAACGCCACACAAATGTAATTAATCAGACTTTATTATATATTAATGGACTGGAGGATATAGCAGGACGTGGAGTGCAGCCGAAGGCCAGGCGTAGTATGGAGAACGCAGTCAGAGAAAGAAACAAATCCAACAGAGAATCCAGTTCAGAGATGGATCCACAGCAGCCACAAGTCAACACAGGCAGTGAACAAGAGAGGACAGATCAGATCTTGACACAGCAGGACTACACAAATGACCACTGATGACTTATTTGGCAAGAAGAAATAAAGCAATACTCACGTCTCCTCGGTCGTTGTTGAATGAGACGCCGACCGCTCTGTTGAAATTTAAACTGATTCATTGATGACGAGGAAATGTTGTACAGCGGTCGTCCACTACTTTCTTTCAACCTGGAGTCACTACTTTACTTTTTCTTGTCTCTGTGGATTAGAAAATTCAGTCCTGCGAGACCAATCAAATCACACATAGAAGGTAAATCACATCATAATGAAGTACCTCAAGACATGGGCGATTTATAATTGCAGCAAACTGTTTGGAAGCATTAAAAGTGTCCAAGAAGATGTCCAAAATCTTTACACACATTGATCCAGAGACTGTTTAGATGCATGTTACTGATGAGCAGATGACGGATGTTTACTGTATGATGACCGAAATGGCCTTAAACACCCAGCAGGCACAAGACGTCAACATGACGTCAGATTGACGTTGTACCCTAACGTCATGGGGACGTTGCATTTTGTTTAGAAATAAAAATCGAGTTGACGTCAGAACTCAGTATCAGGGCTGACATCAATGTCCAACGTCCAACCTAAAACTAACCAAATATCAACGTCTAATAATGTAACAGCTTGACGTTGTGTAAACGTTACCACTATTGACATTTATCAGACGTTGGATTTTGGTTGCCATACCTGATGAATAAATGTCAGTATTTGACGTCAGTATGATGTTGATTTTAGATGTTGGATCGACGTTGGATTTTGTTTACTTTCTGACAACCTAAAATTGACCAAATATCAACGTCATTTGACATCATTATTGGACATCAAAATAACATTGTCCTTAGACGCTGGCTAGACATTGAATTTTAGTCACCTGACGTCAAAACCTAAATCTAACCTAATAATAACGTCTTATGATGTTGTGCGCCTAGATACACTACAGAATGTTACGTTTACACATATCCACATATCATATGTACACACATCTGTTTTTAACAGCGTAATACTCACTACTCTTGAGTACTTTTGAAAGGCTTACCTTTTACTCATACTTTGAGTAATATTTACAGCCGATACTTTTACCCCACTTGCACAATATTTTAGCCAAGTAATGGTACTTTTACTTGAGTATGATTTTTCAGTACTCTTTCCACTACTGGTGTTTTGTCTGCTCTCAAAGAAATAAGTGATGTTTTATAAACAAATTTGGGGAGGAGCACGCGCAGAAGTTTCAGTATCAAATACGTCATTGACAATTATTCTATTATCCAATCAGTTCTTGACCAAACCCCTATATATACCAAAGCTGTCTTACCTGCAGCATCTCACGACTTTAGCATCCCTCCACCACCCCGTCACCTCACCTCTTAAGCATTACAATCCCGGGGGGAGCGTTCTGGGGCCGGGCTAGATACTTCGCTCGAATCCCAATTCCTCTGTTTCCTGATAAGAGGAATAACTCGAGTTTGGGTGTCTTCCCCGAGCTCAGAGCCCTCTCCCCGGACAGCACGCCAAATACGCTTTATTCTGAAACTATTGCAAGTGTGAACTCGTGAAACAGCCTGATATTGGCAGCATAACCATAAAAACGTAACTTTTAAAAACATCTCACAATGGTCCTAGTATTGAGCCTTTTGTTACTCCTATCAACACTGTGTGTTTTTTTAAGGCTGATCTTCATCATTTTCTCTTCTCTTTTACAAGGTTGGTACAACGTTGTAGGAAGGTCGCTACATTGAGGCAACGTTGTGTGTTTGTTGGGAGTGCACCGCACATATGTCCGATTTTTTTTGGTGTTGAAGCGTATTATATTTGGAATAAATCACTCTTTCCAATCAGATCGAAATTTCTTTCAGATTGAGCTCAGTCATTTTGATTAAGGTGTTTATGTGATTGATATAAGGCTGATCTTCATCATTTTCTCTTCTCTGCAGAAAAACACAGACCAGAACTTGACATCCACAGATGAGAGCGACCCCTGGTGGCAAGCCTTCAGCTCCACCTGTAAAGCAATGTGAGGGGAAACTACGCTCAGTTGTGTGAGCATGCATTTGCAGACTTGTGTATGACTTTCTGCATCTCCTGACAGGAACATGACTCTGAGAAAGGAAATTTTCCCTGCGGCCACAGACAGTAGCTTCATTAGGGAAGTAAGTCACTTTTACTTCCATCTGTAAGATTCAATAACAACAGTAATGACAAATACAGTGCTAATATGTTTTGATTATATTGCTGACTGCACATTTTCATTAGAGGTTAGGTATACAGTTTTCTTTTAGGATGGCTGGAATAAAAATACATGTTTAAAATGTAAAAATTGAATTGTAAATTGTCAATATTATTAAGAAATATAGATATTTTTTGATTGTCTACAGAACAAATTACTATTGTCCAATGACTTGCCTAATTAAACTTGCCTAGTTAACCTGATTAACATAGTTAAGCCTTTAAATTGCACTTTAAGCTGAATACTAGTGTTAAATGGGATGACAATACACAGAAAGATAGAAGGGGGACAGTTTTTTTTGACCACTTCATACATCTGCATTGAAAGATTCTTGTTTTTGGATTGAATTCTGTTTGATAAAATTTGTATCCTAATTTTGATGCGTTTTTTTGTTGGTCTATTATTTCTCAAACAAGAATATATAGTACTTGAGTGGAATGAAGTGCGTTCAATTTAAAGTTGATACCATCCTTCTGAGTTTCAACATCTGGCAAACAGCCTTCTCCACAAGAACCAACACTACACCTCTATATTGTTTTATATTTGCCGTGGACAGACACAGAAATCCACCTGTGTACGTACTCAAATAGAAAAAAATATGAAAAATCAGGTGTGTCTGCAAAATCTCCCTGTGAGTGATGGTACAGGTGCGGATACATCTGCACCAGCTCTACTACTCTACTCTCTAGTGTATTGTTGTGGCTAGTGTTGTTGTTTTGGATATTATTTTCCAGTCTGACCTCTGTGGATTGAGAAACGAATTGTGATTTACATGTTAAGTCAATGCAAAGACACGAAAAGACATCCTGTGGCGTGATGCGTGCGAATGTCGGTTGAAGTTCCGATTTTACAACTCGAGCGATTGGTGCGATACACGCGTACGCGTGTATCGCACCAATCGCTCGAGTTGTAAAATCGGAACTTCAACCGACATTCGCGCCACGTTAACCAATCAGGAGCTCTCTCTTGTAAGAGAGTGATTATGATGTAGCGCCTGTTGTTGGTGTCCTGGGGGAAATCCTCCTGCTGACACCGTATAACAGTTCATCAAACTGGGCTTGGCTCAGTCGGAAGCACCCCTGAAAGCTTCCGTCATCCAGGTGTAGTTTCTAGAGGAGTTTTTGAATTCACAGAGCTGGTGCACCTTTGAAAGGATCTAGTGGACTCAGGCATGGCTCCAAACGAATCGACGCTGTTTTTCAGCCTTCCTAAAGCATGTAAACACAGCTATTCTCTCAATACAATCCATGTTAGCCATTTAGCAATGAAGCTAGAGTCACCGGAACAGAAGGACAGAAGCCCTGCCCATCACTTGAACCCGCATCTGTTATAAAGCGGATATGATGCGTGAAGGAAGCGAGTAAACTCAAAATGTTCACGCGTCTATTTATGCGCGATTCATCTGCGCGTACCACATCTGGTGTAAACACGGTATTAGAGGATGGATTTTCAGAACACGTCCACTGATTGTGTAATCATTACTGACCAATGGCAGCACAAAGATGTTTAGGAGTTAAAACGTTTGCTAGTTGGCTTTGTTGTGATGTATCGAACTGCCAAAACAAACTCAAAAAGAACTTCGTTTTGGCCTCGTTTTGTTCGAAATGATGTAATTTCCGATTTTGTTTGATGCTTGGTGCCTTTAAATGGTGTGCTATATAGCTCAGTTGTTGTCTTATTTTGTAGGTGGGTCTTCCTGCCTTTGGTTTCTCTCCAATGAATCTCACCCCCATCCTGCTTCACGATCACAACGAGTACCTGAACGAGCAGGTGTTTCTGCAGGGCATCCAGGTGTACGAGCGGCTCATTCCTGCTCTCGCCGGTATGGCTCCTCTGAGCGGAGAACTGTAGATTCACGTACAGGTATCTGCCATAACATAAATCATATGAGCTGATCCCATATAACCGAGATCATCATTTTATGTTCGCTTTAACTCAGGAGTCCCAGTTATTCAATAATGTCTTAGAGATGCTTTTAAGTCTTAATTAGCACACTGAAGTAAGGTGGCCTGTGTCTCAAATGAGAAATGAAAATGTTTTCAGAGACTCAAACGGTGTAGCTGTGCTTGCCATATATGCATTATATTTTTAATACAGATGATTTTAATGCAAATGTATGGTTATATATTGAAAATATGTATGGGTGATGTATAATTAGACTTATAATATACTATACTACACAGTTAGCTTTTTCAGCTTTTTCTCAAAGCGTCCTGATTGGTAGAATTTTTATTTATTTGAAAATAATAAAGATGTATTTTAAATGTGGGTCAAGAACTCACATGGCCCACATATCAATTATAACATCTGAGCCAAATACTACATTTTACATGTGGCCCAAGTGCTGTGTGCCGCTTTAAAGACGATGCCACCTCTGCCAAACCAGGGCCATGTTTGGCTCACATGCTGTGTGCCAGTGCCGGATGAATGCCTGCTGTGCCATATTTATGCCAAATCTGGGCCAGAATTCTCTGCTACCTGGATATATATATATATATATATATATATATATATATATATATATATATATATATATATATATATATATATATATATATATATATATAAGGTGAGTGCTACTGAGACATTCATGTATATTTATTAGTCTTTACATGCTTGATTCTGATTGGTCAATCTCAACATTTCAAGCTAAATTTTTCCCAGAAAACTGATTAAACTAAAAACACAATCTCATCTGGATATCACCAATCATATTAGCCAATAGTGAATATATTCATATACATATTAATATTCTTATATAAATAATAAACTAATAGTTACTGTAGAATAGATCAAATAAATGCAGGCTGCGTCCAGCCATTTGAAACATTCTCCTGTCTGCAAGCTTTACATTTAATTGTCGAGTAAGGAAATTATTACAGCTCAGAGCAATGTTTTGTGCCTAATATTTTAGATTTGTTGATACTCCTCGTGTCATAAGATAATGTACAATCAGCCAGTTGTTTTTGCAGAATAAAGCCATTCAGTCTTATACAACACTATACTGCAAGAACACCCATATATAATACACATCTTCTATGATATTATTTCAATTATGTTTGATTATTTCGGCCATTTTTATTCTCATATATATATCTTACCATATTTCCACTTCACTGATGGGTTTGAATGTGTGTTTGAGGTGTTTCTCTGAATCTCTGCACACTAAACACACAGGCTGTTTGTCCTCCAGACGGAAGAGTTTGAGTCTCTCACTGTGTAAACTGCAGATCTCCTCAGATCCTGATGAACCTCTCTTATTTCTCTCCTTCAGGAACGACTCACACAAGTTTTTCAATGCTAGATTAACTGGAGGATCAGTTTTGAGGATCAGTTCTTCTGCAGACGGGACCCTCCTGAGTATTCTTGATTCTCCAAAACTGTTGAAGACACTTTTTACAGAAACTGTGACTACATGATAAAATAACTGAAGTCTTCCTGACACACTGGACAATTATAATCATGTTCAGCTGATGAAGCCATTTTCACTGCTGCATGTTCAGAAACAAACTGATCTGTTCATAACCGATTGTTGATTCCTTGTTTGATTTTGTCCAGAAGTCCAGAATAAAAGTCAGTTTGACAGAAAATGGTGAAATAATGAACCTCTTCCTGGTCCATGTGTTTCAGTGGGTGGAGAAGTTTATGATTGCCTTTAGCCTGTGAAACTGGTCAAACAGGAACATCAGAACAAATTCCACTCAGATACACAGGTAATGTAAAATTAAAAACAAAATACAAATACTGGCCTTTATGTTCAACCATTTTGCTTCATTAACTGCTGAAGTCACATTAATTAACAGGTTCCTGCTTATCAGCTAATTGTTAGTGTTTGGTGAGCAGAAATCTCATTGATTTGACCTGGAACAGGATTTCAGCATCTTCTGCAGTGGTTTAATGCTAAATCTGTGAAGTTCTATGAGAGATCCATTACAATAGTTCATGAACCAGCTCTACCAGCACCCGGAAGCTCTGAAATCTGATCTGGCACCTCATTTTACCGATCCCCCTCCTTCCCCCTCCGCTGTTCACTTTCTTCCACGACACCCCAACCCTCTTCCCTTTCATCCGCGACACCCCTCTGCCATCCACCGCACCAACCCTCGCCATCCCCCTCCCTCACTTCACTTTCGTCCGCGACCAACCCGTTCTCCAACCACGTGCGCGACACATATACGTCCTCGAGTAATATGCCAGATCCATTAACCCGATCTGTTCCGGGACCTTGCAATTCACAAATTAAGCACTGGCTCCACCCCTTCGTTCGTTTGACCAAAGGAGAACTGGACCCAATTCAGCTTGTTTCCTCCAAGGTTTGGGGCCCTATCATACACCCGGTGCAATAAGGCGCAAGACATGTATGACATGATTTGTTGCTATTTTCAGACCAGCGCAACCCTAATTGTCATGTTTTGCGACACCTTGTTTAAGTAGCAAATCCATTTGTGTTCCAGAAAGGAGGTGTGTTAAGGTGCATTGTTGGTGTGTTACTATTCTGAAAAGCTGAAATAGACAGCGCCATTGACCAAGTAAAAGCAGGTCTAAAGTGAGTTACAGCAATACACAAATATCTTTACAGATGAAAAAGAATTAAAATGTTACAAAAATGATTATTTTCTACATAAATAAAAAAACACTCATCACTTCATCATGTCTGAGGGCTTTTCAGTTTATTCATGACGATCTGCATCTGTATAATGTTATTATTATTAGCAGTATTGTGTATTATATGCATATTTATATTTGTTTTAAAAACTAATTTTAAATTTGTCTACCTGTCGGGTTTTGGAGATGTCTGCATCACCATATGGAGGAGTGGAGAACTAGTGGTGGGCAAAGCGAGGCTTCATGAAACACTGAAACAGTCGGAGCAAATGTGTCGAAGCTTCGAAACGTTTTGAAACCCCTCTCTACAGTGACGCCTAGTGGTCATTTTTATGTATTGCACTGAAATAGCTTCAGCAAAGAACAGTTGACCAGGCTTAGTTCGTGCCCAACTGAGCCTGGTTTCTCTCAAGGTTTTTTTTCTTCACTTTCGTCAATTAGTGAAGTTTTTTTGTAAGATTGAATCGGCAAGTGATTTAGTGGAGCGACTAGGATTCCTGATTACCATGTGGGGATAGTGGGTTCGGATCCAGGCTGATACAGCTATTTTGAAATGCTTTAATATCAGTTTGAATTGCTTTGTTCGTGTATCGTTTTGTTTCAACATTGGTCTGACATCCGAATAAACACTTTGTGAATGAATATGGCTTGTTTTGGTCATAAAACAGGGTTGTTGCTAGATCAGACATGATTGTGGCCAGAAGTTAACAAGAACTATTTATATTATTCAAAAATGATGCTAAATTGATGGCGTATCTAAAGCTGTATCCTATCTAGACTACACTATAAAACAGTAACATTATTAAAGTACATAAAATCATGAATTCAGAGTATTTGTACAAGTCGGGATTCAATCCTAAAAGTCATTTGAAGCTCAGTAACATCATGCACACGCAGGGTCCACTAGGCCAGTGTTTCCCAACCCTGTTCCTGGAGGCACACCAACAGTACATATTTTGGATGTCTCCCTTTTCTGACCCATTAACTTCAGGTGTTGGAGTCTCTTCTGATGTTATGATAAGTTGATTCAGGTGTGTTTGATTAGGGAGAGGTTGAAAATGTGTACTGTTGGTGTGCCTTCAGGAACAGGGTTGGGAAACACTGCACTAGGCTATATTCAGAACTTTTTCTGACCCTATCAGTAAAATGCAGATTCGCCAGGTCTCGAAGCGCTTCTGAACTGATCGATGCTTTGAATCGCTTTAGTCACGTGACCAGGTGTTTCGGAACACTTTAGTCACGTGACCAGGTGTTTCAGGTCATGCTTCGGTGCAGTGTTTTGAAACACTTGTGCTTCGGGATCTCGATACTGTGTCGAAACGTCAGTTTCACATCAGCCATCCCTATGGAGAACATGAGACTGATTCCTGTGACGCTCCAGGGACAGACGAGTCTTCGCTGAGGCCAGCTTCCAGCCTCCGCCGCTGAGACTGCAGCTCTGCACAAGACGTTTGGTTTCTCTCAAGGTTTTTTTTCTTCACTTTCGCTAATTAGTGAAGTTTTTTTCCCTCTCCGCTGTCGCCGCTGGCTTGCATGGTTCAGGATCTGTAGAGCTGCGCATCGTTGGATTTGCTCTTCAGTATTTGGACTCTCAGTGGTGATTTTAAACCACACTGAGCTGAACTGAACTTAAACACTACAAACTGAACTACACTGTTCCAATTTACTATGATCTTTTATGTGAAGCTGCTTTGACACAATCTACATTGTATAAGCGCTATACAAATAAAGGTGAATTGAATTGAATATGGGAAAACTTAGAGCGCAGTGAATGGGAGAATACAACAAATCTTATTTTACAATCTTATTTGCTGAAATAGTAAAATAAAAACTCCACGATGATGTTATAAAGACTTTCAGAAAAAGGAAAATAATAGTGTGAGACTGATGACGGCAGCGTGAAGAGAGAATAACGTCAAACTTGCTGTCCTGTCCCATAGACGCTGCATTATAGAAACACCTCGCACAAGCGGTAATTCGTTTTTTGTCATTTGAAGCAGAGATGATACTACATACGTAAATGCATAGAAATGTTCATACATTTCTTTAAAAATAAAGATATTTAAAACTTTAAAGGATTTAAGATGCTGATGACAGTTAAACGCCTCATATCAGGCTTGTGAAAAGGGTCCATTGGAAAAAAACAGCCCTGCATAAAACTGCATAAAACTACATAGAGATTGATTTAAATATGACTTTATTTCTTTTTGTTATTGTGTAATCTTTTACATCCTGTCAGATTAAAATAATAATAATTTCTGATTATTTTAATGTGAATTTTGCATATATTATTAAATATAAATCTTAAAGAATACTTTTTCTCAGCAAGGCTGCATGGTTACCATAAAATAAACCTGCTGTCTGTGTTAGATCACACTCTCCACGCCAAATAAATAAGAACTAGGAGAAAATGTCTGTTTCTCTGGGTATCCAGACAACAAGCCAGCAGAGCCACCCAATACCCAAACCTGTTGATGAATCCAACAAGTGTTATTCTAATTCCTTACACTTATATTGCACTTTTCTGGGCACTCAAAGCGCTTTACACATAGAGGGGGATCTCCTCATCCACCAGCAGTGTGCAGCATCCACCTGGCTGACGCGACGGCAGCCATTTTGCTTCAGACCGCACACCAGCTGATTGGTGGAGAGGAGACAGAGTGATGAAGCCAATTATGATATGGGGATGGTTAGGAGGCCATGATGGACAGAGGCCAGTGGTTGGCCAGGATGCCGGGGTTAAACCCCTACTCTTTTTCAAAGGACATCCTGGGATTTTTAATGACCACAGAGAGTCAGGATCTTAGTTTAACGTCTCATTTGAAAGACGGCGCTCACTTTCTACAGTTTTTAGGAAATCATTTTAGGATTATTGTTTATACTGAAATGTTGTCTGTGATACTTAATATGCTTTGTATTAACTGTAAAAAATGTATTATGTTTAAAACAGGATTGGCACAGTGGGTAGCACTGCCGCCTCATAGCAAGAAAGTCACTGGTTCAAGCCTCGGCTGGGTCAGTTGGCATTTCTGTGTGGAGTTTGCATGTTCTCCCTGTGTTGGCGTGGGTTTCCTCTGGGTGCTCCGGTTTCCCCCACTAGTCCAAAAACATGCGCTATAGGTGATTTGGGTAAACTAAAATTGTCCGTAGTGTATGAATGTGTATGGGTGTTTCCCAGTAATGGGTTGCAACTGGAAGGGCATCCGCTGCATAAAACACATGCTCGATAAGTTGCCGGTTCATTCCACTGTGGTGACCCCTGATTAATAAAAAAGAAAATGACTGAATGAATGTTTAAAATAGTTGACCTGTTTAATATACTGTGATTTTTAGCATTTAGGAAGTTTTTAGGATTTATTTTAGCAATCTGAAAAACAATTATGTGAATTAGAAATAGGTGATTGTGTAAAAAAAAGTATCTTTATTGTAACTTTTGATCAATTCAGTGCAACTTTGCTGATTTAAAATTATTCATCTCTTTCAAAATGTTGAAATATTAGAGACGTGATGAAAACATGAAGATCAGATCTACAGCTGTAGTGTTTACAGAATACTGAATGGTAAAATCTTTAGAGAGGAAGAAGTGTCTGAGAAGAAACTCTCATAACACCCGAAGAAAGGGTAGACAGTATCAGTGAAGGTGGTTGTGTAAGTGTGTAGATGTTTGCTATTTACAGGATCAGAGAAAGACACTGTTCCTCTGTCATAATCTAGATCAACTCGCACTCGATCAAGATCCTCTTTAACACGAAAACTAGACCCTGACTGTCCATATGGATATTTATACACGCTCCAGACATTAGACTTAAAGAAACCTTCTCCCTTTCTCTGGTTTGATGCTGTTGTTACTCCAAGACTCCAGAATTCACTGTCTTTAACCTCCACGTCCCAGCAGTGTTTTCCAGAGTTAAAACCCTCTGAACCCAAAACACAGAGACAACGGTCAAATCTCTCTGGATTATTAGGAACTGGTTGTTTGTTTCCTCTGTATGTCACTCTGGTCAGATCATCAGACAGCTCGAGTTCTGGATTTGCAGTGTTTGGATCCAGAATGACAGGAGCTGAAGGGACACAATCAACAGCTGCTTTTATTCTCATGTTCATATAAAGATCACTCACAGATTATTCTGAATTATGACACTCGTCTGTTGATCAAACACATCAGACATTTTCCCCTCATCACTGTCAG
The DNA here is from genome assembly GCF_903798145.1 of Danio aesculapii. Classification (NCBI taxonomy): domain Eukaryota; kingdom Metazoa; phylum Chordata; class Actinopteri; order Cypriniformes; family Danionidae; genus Danio; species Danio aesculapii. The sequence goes on from NC_079456.1 coordinate 34,922,716, forward strand.
TGTTATTAGATTTATTATCAGTGTTTAATGGCAGCAGAGTCAAAAAAAATACTTGCTGGAAAAAAATTCTTGTAAATAAATTTCAAGACATTAACTAATCTTCCTGAGAGCTATATTTTCCTAACAGCAGTGCAGTCTTCATGGATAGATTTTTTAATGAGTCGAGTGGCTCAAACGGATCTCTCTGCAGTCCCGCCAGGACTACAGAAAGATCCCAAGAGTGCATGAAAGAGGAGAGGGATGAATTTACTCGCTGCGCACCAGGAACTGGATGATTAGATTATGCTTTCTGAGCGTGCTGCCATCCACCGCATCATGGTGAGCGGAGATGGCTGAAACGTAAACATTCAGAGTTGAGGGTGACAGCCTATGCTCCAGCTTATCCTGAAGGAAGGATAACACAACACTAATCTGGCAAGTTAGAGGGTCTTCTCGGTGAGAGGTGCACCGCTCAGCGAATAGACTCCACTTCAGTGTGTAGGCAAGCTTCATAGAGGGTGCACTAGCCTGAGGGATGGTGTTAACCACCGATGCTGGTAAGTCCCCTAGGTCTCTGTCTATGGACCGCAAGTGGAAGGTTCCTGAGATTTGGAGAGGATGCCCTGTCCCTGTGAGAGGAGGTCCTTTCTCGGGGTAATACGTTGAGGTAATACGGATGAGTTGTCCGCAAGCACCTCCTCAACATGCTTTACGCCATATATATATATATATATATATATATATATATATATATATATATATATATATATATATATATATATATACATATATATATATATATATATATATATATATATATACTTCTCTGCAGCACTTTGCACATGAGCCTCAAGTTTTTTTCAGACACTGCTGCTCAGTTGTGTTTTTTAATCAACCCATGCCTAAAGTTTGACTCAGCCTAAAAGGATCTGTAAGCCTTGTATTGATCTGAAAGGCAAATCCCCAAATAAGGCCCTGGGGTGGCATACAGTAGTTGGTGTCTGAGCAGCACTTACTGTGAATACAAAGTTTGTAAAAGTAGTTCTCTGTTGTTTATCACCACACCTGCATGATCTCCAGTGTGTGTGTAAGAGCTCAGACTCACTGTACTGGACAATGTCCTGCATCTTCTTCCAGACTCTGAACGGCAGGTTGCCCAAGTAGCGAGACACATGAATCAAAGCTCCAGAAGGCATCTGTGGATCCGGCTGAGAGATCTGGACTCTGGAAGAACATTCAGGAGTCAGAACTGCAGTGGCTTTGACTTCAGAAGAACAGAGAGCAGAGAAACCAGCAGATCACTCACCTTTTCATTGAGACTGGAAACTCCTGCAGAACAAACACACAACTGATCATCAACAACTCAATCAATCATCAATCAATCAATCACTGATCTCAAATCAGACCTTCAGAAAGCAGACGTCATTGGCTTTCAGCATCTCCTCCATGTCTTTGATTGCTTGTGAAAGAGCTGAGATGTGTCTGTTCATCTCCTCCAGCTTCTTCTTCATCATCTGCTTCTTCTGCTCCTCTTCCTCCCTCAGTGCAGTGATTGTAGCTTTTTCTTCATCTCGGAGAAACTGATGAAGCTTCTCAAACTGCTGTTTAATCTGACGCTCTGTGTACATAGCTTGATACTGAAATCAAACCACATTCACTTCAATCATCTCAGACTTATTCTGGAGCAGCAAAAGACTCATGGCTAAATGTGAGTTAGGGAACTACAGCTGTAACTTTCTGAAGAACTAGTACTGGAGTAGATGCTCTGTGTCTATCTAAAATCACACGTTTTATAATGTCTTATAAATAACATCCATTTGATTCGGCTCATAATAGATTTTTTCTGGGTTTGCCTAAAACAGGGGTCTACAAACTTCTACAGAGTTTAGACAGTTAAAGTTTCTAGTATACTTTATAAGACCTCAATTAACTGCTTCAAGTGTGTTTAAGAGAGTAGGAGTAGAGGAAAGTAGGAGCTAAACTATGCATTATTCTGGAGCAGAAGACTGGTGGGTTAGCGTAGATTAGTTTTATGAAGAACTAGTACTTTAGTAGTAGAACCCCAAATCAGAAAGTCAGGACAGTATTGAAAATTGGTTTAAACAATGATGTGATTTTCGACAGGTGATTTCAGTTATGATGTGTACAAAAGCAGCATCCAAGTAAGGTCTAATCCTTTAGGAAAAAAGATGAGCCGAAGATCACCAGTTTGCCAACAAATATGTGAGAACATTATTGAAATGTTTAAAAACAATGTTCCTTAAAGAAGGATAGGAAGACGTTTGGATATTTCACCTTCAACAGTGCAGAACAAAATTAAAAGATTTAAGGAATCTGCAGGAATTTCAGTGCGTAAAGGACAAAGGCTCAAGCCTAAGCTGAACAACCGTGACCTCCGATCCCTCAGGTGGCACTGCATCAAGAATCCTCAGTCATCTATAAGCGGTATCACCACATGGCAAGGCAAGGCACATTTCATACACAATGATAATTCAAAGTGCTTTACATAAACAAGAATAAAAGAAACAAGTATAAGAAAATAAAAACAACAAAGAATAAAAATGATTAAAAACAGATTAAGATTTGTTAAAACAGGTTTTAAGGGATTAAAAAAGAAAAGAAAGACACAATAATGTGATCTGTCGGACGTTTCACAGTGCTCATTCGGTAAAGGCGCAGCTTAACAGATGTGTTTTAAGACTTAATTTAAATTTGCCTAATGTTGGAGCACATCTGATCATTCCTAGCAGCGCGGGGTGCAGTAGCTTAAGGTGAATTCAGCCTGCTTTAACTGAACTCTTGGAAATACTAATTTACTTGATCCTAAAGATCTGAGCGATCTGTTGTGTTTGTATTCAGTCAGCATATCTGTAATGTAATGAGCTCTTAAGCCATTTAGTGATTTATAGACGATAGTAATAATACTTTAAAATCTATTCTGAATGTAACTGGGAGCCAGTGTAAAGACCTGAGGACAGGTGTGATGTGCTTTGATTTCCTGGTTCTGGCCAGAATCCTGGCCGCAGCGTTCTGGATGAGCTGCAACTGTCTGACTGTCTTTTTGGGAAGGCCCATGGCAAGGCCATTACAGTTATCCACCCTGCTGCTGATAAAAGCATGAACAAGTTTCTCTAAAGTCCTCAATGGATGCAAAGCATCTAATTCTTGCAATGTTTTTGAGATGATAGTGTGCTGGTTTACTAACTGCTTTGACAGGACTACTGAAACTTAGGTCTGACTTCAGAATCACACCAATATTATTGGTATTATTTTTGTTGTTTGACACCTAGAGCCAAGGTATGCATTCACCTTGAGAATCTCATCTCTGTTCCCAAATGCAATCACTTCAGTTTTCTTTTTGTTTAACTTAAGAAAGTTTTGGCACATCCAACTGTTAATGTCATCAATGAATTGGCAGAGGGTGTCAATGGGGCTGTAATTATTACCCAATAAGGCTAAGTAGATCTGAGTGTCATCAGCATAGCTGTGGTAGGAGATTTGGTTATTTCTCATTATTTGGCTTAGTGGGAGCATAGAAAGGTTGAACAGGAGAGGTGCCAGAATTGAACCTTTAGGACTCCACATGTCATGCATGTCCAACTCGACCTATGGTCACCTATACTGACATAGTAACCTCTCCCTTCAAGGTAAGATCTGAACCATTTGAGGACCGTCCCAGCCAGCCTATCCCAGTTTTCCAGCCTATCCAGAAGTATGCTGTGATTGACCGTGTCAAATGCAGCACTGAGATCAAGCAATACCAGCACTGTTAGTTTTCCTAAATTCGTATTTAGGTGAATATCATAGATTATCTTCATAAGGGCGCTCGCTGCATTATGATGTGCATGGAAACCAGATTGAAAATTGTCTGAACATCCATTAGAGCTTAACGTGTTAACCTGGTTACAAAACATTTTTTTCAATAATTTTGCCAATGAAAGAGAGATTTGATATCTATCTATAGTTGCTCAATAAGGTGATTTCCAGGTTTTTTTTCAACAGGGGTTTAACAATTGCAGTTTTAAGGAAGTTTGGAAAAGTCAGAGGAGTGAAGCATTTACCACTTTTAGATCCATTTCTAAACTGTTAAACACAATTTTGAAGAATGATGTGGGGAGTGTTAGGACTGCATATTGATGTTTTCAGAATCTGCATGATCTCTTCCAAGATTATACCATTAATTGCCTTGAACTCGCTTCATAAACCGCTCACTTTCGTTTTCACTTTCGGGATGACGGCGGCATCATAGTCCTTTGCCTAGAGCGGCAGTTCAGCTTGCTCCGGCCCTGATTATTAGCTATAAGTAAATCTAGAGTGTGTCCATGATTGTGTGTGGGCCCTTGTACATGCTGAGTCAGATCAAAAGTGTTTGAAAAAGTCACGAGTTCTTGTACAGCATTTATTTCTGGATTATCAGTTTGGTAGCACTTTATTTTGATGGTCCATTTGATTAGTAGACTGTCTGCTTAATATCTGTTGATACTGGTCATTCAACAAACATTTAACTGACTATAAGAAACTTTGCAAGTACATGTCAACATACACGTACCAAAACCCCAACCTCACAGTCTACTTATAATCTAATGAGAATTCGTTGGCATGTAGATGCAATGTAACTTAAACTCAACAATCGGACCATGAAAATAAACTTAGACCATCAATCTGAGTATTAAAATCCCAAGCAATAGTAAAATAGTCAAATTCAAAGGTAACTATTGATGACAGCTCTGTAAAATCATCAATAAAAGTTAAAGAATATTTTGGAGGTCTGTAGATATTGATTAGTAAAATGCGTGGACCGCACTTTTAATACTATACGCAGATTTTCAAAGGACAAATAGTCATCAAATGACACTTGTTTACACTCATATACATATTTAAACAGAGCAGAAATGCCTCCTTCTCTCCTGTTAGATCTGCAGACATTCATAAAACCAAAGTAAAGAAGGACTGCTTCATTCAGGCACTACATCTGTCATCTAGGATGTTTAAAAGTGCTAACTTAACAGTTTTAGCTATTTTCCCTACAGTAGTCTCAGAACTGCATTTAATAGGCACCATATTTGAATGATTTGCTTTACGACTTGAAGAGACCTTAGAATTATCACATAATAAAACATATATCTGCCTAGAGAAAGCTACAGGCACGCAGTGTACCCGCTTCTCATGTAAACATTTGATAAAGATACTGTTATCTAAGAGGATTTCAGAGCTTTTCCTGCAGTGTCACTCGCTTACAATGAGAATCAAACAAAAACGAATAGGAGACCACTTCATGTCCTACAGTGTGACATGGGAATCATAACTGTACAGTTTGATAAGCTACAATAATAAAGTATTATTAAAAATCACACAGTGTGAGCCGGGTGTTCTGATTAATCCTCACCTTGATGTATTGAGCTACTTTCTCAAACTTTTCTTTTATGTTTTCATTACGTTTAAGTTCCTTCTGTAAGAACTTCAGTGCTGTATTGAGCTGCTCCTAGAATTAAAAGGAAAAATCTATTAGATACCAGAGATTTATGTAACAGTCGTAATACATAATTTGTGACCGCAGACAACAAAACCTGTAATAAGTCTTCTTTATTCTCAGGGATTAACCAGTCTTACCTTCTTTGCTGGAGCCACTTCACTGATGGGTTTGAATGTGTGTTTGAGGTGTTTCTCTGAATCTCTGCACACTAAACACACAGGCTGTTTGTCCTCCAGACAGAAGAGTTTGAGTCTCTCACTGTGTAAACTGCAGATCTCCTCAGATCCTGATGAACCTCTCTCGTTTCTCTCCGTCAGGAACAAATTTGCACAGGTTTTTTAAAGCCAGATTAATTAGAGGATCGTGTTTTGAGGATCTTCTGCAGACGGGACACTCCTGAGTATTCTTGATTCTCCAAAACTGCTGAAGACACTCTTTACAGAAACTGTGACTACATGATAATATAACAGGAGCCTTGAAGATATCCTGACACACTGGACAATTATAATCATATTCAGCTGATGAAGCCATTCTCACAGTTTGAGATCCAGGAGTCTAAACTTTACTTTCGTTTTCTGAATTTTTAATGTAGGGAAAACAACAAAAAGAGTTAAAAAGGTGTGCTGTCAAAATCTTCACTGATCGCTGATTCGTGTTTAATTAAGTCCAGAAATCCAGAAAAAAGGAAGTTTGACAAGAAGTGAAATAATGAGTCTCTTTCTGGTAAGTGCTTCAGTGGTTGGAGCCGTTTATGGTTGTGATTTAGGTTGTGCAACAGATCAAACAAGAACATCAGAACAAAATGCAGACATACACATGTAATATAGAGTATTAAGAATTATTAAAGGAAAAACAATGTGTTTGTTTTAGTAATTGACCTTATAAAGCATGTGTTCACACAGATTTGATCTCAGAGTTTGAATGTGCTTAAAGCTGAATAGTATAGCATCAATAGTGGATAGTATCATTTCTTGTTTGGTGTGGTGTATGCCAGAAAGTTGCAGTTGATTGAAAGAGGAAGCTTTCCATGTGATTTTAGATTAAAGATGTGAACGGCCACATAAACAATAATGACGGACATACAGCAGATGCTATTCGTGATTCTGGCTCATGTTTAACAGACATTCCTTTGTCTGTTTGTCACTTAAAAGACATTCAAGAGTTCACACTTAGATATTGTTTGACAACTGTTAGCAGGTTTGGCATGCTGTCCCGGGAGAGAACCCTGAGCTCGGAGATAGGTGAGCCCAGGGCTCCCGCCTGGTCCATAGAGCATATGAGGGGAGAACGAGATCAGGTGGTTCTCGAGAGCTCCCCGTGGTAAAAGAAAAAGGAGGAGAAGGGGTGGATGGGGGGTTTCTTCGAAAAACGAAGATAAGCGAGTAGTTCTAGCTAGGCTACTTATAGTGAGTTGGGGTTAATCTGATTGGCTAACTAGTGAATGTAGATGAGTGGCCAGCTGCAGTCAATCATATCACGTGCTCCTCTCGAAATTAGTTTGAAAACTTCACTAAGATTTCATTCTTCCCAATGAAGGAATCCGATGAATGGTCGAAGGTTAAATGCGTTACGCCTTTTCTAGCACTTGCTAAATGAATTCTGTTATTTATTGCAATTTATTTTTAGCTCCAATTCAGTCTGATTCCCATTTTAAGTGATCATCAGATTTAAACTGTATTTCTAACTAGGAACGGGTCACTTTTGTCATCCATGATTCAGTTTAAAGTTTTGATTGATATCTTATCCCATACTCTTCGCTAATACATTCATTAGAGACCAAATGCAACACACAGAGTGTTCACGCCTGGGGTTTGCGTGTTTCTCACGAACATGATCTCAGCATTCTGAAGTTAGTCAGAGGATGAAGGGTTAACTAATAAATTAGTCTAGTCACCTACTGCTCAAAGTGTAGTTAATTTAGTCACTTCACTCTCGCCTTTCAAGCCAGAGACCGGGTTCTATCCCAGACCTTACCATCAGTGTTTTTGTGTGTATATGTATAGAATGTATCATGTGTGTATATGTATAGAGCGTTTCATGTTTGTATATGTGTAGAGTGTATCATGTGTGCATATGTATGGAGTGTATCATGTTTGTATATGTGTAGAGTGTATCATGTGTGTATATGTGTAGAGTGTATCATGTGTGTATATGTGTAGAGTGTATCATGTCTGTATATGTGTAGAGTGTATCATGTGTGTATATGTATAGAGTGTATCATGTTTGTATATGTGTAGAGTGTATCATGTGTGTATATGTGTAGAGTGTATCATGTGTGTATATGTGTAGAGTGTATCATGTGTGCATACGTATGGAGTGTATCATGTTTGTATATGTATAGAGCGTTTCATGTGTGTATATGTATGGAGTGTATCATATGAATAGAGTGTATCATGTTTGTATATGTATGGAGTGTATCATGTTTGTATATGTGTAGAGTGTATCATGTGTGTATATGTGTAGAGTGTATCATGTGTGTATATGTATGGAGTGTATCATATGAATAGAGTGTATCATGTGTGTATATGTATGGAGTGTATCATGTCTGTATATGTGTAGAGTGTATCATGTGTGCATATGTATGGAGTGTATTATGTGTGCATATGTATAGAGTGTATCATGTGTGCATATATATGGAGTGTATCATGTTTGTATATGTGTAGAGTGTATCATGTGTGTATATGTATAGAGCGTTTCATGTTTGTATATGTGTAGAGTGTATCATGTGTGTATATGTATAGAGCGTTTCATGTTTGTATATGTGTAGAGTGTATCATGTGTGCATATGTATAGAGTGTATCATGTGTGCATATATATGGAGTGTATCATGTTTGTATGTGTAGAGTGTATCATGTGTGTATATGTATAGAGCGTTTCATGTTTGTATATGTGTAGAGTGTATCATGTGTGCATATGTATAGAGTGTATCATGTGTGCATATATATGGAGTGTATCATGTTTGTATATGTATAGAGCGTTTCATGTTTGTATATGTGTAGAGTGTATCATGTGTGCATATGTATAGAGTGTATCATGTGTGCATATATATGGAGTGTATCATGTTTGTATATGTATAGAGCGTTTCATGTGTGTATATGTATGGAGTGTATCATATGAATAGAGTGTATCATGTTTGTATATGTATGGAGTGTATCATGTTTGTATATGTGTAGAGTGTATCATGTGTGTATATGTGTAGAGTGTATCATGTGTGCATACGTATAGAGTGTATCATGTGTGCATATATATGGAGTGTATCATGTTTGTATATGTGTAGAGTGTATCATGTGTGTATATGTGTAGAGTGTATCATGTGTGCATACGTATAGAGTGTATCATGTGTGCATATATATGGAGTGTATCATGTTTGTATATGTATAGAGCGTTTCATGTTTGTATATGTGTAGAGTGTATCATGTGTGCATATGTATAGAGTGTATCATGTGTGCATATATATGGAGTGTATCATGTTTGTATATGTATAGAGCGTTTCATGTGTGTATATGTATGGAGTGTATCATATGAATAGAGTGTATCATGTTTGTATATGTATGGAGTGTATCATGTTTGTATATGTGTAGAGTGTATCATGTGTGTATATGTGTAGAGTGTATCATGTGTGTATATGTATGGAGTGTATCATGTCTGTATATGTATAAAGTGTATCATGTCTGTATATGTATAGTATGTATCATGTTTGTATATGTATGGAGTGTATCATGTTTGTATATGTGTAGAGTGTATCATGTTTGTATATGTATAGAGTGTATCATATGAATAGAGTGTATCATGTTTGTATATGTATAGTATGTATCATGTGTGCATGTGTATAGAGGACAGGCATCATTTATCATACAGGTACATCAGTGGGTAAGTGAATCACCTTTTAAGCCAGAGACCCTAGTTCTATCCCAGACCTTGACATTAGTGTATCATGTGAGTACATGTGTGGAGCGTATCGTGTGTAAATGTATAGAGGTTATCATAAGTGAGTATATGTATAGACTGTATCATGTTTGTATATGTATAGTATGTATCATGTGTGCATATGTATAGAGCAGGGGTGTCCAAAGTTTTTGAGCCGATGGCGAGATTAAAAAAACAACGTTGTCCCGGGCCAAATTTTACATACATTACACAGACATGTGTAGATATATATATATATATATATATATATATATATATATATATATATATATATATATATATATATATATATATATATGTGTGTGTGTGTGTGTGTGTGTGTGTGTGTGTGTGTGTGTGTGTGTGTGTGTATTATTATGTAATTATTTTATGGCAGCTGCTTATTGTTTTACTTCTTGATCTCGTTCGGCAGCAGTGTAAGAGCTGAAGGCCTGACGTTTTGTTTCATTTTGTCTTTTAATATTATATTCCTGCATTACTGCAACTGATTCCTGGCAAATTAAACAGACACATTTACCGCTGACCTCTGTGAAGAAATATTCTTTGCCCCAACGTGACTGAAATTTCCTGCATTCTCTGTTGATTTTCCTTTTTCTTGGTTGTGCCATGGCTCGCCAAAACGTGATCATCAAGTAGGTGCGTTCGACTTTATGCAGCGCTGCGCAGATCGATCGAAGTCTGTCTTAAAGCGGTGCATGCTGGTTAGAAATTGTCCGAATTGATGCTGCACAGACGCCGCGTGGCTGTCACATGTGGCATCAAAGTACCGTGACATCGCTCCGAGATCAGACAACTTATTCAGAGCTCTAATGACGACACCGATATTACACGATTGGTCGAGTTCACCGCATGACAACAACCACATGTGTTTCAGGTTTATTATTGGACAGATTCCGATTGAAAAGTTTTAAAACAAACCATTCACTTTTCATACTTCTCTCTCTTGTACTAATCATGCTTAAAGGACTACAGATATTTTACTGCAGTAATCATGTTTTGTTAAATAATGTGGTAAGGCTAGCTTGTTTGCACAGGTCTATTTTCAACCTGTTTTATACAGACTATTTACTACATTCAGCTCCATGAATGATTTAAATGACATATTTTAGTGAATAACATAAATATTAACTCAAATAAGTCTTACAGACTTGAAATAAAATAATTGATTGATTCATGATTGATTCTGCCACCCTAAATGTTTCTTAAATTAAGTTAAGAGCTATTTCAGTAAATAATTATAAAATGATTATTAAAATATATACATGTTATTTCCTGTCTAGCCGTTTATACCTGCTCTTTCTGGTAAACTTCTGCTTAAAGTGTAGCTCACTTATCTTAGGAATGTCCTTTTGTTAAATCTTTTTGGATTAAAGTGCTTTTTTGAAAATGCTTTCATTATCCAAAATAATCTTAATCATTATTTCAGACTTCATCAAAACACATTGTTTTGGGATTTACATCAATATATATTGGTAAGTATTATATCTGTAAATGTAAACCCTTTTAAGCATATTCGAACTAGAAGTATTCGCCTAGAGTGATGCTTAAACTCCTAGAATTGGTGCTTATTGCTTTGTATTTAATAGGGCTGTCCGTTTTTATGTTTATATTACCCTCTCGTTTCCCCTTATTTCTCTCATGAGTGACAAAGCCCTGAACTCAATCCTATAGAAAATTTGTGGGAAAAGTTGAAAGTTCGTGCGAGCAAGACAGCCTACAAATCTGACTTAGTTACACCAATTCTGTCAGGAGGAATGGGCCAAAATTCCTTCAAACTATTGCGAGAAGCTTGTGGAAGGATACCCAAAACATTTGACCAAAGTTATACAGTTTAAAAGCAAAGCAAAAAAAAAAAAAAAAAATACCAAGGAAACGTATGTCAGCGTGGTTCCTGCTGTCATCCTAGTCATCCTCTCCCGTCGATGTCGACGGTGTGTGTGAAATACCCCTCTTCCAATGGGCCGCAGCTGTCCCTGATTAGCACGTGATGAGTCGCGATTATGGTGAGGGAGACGTTTCCATGGCGACAATGTAGGAAATGTATGTAAACTCTTGACTGTCTAGAAAATTCTCTCATTATTCTGCCATTAAGCAAATGTAAATGATTTAGGTAATCCGAACGGACCTAAAATAGTAAACGTTTAGTATGATTTACCATCAGACGCTTTTTAAAAAATGGTTATGTTCCTTTTTTAGAGTGTATGTAAACTTCTGGTTTCATTTGTATGTGTCAGTCAGCAAAGGTGAGTTTTCCCATCCAGACAAACTTGTGTCTTCCCTCACATCTAACAGTTTTACTTGTATATAGTTTTCTTCCTGACAGGGTTGTGAGTGGCCTCACAGCATCCTTCCTCTTCGGGACTGAAACACTTTGCCAATGTACTGTTATATCATTAAAGATCTCCCATATTCTGTTACTGTAATTAGGCCCTGGGGATGTTGGGTGATTTGGTGGTGCTTGTTCCCTCTTTTGGGGGTATGAGGGTTACATCTATAACCTAGACTTTTCTGAATGCAGCTCTTTTAAAGTTCTCAAACAAATAAACTATTTGTATATATATATTTTTTATCTATCCTCATAATAATGGGACACATTCATTGACAATCACAATGAAAAATTACCGACCTAAGAAATTTGAGGAAATATCAAATGGAAAAAAACTGATTAATTATATTATTAAAACAATAAATAACAGTATATAAATTATATATTCAAATAAAATTAGGTGTTGAGTTATTTGTAATAAAAATGCAAACATTTGAAAAAGATTAAAATCAATCAATAGCTTAGATGTTAAATGGATGAATGAATGCAACACTTTTAATCAAGTTTTGTTTAGCCTTTTTAATCTGTGCAAAATGTTTATTATGAAGTGAGTGAGCAACAAGCACTTAAACCCATCACTGTTACAGACTACAGACAATAAGCAAAATGAACAGAGGAGGAATATACTCTGGAGAAGGAAAATTTAAACATCCATCCATCCATCCAACTTTAAATACGTATCTGGATCCATGGCAGGGGCAGCGGTCTCAGCTGGACACTCCAGAACTCCCTCTTTCCAGAAGCTCATTTCTGCTCTTTTTTTTTTTTTTTTTTGGAGGGGGGGGGGGGGGGGGGGGGGGGGGGGGGGGGGAGATAACGAATGTCTGATAAGTTCAGATTTTCCAACTTGAGCGGTTCGCGTGTCAAATTGCGTAAAACACTAATCACGCCGATTCATTTGATTTCATTCATTTCACGCCGCAGGATGTCTATTCGCACCTTTGCCTTGACTTAACATGTAAATCACAAGCGCTTGACGCTTCATCCGCATCTGGCGTGAACGCAACATGAGAGATTCTGCACATCTCAAATCAAATCCCTACTGGCTGCAGCAAGCATGGGAAGTAGTTCAGGGACCAGAAATAATAATTGATCATTTATCTGCTTAAAAATATTAGCCTAAATGTTTATATCAGACTGATAATGATAAAATTAAAAATTGCATTCTTTTTCTTTTCATTTCACACTGTTGTTGTTGTGGATTTCTGGGGATGAAGAAATGAGAAACAATACCAAATATTCCTCATTATACAGCAGAACTACTGTGATCTTGACTTTCTACATACTGATTAAGTTTGTGTGTGGGAAAAACTATGTGTGGTAAAAAGCCTGCATGATCTCCAGTATCCGTTTGTAGGAGCCCAGACTTACTGAACTGGACAATGTCCTGCATTTTCTTCCAGACATTTGACGGCAGGTTGACCAAGTAGCGAGACACATGAATCAAAGCTCCAGAAGGCATCTGTGGATCCGGCTGAGAGATCTGGACTCTGGAAGAACATTCAGGAGTCAGAACTGCAGTGGCTTTGACTTCAGAAGCAGAGAGAGCAGGGAAACCAGCAGATCACTCACCTTTTCATTGAGACTGAAAACTCCTGCAGAACAAACACACAACTGATCATCAACAACTCAATCAATCATCAATCAATCAATCACTGATCTGAAATCAAACCTTCAGAAAGCAGACGTCATTGGCTTTCAGCATCTCCTCCGTGTCTTTGATTGTTTGTGAGAGAGCTGAGATGTGTCTGTTCATCTCCTCCAGCTTCACCTTCATCATCTTCTTCTTCTGCTTCTCTTCCTCCTTCATTGCAGTGATAGTAGCTTTTTCTTCATCTCGGAGAAACTGATGAAGCTTCTCAAACTGCTGTTTGAGCTGATTCTCTCTTTGCTCCGCTTGAGCCTGAAATCAAATCACATTTATTCATTTTCTTTTCGGCTTAGTTCCTTTATTAATCTGGGGTCGCTACTGCGGAATGAACCGCCAATTTATCCAGCATATGTTTTATGCAGCAGATGCCCTTCCAGCTGCAACCCATTACAGGGAAACATCCATACACTCTTATGTGACTAAAGTACCTTATTTAAAACAGTAAGTTGTTGCACTTTGAATATTACGACAAACATTTCGCATCCAAAAAAAAAAACCACAATAAAAAGAATGATACTCATGACTCGAGGCTGCCATTATCTGACCATGATTCCACACAGAAATGGAGAAAGGATTTCTCAGAATTCAGGAGTTAACTGACAGGCGCCTAAGTAAATTTGCAGAATCCATGGAGAAAATGGGTAATGAACTACAATCAATAAATGTAAGAATGGTGGAGGTAGAAATAAAGCAGATGGGGACAGAATAAACTGTAAAGGGCCTTCACTAAGAAGGCGGATGTTAAGTCGGCTGTTGACGACAAAATCAAACAGCTGAAAGATAAAATTTATGAACTCAAAAACCAATCTCGTCACCCAGAGAGAGTGAAGGGGTAGAAATGCTTTGTGGGTGTTTTGAAGGAATGGTTACCTAAGATTCTGCATCAGGAGGATGAGATCTACGAAATTGAAAGAGCTCACCGCACTTTGCAACAATGATCAGCTGAAAAAGCCAAACCGCGGGCCGTTCTGGTTTGATTCCTTCGGTACGAAGACACACATTTAAGATCCTCAATGCGGCCAGAGAAAAGGGCAAGCTCACCTATGGCAACTCTAACATTATGATTTTTCGTGAGGGAAAAAAACCGCATGAAATTGAATATTCTTTCTAAATGTTTATATTTGTTTCAGACCCTCCCTATTTCTATCCCAAAAAGTTTTTTTTAGGAATCTCATCAGCTCAATTAGAAATTATATTTGGAATAAAAAAACTCCTATCAGCTCAATGTCTCACAATTGTCCATTTAAATGTTCTATCCTGTGAGCGTGCGGACAGGGGAAGGGTGGTTAGAAAAGAATGTTTACATGTATACTGAAATGATTCTGTAAATTGTTGAGGAGAAAATAATTAATATTTATTGATAAAAAAAACAACAATAATTGGTTTCATGTTTTTATTATTTTTTTAAATGAACCCCACTGATAGATTTGTCCAAAATCTAATCTTGATAGATTTTATTGAGGCTTGTTTATAATGTAACAATTATTGGTTCAGACTAGGAACTCAATAAAACACAGTTCCATTTACAAACATGAACTCATAGTAACTTTCATCATAAGCTTATGGTTTTGAGAGTTAGCTATGCTATTGATTATCTCATCATTTACCTATTCAATGATCGAATATAAGCTGTTCTGATCAATCCTCACCTTGATGTGTTGAACCATTTTCTCAAACTCTGCTTTCATGTTTCTATTCTCCTTAAGTTTCTCTTGTAAGGACTTCAGTGCTGTATTGAGCTCATCCTAGATGTTAAAGTAAAAGTTCATTTAAGTCCATATGTTTATAAAATGTATTCATAATAAAACATGGTATGAGCAAAAGGTACTGGGACATACATTTGTAAAATACAATTTTTATTATATAAGTTTTTATTTCCATATATAAATCTGTCTTACCTCATGCGACAAAGCCACTTCACTGATGGGTCTGAGCTTATGATTGTCGTGTTGTTTTGAATCTCTGCACACTACACACACAGGCTGTTTGTCCTCCAGACAGAAGAGTCTGAGTCTCTTACTGTGTAAACTGCAGATCTCCTCAGGTCCTGATGAACGTCTCTTATTTCTCTCCTTCAGGAACGACTCGCACAAGCTTTTCAGAGCCAGATTAAGCAAAGGATTGTTACCTGAGCGTTTTTTACAGACAGGACACTGCCGAGTTTTCTTTATTTTCCAAAACTGCTGAAGACACTCTTGACAGCAACTGTGACTACACGGCAGAATAACAGGAGACTTGAAGACATCCTGACACACAGGACAAACATAACCATGTTCAGCTGACGAAGCCATTTTCACTATTTGAGCTCCAGCAATATCAACTTTACTTTCGCTTTCTGGTTGTAAAAAAGAAGAAGAAGAAGAAAAAATACAAGTTTCACAAGGATCTGATGCCTGTTCAGAATCTTCTCATCAAAGTTTTTTTTTTTTTAAATAAACGTTTTTCTTCTTCTTCCTGCTTGATTTTGTCGAGAAATCTAGAAGCAAGTCAGCTTGACAGGAAATAATGACTCTTCGTGGTAACGGTTTGAGTGGGAGGGTCAGATTATCTGTAGGATGTGCAAAAGATACATCAAAGTTACATCAGAACAGCAAGCTCTCAAAATAAACACATACACAGACAATATAAAATAAAAGAAGAGATAAAACTAATGAACAGTTAGTTTTTTATACAACCAAAAATACAACCTCCAAATAAACTTTTTTGAACAGTTGATAGTTTACATTTCTGAAAAACGTGCAGACAACATTATTAACATGATCCCTGTTCATATGGATCTAAACCAATAAAAAAACTGTTCTGGTTCTTAATAAAAAGTTCTTCTGTTCTGGCCAACTTAGAGCCCCCAATGGCCTGCCAGCACAGGGCCATTGAGAGTTTGCCCACTGGAAAAGTGTCAGTGCTGGCCCTCACTAGTCCTTTCTATAATCTACAACAAAAAATCTGTTTCAGTATAAACACATTTCAATCATTATACTTCGAGATTGATCATGATAGTCATGATGCATCGAGTGCAGACTTTAACATCCATCATTACCTGAAGTTTTATTCAAAGTCATTTTCATGCATCACTCTGCAGTCTTCATAAGCAAGCTAATGAAGTAACCTCAACTCAAATTGATCATACATGTTCAGTTTTTTGTAACTTTGTATTGTAGTGGGATAACATTTGTAACATTCAAGTACATCAAGGCACATTTTTGCACACATAAACTCTTTAACAAACCAAAGAAAACTTCACAGTATTTCCTATAAAACAAAAAGAATTATTCTGGAATCATAATAACATTTATGACTCCTTTATGCCTTGAATAAAAGCAGCTTTTAATACATAAAGAAAGAAAATGATATTAAATACATTACATTATAATATTATATAACCTTATTATAAAGTGCTCAGCATATATAAGTAAACCCCTCCAAATCTATCTTTTAAAGCTTTACAATACTATATTTGTATATTTACATTAGATTAGTCAGTACTGAAGCCAAATCTGGAGCTTATCTAACAAAATACCTTATGACAACGGTTCAAAACTAGTACAGCCAAATTTATGTGTTAAAGAAAAATATTAAATACAAATTTTAAAGAGAGGAAAAATCAAGAGAAGCATCTTTCCATTTCTAAATATGTTTGGTGACTAAAATATAACTTTAATAAATATTTCTGTTTTGTTAAAATGCACCAAAATACATTACCTATATACACTCACTGAGAAATGGATAAAAAAATTCATTTTCTAAATGGGATGTACTCATATGCTGAGCACTGTATATTATCTCTTAAGGGGGCTAATACTGACCTTAATTTTTGTGTGATTGTCTATAGAATAAACCAGTTATAAAATAACTTGACTAATTATCCTAACTTGCCTGAGTGTCCGATTCCCGCTAGCACGGGGAGAGAGAGAGCCAGGGCCCCTATGGTGAGGGCTGTCCCAGGAAAGAGTATCTGATTCCCGCTAGCTGTGAGTGGACGTGCTGGCACAGGGAGGAGAGAGCCAGGGCCCCTCTGGTGAGAGCTGTCCTAGGAAAGAGTGTCCAATACATCTTGGAACTTGAATACATCCAGGTGGTAGAACGGGGAGAAGTTGGTGCACCAGAGCCAGGTCCTTTGGGTCGCCAATGGCACATCTGGCTGGCGCATGCGGTTAGCTAAGTCCGTGTTCCCGGGCTTAAGTGTGGTGTGCCCGAACACTGCTGGAGAACAGGTGTTAAGAGCTGGAGCATGCCCCGGAAAAGGTGATGATCTCCGGGCCAGAGTTGGTCTGGCTTGGGATATGGAACAGGTGGTTCCAGGGACCCCCTGCGTAGCTCGAGCCTGCCTCAGAAAAGGTGATGATCTACTCTTCTCAGCTAGCATCGTCAGAAGAGGACCAGGAACCAGACGACTCAGAAGCCAGGCGCCCGTGTGCCGACCCCCGCTACAGGCTCACTACGAAGCGCATCCAGGCCCAGCTGTCTGGTCTCAGTAGGTTTCCTGCACTGCCATCATCCCCCGACCCGGCCCCCAGGCGAGGGGTGGCCGGAGGTCCTATGCCCGCCGGGCCTCTGGAAGTCTACGACCCGCACCAGCATCCCTACCTGGACCATGTTCCAGCCCTCAGTTGAGTATGATTTCGGCGGTGTTCTGTTGGGCTGGTGGGGGTATATCATCATGGCTGACTTTTGACTTTCATCCCCATTGTGCAGACCAGCTTTTGGTAGAGTTCAAGGGTTTCCAACTGGGCAGTGACCCCACCGCACGTTTGCAAAACAATGTTGCGTTCAAACTGACGGTCTGGCCTTGCTGATGACTGTGTGGATTCAAGGGAGACTTGTTTTCATTAGAAAGAGATAAGAGAAAGTCTTCACTTCAAGGTCTGTGATGTCACTGGACGATGTTGTGAAGCAGTAATTTTCCATTGCTGTTGCTTGTGGAATAATACCACTCGTTAGATTTTGGTCAGATGAAGTGTTGCAGGAATATTCAATAAACTCTGCTCTTTCTTTACTTGTGTACATTTATATTTATTCAGTTTTCAAATTAATTTCAGCAATATTATTGACTAATATGAAAATGTTCATTAGATTTATTTACAATACAGTTTGTAAAGTCATATTTCTGTCTTTTACTAAATATATTATATAATAGACTTGCAGGAATATTCAACAACCTCTGCTCTTTCTTTATCATCATCTCCTGCTTCTGCTTTTTTGGCTTTCCGTAAACTCCTATATTGATAATATTTACAAGCTACAATTATAAGATTATTACAAATCACACAGTGTGAGCTGAGGTTTAGACGACAGTGGTCTTGACAGATTAGCGGATCTGATTAATCCTCACCTCGATGTATTTAACTGTTTCCTCAAACACTCTTTTCGTCTTTTCTTTACGTCCAAGTTGTTCTTGTAAGGACTTCAGTGCTGTATTGAGCTCCTCCTAGAATTAAAGTGAAAATCTATCAGATACCAGAAATAAATGTAATGTGTTCATAGTAATATAAACTATTGAATTTTTTTTTTTCAAGAGCAAAATGAATCTGAGACATTTCTACATGTATTATATAAAATGTCTATGATTTTAGAAGCATAAACCAGTCTTACCTTCTTTGTTGAAACCATTTCACTGATGGGTCTGAATGTGTGTTTGAGGTGTTTTTCTGAATCTCTGCACACTAAACACACAGGCTGTCCTTCAGACAAAAGAGTCTTCGTTTTTTACTGTGTAAACTGCAGATCTCCTCAGATCCTGATGAACCTCTCTTATTTCTCTTCTTCAGGAATGACTTACACAAGTTTTTTAAGGCAAGATTAACTGGAAGATCTTCTTTTGAGCAGCTTCTTCTGCAGACAGGACACTCCTGAGTATTCTCGCTTCTCCAAAACTGTTGAAGACACTCTTTGCAGAAACTGTGACTACATGATAAAAGAACAGGAGTCTTGAAGATATCCTGACACACAGGACTTTTGTAATCGTCTTTAGCTGATGAAGCCATTTTCTCTGTTTGAGATCTACTAGTTTTAACTATTCTTTCACTACATGAACGCTTAAAAGGAAAAACAAACGAATTGTGCGATCTGATGTGTGAAATCAAGAAGACGGTCTGCTTGAATGGAAGAAGTGAAGAAGACTGGGAGTCTCTTTTTGGCGAGTGTTTCGGTGGGCGGAGCCATTGGGTTCAGTGTGTTTGTGTAGGGTGGTTCATATAAAGCACGCGTAAATTACACACTGATTTGATTTCAGAGTTTGCATACACACAAAAACATCAGTATGTTTATATTTCTGAACAATTTTTACACGGAAAAGTGCAGCTCTGAGAAGATGAAGAATCAGGGTCTGAGAAGACGCACATATTCTTCCTTGTGTGAGCGTGATCTGATTGACATTGGCATCATCCAATCGCCAGGAAGCACCGCCTTTTTTAAAGCCTGATTGGTTATTGCTTGATATGCGTCACGTATGACTCTGTTGGATGTTAAATATATATTTAAACTTACAAAGTAAAAAAATCTGTTTTCTTGTAAAGATATTTTTTAATATACAATAATAATAATAATAAAACTTTGGACCAAAATTTTTTTATTAATTTAATGATTATAAATGGGAAGTGCTATATAGACAAATTACCATGTTTGTAAACAACAAGGTTGCAGGAAAAAACCGGGAGCGCTAGCATTTACAGCAGGGAAGGACATCCGATGCGGTACAGAGTTTGTTTTTGTCTTAGAAATAAGTTATATTGATTACATATTATATATATTATTTACGTAATGCTTTCAGCGTATTAGAACAGCTCGTCACCCAGTGATAAGCACAGTTATTCATAAAAATTAACGTTCAAGTGAGCGACACCCAGCAATGCCTTAGCAACCACTCAGAACTCAGAGGTAACGCCTTAGCAACCAATCAAAACACCCTAGCAACCGCCTAGCAACACCTTAGCAACGACCTAGAAAATCTTAGCAACCACCTAGCAACACCTTAGCAACCGCCTACCAACATCTTAGTAACCACCTGGAACCCCCTAGCAACTGCCTAGCAACATTTTAGCAACCACCTAGCAACGTCTTAGCAACTGCCTTGCAACTTTGCACCAGACTGTCATACAGACTTAAGGTTGGACTCATTTAAATCAAACTACTGAACTGCCAATCAATGATGACCTTTCAACTCACTAACCACACCCTAGCAACCACTTATGGCACAATATACTGATCCATACTAGAAACATACTAATGACATACCAATACATACTAATCATACTAGAAACATACTAATTTATGTTAGCAACTTCCTTGCAACTACTGAGAACATCTTAGCAACCTCCTAGCAACATCTTAGTAACCACCTGGAACACCCTAGCAACCGCCTAGCAATGACTTAGCAACCACTCAGAACTCCCTAGCAACTGCCTAGCAACAATCTAGAAAATATTAGCAACCACCTAGCAGCACCTTAGCAACTACTCAGAACACATTAGCAACTGCCTAGCAACATCCTAGTAACCACCTGGAACACCCTAGCAACTGCCTAGCAACGCCTTAGCAACCACCTAGCAACATCTTAGCAACCACCTAGCAATGCCTTAGTGACCGCCTATCAACCAATCAGAACACCTAGCAACATCTTAGCAATTACCTAGCAACACCTTAGCAACCACTCAGAACACCCTAGTAACCACCTAGCAATACCTTAGCAATGACCTAGATCATCTTAGCAACCACCTAGCAACAACTTAGCAACCACTTAGAACACATAAGCAACTGCCTAGCAACATCTTAGTAACCACCTGGAACACACTAGCAACCACCTAGTAATGCCTTAGTAACCACTCAGAACTCCCAGGCAACGCTTTAGCAACCGCCTAGTAACCACTCAGAACATCCTAGCAACCACCTAGCAACACTTTAGCTATGACCTAGAACACCCTAGCAACCATTCAGAACACATAAGCAACTGCCTAGCAACATCTTAGTAACCACCTAGAACATCCAAGCAACCACTTAACAATGCCTTAGCAACCACTCAGAACTCCCAGGCAACACCTTAGCAACCACCTAGCAATGCCTTGGCAACCGACTAGTTACACCTTAGCAACCACCTAGCAACACCTTAGCGACGACCTAGAACATCTTAGCAACCACCTAGCAACATCTTAGCAACTATTTAGAACACATAAGCAACTGCCTAGCAACATCTTAGAAATCACCTGGAACAACCCCCTAGCAATGCCTTAGCAAGCACTCAGAACTCCCAGGCAACATATTAGCAACCCATTAGAACACCTAGCAACACCTTAGCAACCACCTAGCAACCACTAAGAACAACCAAACAACTGAGGAGCAATGCCTTGGCAACTGCCTAGCAAACATGCCAATCCACCCTAGAAACATGCTAACCTAGTTATAACTGTTTCAAACTTCTTAAAAACTACTTCAGTTATTTAACTTTTTAAATTTATTCAAACTTTCAGGCTTTCTCAAACATTGTAAAGTTTATCAACGAACTTTAATTTTCTAGTTCATTCTTTCTATTTTACAGTTTAATAACCGCAAAAAAAATCTAAAGAATTGTTCAAAAGAACCGAATGGAGTTAACGAGTCTGAACCAACGACTGTAGGTCTGAACAGCAGCGTCTCGGTTCACAGTGAGCTCCGTGAACGCGCAGATGCTAAACGTCACGGGTGTAGTGGGCGGGGTGTTCCAGGACGTACTAAAAGCGTATCGAGCGCTCTTTTCTGTCCTGTAGAGAGAAACACGTGTGACTGAACGGTTCTTACAATCTCTCTCTTTCAGTTATCAGCTTTACTGTAAAAACAGCCCTCAGTCATGGTGAAGCTCGCTAAGGTAAGATATTACCGTCAATCCGTTATAGTCGCTTTAAATTCGGCACGGAGCTCAAAATGCGTATTTTCCTGTTTTTATTATTTGCATGTGGCGAGAAGGCCCACGTGTGTGAATTATATTTAGTTTAATATGTATAATAGTCGTCCGATTGTAAGGTTAAATACAGAAATAATTATTTAAGGATCATTAATACGGTTAAAATGAGCTAGCTTGTGTGTTTTCGGCTTTTCCTGTTTGTAGAGGTAACATGGCCGACCACGCTTTTGCATTTGCAGGCCTCGACAAACGCATGATTAATATGCGTGGTGAATTTTAATAAGACACATTTTGTAATGTTGTAAAATCAAATTGCATTGATTAATAAACCTTCGGGAGTTTGTAGAGTGTCGTAGATTTAGCTCGAAGTAATTTGTTCGCCATGCGTGGAAAGTAGCTACATGCTAAACGCCTCCATTTTGGCTCTCTGAAGTGAATCAGGGGGCATTTAACACGTTTAAGACCACGCACTAAACGTAATTGCGTTTTAACTCTTGTTTCACTGTTTATACGAGTCAAGGTATGTAAATATGGCACGAATTTAATTTAACTATGTTATTTATACTCCTCTGTAGGGTTAACGTGTGTTTTCCACGTGTTACGTTAAACCCACGTGGGATTGTCCACGCGGGGAGTTTCGCGAGCAGTACTTTGCATTTTGAGTATTTCGTTCTAGATCCAGACTTAAGAAATAGTTTCTAAGCGTCTTTATTTGTATTTTAGTTAATTATTTGTATAAGTACATTATTTACATTTTAGCCGCGTACTTAAACACTACTTAATCAAACTTTATGAGGATGTATGACGAATGAATTTTTTGCAAGATCTACAAAAACACGTTTTACACATTTTATTAAATGTTGGATTTAAGAACCCACCTCTACATATTTTATTTGGTGCTGTGCCAGTCTTGTATTTGTATTTTTTTTTTTTTGCACGTGCACATTTGTTTAATGTATTCATGAATCATGCCAAGGATGAAAATATGAATTTTAATTAAGAAATGTCAGATTGTTTTGCGAAATTAAGTTTATTTTATGGAAGAATATAATTGTGTATTAAATATGCATGTGCACAAGTTACCTGTGAAGTTAATGAATGCCAAGTCTTGTTACATGTACACAAGTCAACATTTGAAGATGGTTAAAACCTTTCTGTCAACTATGTCTGTCTTCAGACAATTTGGATGAACTATTTTTATTTAAATCCCCCCTCTAGAGATGTTTTAGTTTATTTGACCCTTTCATATCCCGCTTAGTTCTTGCAGTTAGGGCTGTGCGATTTGAGGACAATATCTTAATTGCAATTTGTTTTGACAGATTTTTTATTATTTTTTAGTCAAGATTCGGGTCAATCTGTATCACAGCTTGTATATTATTATTATTATTATTATTATTATTATATATGTTAATATATTATTAATTTTTAACATTTATTCTAATTAGTTTTTAAATATTCAGAAATTAAACATTTTTCGCTTGAGCAAACCGTGAGAACAAAATTACCTTTCTGTGCACCAGTTCAGCTTAAATTAGGGAGATAATGTAGCTTATTCAAGGTATCTGCAGAGTCTAATTAAAATATAAATGTATGTTAGGCCTTAAAGTCTTTAATATGCTGCGATATTGTATTGTAGGTCTTAATTTTAAACTGGTCTTAATCTACTTGTGTCCATGTAAAGCTATACCCAATCAGGCCACCACCCATCCAATCACTTAACAATATATTTCAAAAGTTTTAATAAACATTTATTCATTTACTCTATTTACTTATTAATATGGTTTTATTTATCTTCTTTGCTATAACATTTGTTTTTAATGGTTTTTAGGTTTTAACTTGGCCATTAAAAAAAATCTTTACCGTTTAGCTTTGTGCGAGTCTGAAAATGGTCTTAAATTTGACTTGATAAAATTGTAGACGCCCTGTTATTATACAAAGAAAAATATAATAATTGTAAAACTACACTCAGCAAACTAACATGACTGAGTGGCAGAACGAAAGTGTGCTCCCTCAATTGGCTAGTAAGACCGTCACACACAGATGGTGGTCACATTTGCTCTGAGTGGGGGAAATTAAGTACATAGTCCATATCGCAGTGTATTAAATCAGAATAAATGTCTCTGATTTAAGTAAGCATTTGTGCAAAAATTCATGCAGGTTTTTTTATTAATAATTAGTGACATTTGAAATTTCAAGTTTCAAATTAAAAGATTAATGTGTCATGCTAAAAACATGGTGGCATTCAGAATGGTGTTGTATTCTCGTCAGCTTTACTAATTGTAAGTTTCTAATTAAATGCAATATGGTTTCAGTTATGACTGTATAAGAATTATAAACTGAGCAGGCAGATGTATTAAATTAATGCGCTTTTAAAGGTTTCAGTAGCCTAAACAAAAGTAACCACACCTCATGATCTCCAAACATATGCTGAAGTGAAAGCACTCGAATGCATAAAGATTGAATGCATTATTGATTGAAGCTCAAATTATATACTGGCATTTCTGCATGATAGCATCTAACTATTTTATAAAGGGTGGAACTAATTTATTACACTTACTAGTAATGTGGTGAAATAAAAACAATATTATCTGTTAAGTCTTTGTTGCAACGCAGGACTTAAAGTGAAACTGAAACCATTTGAGGTTTCTGTTGACTAAATATGCAAAGCTGTGACTGTAGTTGCTAAATCAAGTTCTAATCGCACAAATCAACATTTTAATACAGATTTTTTTATTTGTTTGTTCCAGGCAGCTAAAAAAGACGCGCCGCCGAAGAAAAAGGCACCTCCACCTCCTAAAGAAGTGGAAGAGGAATCCAGCGAGGAGGACAGTGATGACGATGAGGAAGAAGAGGTGAGGAGTTTGACATGCTTTATCATTAATTTTTATATATTTTTGTTCCTGTTCATATTGAAAGGTATTTAATGAATTGTATTCGGCAGGCACCACCAGTCAAAGCTGTAGCGAAGAAAAACACAGCTCCTGTAAAGGCAGTGAAGAACGGAAAAGCTGCTGCCAAACAGGAGAGTGAGGATGAAGATGACGACGATGAAGATGATGAATCTGGTTGGCAAAGTTTTCAGTCCTGTTTGTTTTTAGCCCTATATTTGAATCTGAAGGTCAGGTGTAATTTGCGTTGAATTGTTCTCCACAGAAGAGGAAGCTCCGCCTCCAAAGAAGGCCGCTAAAGCTCCAGCTAAAGCAGCAGCTCCTGCAAAAAAAGCAGCAGCTGCTGAAGAGTCCAGTGAGGAGGATGATGATGGTATGAAAACGATCTGCCTGGAGATGTTTATTAGATCATGCAGTTTAAGGAATTGTTCACACTAAAATGGAAATTTACTCTACCTTGAGTTCCAAACCTTTGAGTTCTTCAGAAGATCTTAGTGTTTAGCTAGAAGTTAAGTCAAGGATTTGAAACGAGTAAAGGGAGACTAAATGACATCTTGTCATTTTTGGCTGTACTGTCCCTTTAAGAGTTTAGCAGCACTTTAACATGCGCACAAATGTGTGCAAAAGTCCCCTATAGGGGGTGATGATTTTTAAAAATGTATCTTTATAGATGGACCTGTTGTGAGTTCTGTTGTAATTGCAATTGTTGAGTAGTCATTTACTCACCCATGTTTGTTTCCTTTGTTGAACAGAAAAGATATTTGGAAAAATGTTGGAAACCTGTAACCATTGATGTCCATAATAGGATAAATGAATTCTATGGGCATCAATGGTTGCTTTTTTTTTTTTTTTTTTTTTTTTTTTTTTTTTTCCTTCAACGTTAGTCCAAATCTTGTTCACCAGAATAATGTCAAACGGGTTTGTAAAAGTACATTTTGGCATAAATAGTTTCTTTTATTCAGCCATGATTACAGACTTGTCAATTCAGACAGGAATGAACTACATTACCCATAATGCAGTGCAGAAATTTCCACCAATTCCTGTTCGAAAGTTAATCTTTAGCACCGGCCACTCCAGTGATCCTCTTAAGCCCTGCTCACACTGAGGTTTCAGCCACGATTTTGTCATCTGAGACAAATTTGGGAAATCCTAAAAGATTCCTTAAATCCTAGGCTAAAATCTTTGATCGTTGGTTTGCCATGTTCACAGATAGCTGCTTAATGTCCGATCAGATTTTTCTTCCGATGAAGTTGTGGCAATGCCAGAGGATTTCAGACACTTTCCTGCATGTTCAAATTACCTTGTTTAACACATTTAAAGGGCTGGTTCTCCCAAAAATGAAAATTTACTCTAATACTTTCCTCAAGTGGTTCCAAATGTTTGTTTCTCTTCTGTTGAACGCTAAAGAAGATCAGCTGAACCTGTAACCATTGACTTCCATAGAAGGAAATCAATTATACTATGAAAGTCGAAGGTGACCGGTTTCCAACATTCTTCATAATGTCACTTGTTTAACAGAAGAAATTCATAAAAGTTTGAAGGAATGGTGACAATTACTTAGATTTTTTGGGGTGAAAGTTTTAGGAAAATAAAATGCACAATCATTTAATGAATTTATCCCTTTATGTCTGACTGGATGATCTAATTCTAACAACTCAATTTTCACAATCTCCTGTATTTCTAGATGATGAATCCGAGGAAGAGGCCCCACCACCCAAGAAGGCTCCTGCCAAAGCTACTCCAGCTAAAGCCACACCGGCCAAGAAAGCAGCTCCTGTAAAGAAAGCTGCTCCGGCTGACGAGTCTGAGGATGAAGATGATGATGATGGTATCTAATATTCTGGTTTTAAGGAAGATCAAATGCATCTTTCATCATCTAATTTAATGTCTTTGTTTTAATTTGTGAAGATGAATCTGAAGAGGAAGAAACTCCACCTCCTAAAAAGGCTGCAGCGGCTAAACCTGCAGCTAAAGCACCTGCAGCCAAAGAGGAGTCCGATGAAGAGGATGACGATGAGGAAGATGGTGAGTGTTTGAATTAGATATTTTATGAAATGCTGAGTGCTTTGTGATACGAGTACTGAAACCTTCTGTTAATACAGTGGGACAAACATTAAATAAAATGTTTTAAGGTGGAGCATTATTGATGCTATCACAGTGAATAAAATTTCATATAAAAATATTATAAAAAAGTTTTATAATATAGTTTTCTGCTGGATCCCAGGACATGTTGTACTCTTTGTGAATGAACAAGCAGACAAAACTGTCCTAAAAGGATGAGCAAAGTAGTGCAAAATTCCACATTCAGATTTAAAGCCACCAATAAAAGGATATATTCTTAACAAATGGCAGGCAGAACGGGATTAGTGCTCAGAAAGTATGCAACTTGAAATCCAGCAAGTTATGGGAAGGAAAATCCATCTAAAATTGTACAATTTAGCGAAAGTAAACTTTTTTTTTTTTTTTTTTTTCTATTCTATAATAATCTTTATTTTCTATATTTTTAAATGCATTTAATTGTATGTATTTATTGCTGTTGTCTATTATAATTATAGACAAGTGTTATAAAATGTTTTCGATTTAGATTAAAAAAAAAAAATTATCAGAAAAGCTGATTTATGGCTTTATTTTAAAACCATCTAAAACCGCAAGTCTGATGTTTGATCTGAATATCTTTATTAAATATTTCTTGGTGTCTTGTTTGTTTGGCTCAAATCTGATTTGTATTGGTCTTCGTAGATTCAGAAGAGGAGGAAATGGATACCACGCCTGCGCCCAAAGCAAAGAAAGCAGGAATGGTGAAGGCCAAGGAGGAGTCTGAGGAGGAAGATGATGATGATGATGATGAGGAGGATGACGAAGAGGAAGAAGGTATCCATTCATAAGTTATGATTTTTCTCTGGTGCCAAGGCAAAAACAAATGTTTTTAGCCATACATGGAAGAGTATTTAAACTTATTTTATTTTATTATTTTTTTTTTATTGCGTTTGTGTATGAGATTACATACGAGTAAATCATGCCAGTCTGTGAAAGTTATGCAAAAGCTCCAGTTAGTGTGACTGTACAGAATTAACTAAATTACAAACCCATTTTTCAATCAATTTTGAGAGCAGAATAATCCTAAATGCTTGTTTATTTGCTATGAAGAATTGTTTTTGGCAGGCTGAATTGTGAAATGGTGCGTATAGGTCTATATAGTCACCTTGTAATTTTAGAAATTATAGCTTTTTTTGCTTTTAAATAGGCTGTTCTAAGATCCGTTCAAACTTTTTATGAAGTTTTATTTTTTTTAATAAAATCATTTGTTCACTGTATTAAATGTAAGACATTTTGAATTTTATTAATAGGCCTATATATTGGTTATTGGCCACCAAATCTTAAGAGTTATCTGTATCAGCCCAAAAATCCAAGTCGGTGCATCCTTATCAATGTAGTATGTGGCTTTTGTTCAAATCCTCTTAACATGGTTTTAAATGCTCCTTAATGACCAGAGGAATTACCTCGAGTGAAAAAGCTCCATTTTGACCTAATTTGGAATGGTCATAAATATTAATGAGCTCTGCTGTAGCACCCTGTAGCTCCATCTATCAGCTCACAGGAAACAATCTGCATTTATACATCTTCAAAATACCTAATTCTGTATGATTTTAAAGCATACAGATTTTTTTTTTAGCTAAGGGTATAAGTAGGAAAAGTAAGCACAAAGGTGTGAACCTATCCCAAGGCCATTAAAATCACCTAAGGCCCTCTAATGGTTCACTACGGTTTTAGTGTAAATGTGACTGTCATAATTAAGTGTAATTGTGCAGTAGCATTTGACCCTCTGTATTGATTTTTTTTTTTTTTTTTTTTTTTTTTTGGGCCATTTGTTCATGTTTGGTAAATGTGCCTCAAACCCCCTTTAAAAGTGTTGTGAAATTAAATTGACATTCTTTTAGATGTTGGTGTCTTAATATTTCAGTTGAAATTATATGAAGCATTAAAGTCCTTCATGACCTTTCAGTTCTTAATAGTGCTTAGTATTTGTTTTTAGGGCATGAAACCATTTATTTATTCATTTTTCTCCAGAAACCCCAGTCACTCCAGCTAAGAGGAAAGCGGAGACTAAAAAAGAGAAGGGAACACCACCGGCTAAGAAGGCTAAAACCGATGGCGAGGGTAAGACTAGTTCAACACTTTCTTTACCAAACTATTAACTACAGATGATGATCAACAAGGGACTTAATACTGATGTATGTGATGTCACCTTATTATTATTCTGATGCTTGTTTGAGTGTTTAAAATGGGGATCTCTATATAATTTGTGTGGAGAAACTAACATCTTGGTTTACATATTTGCAGGTTTCAGTCTTTTCTTGGGCAACCTGAACAACAATAAAGACTTTGATGAACTGAAGTCGGCAATCTCAAAGTTCTTCTCAAAGGAGGGCCTTGAAATTCAGGATGTACGACTTGGCGGGACAAAGTAAGGAGGAAACTTGTTAAATCTCATTTTTAGGCTGAATCATTAAAACAAGTTGATTTGATATCAATGCTGAAACTATATTGTGCAGCCTTGCATAACAATGTGTGCATCTGCAATAGTCCTATCACTGAGCCTGCAATGTGGAGTCACTGCAGATTTTTGTCCTACTGAGTCAGATTAGCGTTTGCATGGTTTTTAAGCCCCGCGATAGCACTTCAAGAGAGCTGAAAGCAAGTGTTATATTCGTGTATGCTTGCAGTTATGATCATGCATTAAATGATTTTTCCAAATAGAGCCATTCAGTGCATCTGGAAAATGTATTCCTATTGCAGAAAAACATTGCAATGTCAGATTTATCTAGGATCATGAAGTAATAATTTGACAATCTTTGTCTTTGAAGGAAATTCGGCTACGTTGACTTCGCCTCAGAGGAAGAGTTGCAGAAGGCTTTGGAGCTCAATGGCAAGAAGTTGTTGGGTCAGCCAGTCAAACTGGACAAAGCCAGAAGCAAAGAGAACTCTCAGGAAAACAAAAAAGGTAAACTTGCGTCTTCTGTTTCCTGAAGAGTTTAGCTTCAACACAACTAGCTGGAAGTTTAAGAGCTTTTAGTAACACCTTGATTGGGATCATGCACTTCAGCTGTGGTTAATTGGTATAGGAGCTAAACCAAAGGTGCCCAAACTCTGTCCTGGAGGCCCGTTGTCCTGCAAAGTTTAGTTAATCTCACTTACACTAGCTGATCAAGCTCCTACAAAGCTGCTTCTTGAACTAATCAAATAACAAAGAGCTCAGGGTTTTTCCTTTGCTCCCAGACTAGTGGGTTCAGAAGATTTAGATCAAAGATGTTCACACTGTTAAAGTCTGAGAACTTAAGATGTTTTAAAAGACTTGCCTTCATTTGTTTTGCTATAACATGCATACATTTGATGTTGTATAACTTGCACCTTTCAAAGCTCTACATCAGAGGTGTCCAATCTCGGTCCTGGAGGGCTGGTGGCCTGCAAAGTTTAGTTGTAATCCCAATCAGACACACCTTGGCCAGCTGATCAAGCTCTTAAGCTGTGCTCACACTAGAGTTTGGTAATGCAAAATTCTGTTGTGCAGCGACGTGAAAAGGGCCGGGATTAAACAAGATGATTGCACATTAAAGCAAGTGATTTGCTCCATGTTAAATTTCTGTCCAGAGAGGTCATGTTTTGATCCTCAATTGGTCTCACGCAGTTGAACTTTGCACCACAGCAACCTGCGACGCTTGATCCTGCGTTTCCGGTCTGACGCATTCGTGTGCGTATGAATGAAAGTCTATGGGGAGAAAAGCCCAGTGTGACCGCAGCTTTACTAGGCTTTCTAGAAACATCCTTGCAGGTGTGTTAAAGCAAGTTGGAGCTAAAATCTGCAGGACACCCCTGAGCTAAACCATTCACAGGTTTCCCATGCTTGAAGGTATTTGAATTTCAGGCTTGGTTAAAACATCATTGCCATTAAACTAATGTAAATATTAAGAACAGGATGGACTTTCACAGAGCTAGATGCACTGGGGGTGTGAATTACTAAAGTGCTTGCTTTTTAAATTGGTGACTAAAATGTTCAAGAAGTGGGAACCCTGTAAACTGCTCCTTCAGAAGCAGGATTAAACACCCCTTCTAGAACAGGAATGTCCAAACTTGGTCCTGGAGGGCCGGTGTCCTGCTTAGATTAGCTCCTCACTTCAACACACCTGCTTGGAAGTTTCTAGTAAACCTAGAAAGAGCTTGATTAGCTGGTTCAGGTGTTTAATTAGGGTTGGAACTAAAATATGCAGGACACCGGCCCTCCAGGACCGAGTTTGGACACTCCCGTTCTAGATGGTCTGGTACTGATCTGGAGCAGTGTGAAACTAAGCTTGCTGATGTTTGATTGTTTTCTGCCATCAGAGAGAGACGCCCGCACTTTATTTGTGAAGAATCTTCCGTACTCCATAACACAAGATGACCTGAGGGAAATCTTTGACCAGGCTGTAGATATCAGAGTACCGATGGGCAACACTGGCACTAGCAGAGGGTAAGAGGAAACTCATGCTTAGTCTTTGGTATATAAGTTTATGAACCTGTTTAGTTAAACGGTTTGTTTTTGCAGAATTGCCTACATCGAGTTCAAGACCGAGGCCATTGCAGAGAAGGCTCTGGAGGAGGCGCAGGGCTCAGATGTTCAGGGACGCTCCATCATCATCGACTTCACAGGAGACAAGAGTCGGCAGGGTGGCAGAGGTGAGACATTAACCAGACCTGGAGCCTGTGTTGTCAAGACAGTTTGTCTAGTTTGCAGCAATTCAGGGTTTTTGGGAACCATGAAGCTAGTCCAGCCTTAATGACTGTTTTCGTGCAAAAACCAAAATGGGTTTACGTGGTGTGAATTTTGCATTCTATTATCTGGTTAATTCTGAAGCAGTCGTATGTAATTCCCTGTCAAACATGTAGTGATTGAGATTTTTTTTTTATCAGAAGTTTAGTGCTGAATCACCCCATGTATGCCCACTTTATTGGTTTAACACAATGTTTTGTTCAAAGGTAACTGGACCTTGCTTTAACACTCACAGTAATCTATTATGGACTGCTCTTGCAGCCTTGCGCAGATCTCAGTTGTGATTTTATTCTGAATGCTAACAATGCGTTTTTTTTTTCTCTTCCCTGTTCAGCTGCTCCGTCTGTAAGTAAAGTGCTGGTGGTGAACAACCTGGCGTTCAGTGCGAGTGAAGACTCCCTCCAGAGTGTGTTTGAGAAGGCCGTGTCCATCAGGATACCACAGAACAACGGCAGACCCAAAGGGTACGGCAAAACTACTGCAATTTATGCTCTAGCAGATGCCTATCAATATATTTTCATGCAACAGAGGCTAGATTGGTGAACCAAGCAAGGTTCACTTGGCGTATATTCACAGCAGACTGATGACTGATTTGTACCCAAGTCAATACTTTTTACAACTCTAGTCCCTTTGGTGTTCCCATTATTGGTGGACTCAAAAGACGTCGAAATGACCAGATCTTAGACCATTGTTCACACCGCTACATCATAGCTCTGATAAGATCATAAACCATCTTACTGTATATACTGCATAGGGCTTTGGCTTAAAATTAAATTGAAGGTTATGCGGTAAAATAAACTGTCCCTTTATTGCTGCAAATTTCTTGAATGAAAATTTCTTTTCGTGAAATTGTTTTTTTTAAAACACCCTAAGACTGACAAACCAACTGTTGCTGCACCCTTTCCTCTCCACATCCATCAGACCCTCTTAACAATGCTCAGTGTTTCTGGTCAATATTGTACGCTACATGTGCTTCATCTGAATTCATTAGTGCACTTAACTGACCCCTAGTGGTAAACGGAAATCTAAAAATGCTGATCACTCTTATGAGCTCCTCTCCGTCTATCCAGTGGCGGTGTATGGATTCGCACGAGAAGCAGAGTCAAAATCACAGTTAATCAGGTGTTCTCAGTGTTTTGGGACGCACCGATGTCTGATGTGAGACACTTTAATCTGTTAATGAAAAGCACTGTGGGTAAATTAGTTATAAAAGTGATTCACATCATAGAACGTTATATATTATAAAACATCTATTCCATTTTAAATTGTTGTTATATTGTCTGTTCTATGGTTTTTTTTGTTATTTATAACGGGAGTATTCTCAGTCGGAGTATATTTATAGTTTTTTGTAAATTTAAATTAACTTGGACAAGTCATTTTTAAATATACAATTTCATTTGTATATTTTTATTCTCGTTTAAAAGTTGCTTTGGATGAGTATCTGCCTGGTGAATGAATGCAAATGAATGACATGGATTTGACCTTTAGTTTTGCTGTAAGAGTTTGTATCCTCTATAGAGTGCAACAGTCAAAAATCACATTAGCTTTAGGACTCGAACCTTCAACCGTCTAAATGCATCTTACTGTTTTAACATTTTAAATCAAGACTCTTCACGCTATATCTGAGATCTGTAACTTTATTTTCCTCCAGATATGCGTTTGTGGAGTTTGAGAATGTGGAGGACTCTAAGGAGGCGCTGGAGAACTGCAACAACACAGATATCGAGGGCAGGAGTATCAGATTAGAGTACAGCCAGAACGACAGAGAAAGAGGCGGTGGAGGAAGAGGAAACGCCGGTATGTAGATCAGTGCTTTACTAACAGGTGGAAAGATGCCGTGGTGTATTTACATTACAACATTGATATGTGACTATTGATGTAAATGTAGCAGATTCATCATGACTCTGCTTGCTGGTGTTTGAGATGTAATCCAAAAATACAAATCGAGACCACCTTGTGCATGGGTTTTTATTTTTAAACCTGATTTGTTTGTCTTCCAAATGTATTTAAGTTGGGTCATGCTTTTAGCCTTGGAGTTTTACTTTATTTTAGAAACCAGCATGACTTCAGTGTTTGTATGATTTATTATTATTTATTTTTTTTACCTGAATTAAATGTATGATTTAACTAACTTTATTGTGAATGCTGGTGGTTAATTGTGTTTCGCACTGTTTGTAGGACCTACGAAAACCCTGTTTGTTAAAGGCCTGTCAGAGGACACCACAGATCAGACTCTGAAAGACTCTTTCGAAGGAGCCATCGCAGCCAGAATTGCCACAGACAGAGACACCGGATCATCGAAAGGGTGAATATACTATTCTCTGATTCTTCACCTGATCACGCTTCTCATGAGCTCCTCTCCGTCTATCCAGTGGCGGTGTATGGATTCGCACGAGAAGCAGAGTCAAAATCACAGTTAATCAGGTGTTCTCAGTGTTTTGGGACGCACCGATGTCTGATGTGAGACACTTTAATCTGTCATGGTGAATTACTTCTAAAAATTATTGCATCATAGAAGGTAGAATATTCTGGAATTATTGTTATTACATTAGAATGTGTTCTATTCAGATTTTGTTGTTCTTTTTATAGTTTGACTACCTAAACTTTTCCATTTGATAGTACATAACTTGCTATCATTTAGTAATTTTCAAACAATTTAAATATGCAAATAAGACAGTTGTATAAAATTTGCACATTCCTAGTAGAACTCAACACTTGGGTCAAGGATTTTATTTTTTTTTCCTGGTTAATGTTTTGGGACTTTGCAGACACCCAAATTGATTTTGCATCCTTTTTGTAGACTGAAATTAATTATGCGTGCACATTCAGAGTATAGAGGAATAAAACTGCAGTTTGGTAATTAGAAGAACTGATAAACTTGATTTATGGAGATTAATTCCAAAACATATTAAAAGTTCTAAATTAAAGTTTTTACACTCACACCGACTCAACGCTTAGTCTCTAGTGCTTTTCGTTAGACCAGAGATGCCAAAACTAGGGACAGTGGGCCGAAATTGGCCCATGGCAACCTTTTCATTTGGCCCGCCATCCCAACTGAGAAGAGGGAGAATTATGGGGATTTAATGTAACCTTTTGTTTATTGTTAAACTAACTGAAATGAAATGTTTTAATTGATGTAAATTAATCAGATTGTTTAAATGTGCATACGGTCCCAGACAATGCTTTGATTTTTGCTTGCTAAAGTCTCAGCAAAGGAATATTGTGCTTGACTAGTGTGTTCAGCATTAAACTCCAGTCTTTTTTTTTTTTTTTTTTTTTTTGCTAAAGTTTTTTAA
The DNA here is from genome assembly GCF_903798145.1 of Danio aesculapii. Classification (NCBI taxonomy): domain Eukaryota; kingdom Metazoa; phylum Chordata; class Actinopteri; order Cypriniformes; family Danionidae; genus Danio; species Danio aesculapii. Next base: position 34,957,930 of record NC_079456.1, read on the forward strand.
AAAAAGCTATACTGCATTAGACCAGTGTTTCTCAACCATGTTCCTGAAGGACCACCAACACTGCATGTTTTGGATGTCTCCTTTTTCGGTCACACCCATTACAGTTCTTTCAGTCTCTGCTAATGAGGTGATCTGAATCAGTTGTGATTTTTTTTTTTTTAAGACATGGAAAATATGCAGAGCTGGTGGTCTTTCAGGAAAATGATCGAGAAACACTGCATTAGATAATACAATTTAATGTTTTCTATTTTTAAATATAATGAAATAAATTAGGAAGTTACACAGGAAACGAACGCAATATAGTTTGGTTTATTTACCTTTATCCCACAGCTCTCATGGCCCTGTATACGCAAACATTTGAGCACCCCTGCATTAGACTGAAACCCTTATTGAAAACTCTATAAAGACTCCATTGACAGATGCATAAATGTTTTTTTAGCCTGTAGAGTCTTGCCTTAATATCCAGAAATCTTCTTCCTCCCTTCCTTGTTTTAATGTTGACTAAATGTTGTTTCTCTCCAGGTTTGGTTTTGTAGACTTCGATAACGAGCAAGACTGTAAGGCAGCTAAAGAAGCCATGGACGACGGAGAGATCGACGGGAACAAAGTGACTCTGGACTACGCCAAGCCTAAAGGAGAAGGTGGACGAGGAGGATTCGGCGGAGGAAGAGGAGGCTTTGGGGGACGAGGAGGCGGAAGGGGTGGATTCGGAGGTAGAGGAGGAGGACGAGGAGGCGGATTCAGGGGAGGGCGAGGAGGAAGAGGCGGAGGAGGATTCAGAGGAGGAAGAGGAGGAGGTCAGTGTCCAAACTAAACGTACATCCACTATAGTAACCTAAATTAGGTGGCACTGTATAAATGTTTTAGTGTTTGACATTTTTCCAATTGGTTCACTCAGACAGTTCTTGGATGTTTTTGTGTGTACTGGTTTACTATATAAAGGGGAGTACCCTCACAAGTACAGCTAAATTATTAATGCAACCCACTAGTGAGGACATTTCCCTGCTTGAACAATGAATTGATCACATTGATCTGGAATGTGTCAATCACATTTAATGTTCAGCAGATTTATTTATTTTAATGAACCTAGTGAGCTGACCACTATTCTGCAAGAAGAATCCCTCTGGCCATTTGCAGTGGTCATTCCCAAGACCAATTGATGCTGTACTGGCCACAAAAGGAAGACCAACACCATACTAATGAATTAGTGTGGTCTAAAACACTGTTTCATTCTCCAACCCCTGTAAATCAAATACATAATTTAGTCATGACTTAATTTGTGCTGCTCTAAACTCTTTTCCTCTTAACTGGGCCAGTGGTTTAAAATGAGCTTTTATTTCATTTCAGGAGGCCGAGGTGGATTCGGGGACAGACCACAAGGAAAGAAGATCAAGTTTGATGATTAAAGGTTTCACTGAATATGAACTGTTTTCATTGCTTAAATCCTCGTTGTCAGAGCGTTTCTAGGACATTCCAGAAGGTCCCGGTGATGTACAGAGCCCCCTGTCCCCCTCGCCCCTTTAACTGTGTGAGTTCTGCAGTGTCCCGCCATCCCTCAACATTAATGTGAATGTTGTAATAATGCTCTGCTGGTTTAGGTACATGTTGTACATGCAACAGTTTCTTTTCCCATTTCTTTTTGTTACAGTGTCTATTCCTCCCTCTCTCCTTTATTTCAATCCCAATTTTATTTAATTTTGTTTGTTTTTTTTTAAGTTTGCTTTAGGGTGCAAGATTAATGTGCAGTACCTTTTTAATGTGCAAAGCATATTGTAACGTATGCATAATTGACTCCTGTTTAGTATTTAGAGATGTAAATCTATATGAAAAGATTGAATGGGATTAAGACCGAAAACAGCACGTGTTTTGTGATGTCAAATTTATATGTAAACTAAATTTGGCTTTGACTTTAGGGTTTTTCTTTTTCTTCCAGTTCAGATTTTTTCATGATGTAAAGAACCATTTTGATTAAATATGGTTTTTAAACTACTTGGTTTGGTGTGTTCTTATATGCAGATGTATACAATCAAAATGGAGCCTGAACAGTGTGTGTGTGTACATAAACAAAAAACAGCTGTGGAAAAAAAGTACAACTCCTCTACATTTAATGCAGGGTGTCTGCGGTGTAAAGTTGATGAATCAATTTAGAGAAATGTAATGCCCTTAAAGTATTAATGTCTTAAATGCAGTTTTACAAGGTACTACATTTTCTATCAGTTTGCTGAAATTTGCTTGAGTTTAATCTTTGAATATTGAGATGTGGAGTTTTTCTGAAATCGATGAATCCTGCTAGATTTGACATGCAAATTTGTTTACTGCAGCAACAAGGGGACACTGTTATTCCTGCTGTACTATAAGCGCTACCTGCTGGATTAGCATTTTTCAGTATATGACTGTTTTAGTTTGAGTAGTTTCTTACAATCAGTATTAAATAGACTGCAAGTTAAAAAGTCAGCGATGAGGTCTTAATGCATGGAAAGAGGACTTGGAACAGGGCTGCTCAACCCTGTTTCTGGAGCTCTACCTTTCTACAAAGTTCAGCTTCAACCCTGATCAAACACACCTGAACCAATTAGGCCCTGAACAGCACTTGATAATTACAGGCAGGTGCATTTGATATGGGTTGCAACTGAAATCTGCAGTAAGGTTGATCTCCAGGAACAGGGTTGAGCACCCTGGTCTAAGAAGAATCAGAGAATGAAACATAATGCCTTTTAGTATATACCCTGTAATGGTGTACTTGTTTATATCCCCTTGATGCTTGTTTAATTGGTAAAGTCATAATTGCCCTTTAAGCTACGGTCACACTGGGCTTTGTGTGTGCGAAATTCTGTCGTGCGGCGCTGCGAAAAGGGGCGGGATTAAACAAGCTTATTAGACATTTTAAAAAGCGAGCGATTGCTCCATGTTTTACATTTTTGCCCAGAGAGGTCGTGTTTTCATCCTAGATTGGTCTCACGCAGTCAAATGATGCGATTTCACAGGTCAGAGTTCACCAAGCTTGAACTTTGCACCGCAGCAACCTGCGAAACTTAACGCATGAGACCGCGTTTCCGGTCTGACGCATTCGCGTGCGTATGAATGGGAGTCTATGGGAAGAAATGGCAAGTGTGACCGCAGCTTTAGTGTAAATTGTTGATATTTTTCTATTAAATTTAAAACAGGGTTAATATATATGGATTATGTGAAGAGTGGTCAAAGTAACAGGTGCGCTGTTCTTAAATGTTCAATATTTGATGATGCAGAACCAGTGTTCACCTGTTTTGGAGTAAAGAAATCAATATTTTGTCACAAATATAACATTTTAATCAATCCCTAATGTTCCATGTAAAATCTTTGTGACAATGTTAAAATGAGAAGAAACGTCAGGCCTTTATAGATTAATATTAACCTCTAACATTTCAGCCAGAGAAACTATTTCCAAGTCTCTGGCTGGAAGTTAATGAGAATTTGTTAATTAACTTGCCCATTACTTGTGTTTTATTAATGTCTACCCCTAGTCCTAATCACAGTAATGTAAAAACAGTACTTGTATAGAACATCAGTCTCAAGCTCGATTCCTGGTGAGCCGCAGCGCTGCAGTTTTGCTCCAAACCTAATCAAACACAGCTGGTGCAACTAATCAGGGTTTTCAAGACTAGAGACTATTAAGCAGGTGTGAGTTGTCTCTAAACTATGCAAAGTTGAGTTTGAGAACAGTGATACAGTATGTTTATAAAATGACCCATTTATTGTATTATAACGTTTACCCCTAAGCCTAACCCTCACAATAATGTAGAGATAACTTCTATTAAATAAACCATTAATTTGTGTTTTATTAACGTCCACCCCCACTCTGAAACTACCTTTCGCAGTAATATAAAAATATTAAATGTTCTTGTACAGTCTCAAATTATGCTGTTGACCCGAGTTTCTGCAGCTGAATCCCTTCTGATTAGCTGATGGACGTTCTAAAATGGGTAAAGTAGAAGGTATACAGCTGCAGATACTCGACTCAATATACTATAATTGTGACCAATATTTTTACGTTACTGTGAAGGTTGGGGTTGACATAAACAAAATACAATTAATTAACGATATAAATAATTATCTGAAAAATCTGAAAACTTATTTTCAGATAAAAACGCAGCTAATGCAAACTAAAGTTCGGTCAGGTTTTGAGCGCATATAGAGCGCCGTAGGACAACAATTTGTAATGAAGCATTTGCTGAATTTTATTTATAGTTTTATATGCATATCGGATAAAATCAGAAACTGAACTTAATGTTATAAAACAATAAAGGGAATCAAACCGAATTCGTGAAAGTTCAGAGTTGAGATTTCTCATTTTTGTCACGTGCTGGGCTCCATACTGTAGGTAAGTTGATTTCCATTACTGAATAAAAAATGTACGTTGCATAGTTTTACAATACTGAACATATTAAAGCAGAGCTATTGGTCACATTTTTCTATTTGATTAGGTTATAAACTTCCAATACGCAAACTAATACTAAAAGAGCACTTATATTGTTCATACAAAATGTCTTCGATCACATAAATGGCCGCGTCAGCGATCATACATTTAAACCATATTGCTTGTTTTTTTTCTAAGTTTTTTTTTCATTCAGTGACTAATAACATAAGTTTAGTCCTCAAATGTAAAATAACTGGCGTATCATTGTAGTTCTCCATCAACAATCGTCTGCTGTAATGTCAGTAATCATCCAGATGATGTCAGACTCCTCAAGAAAGAAGATGGAGGAAAACACGACGACAACCTGAGTGCCTTTAGCATTTAACATTTAAAAAAAATGAAGAAAGAGGGTTGTTTGGATTCCTGTCCGTTGTCTGTAAGGTAATCGAGGCTTATGTAACATAAACGCATGTTTTGGTGTTAAGTTACCACGATGCAAATACGGCTGTAAAGTTAGGTTTGATATCCATAAACTCTTTCAGCCTGTCTTATTTGTAGAGACAAATATAAAACATTCATGGCACAATAATGTTTTAAAAATCAATTCATAAATTAACCATATACCGTAAATAAATTAACATGTCCGTTTTTCTGTCCCTAAACTAATTTTTCAAGTGGAGCCTAATATTTCTTTGTTAATATATATATATATATATATATATATATATATATATATATATATATATATATATATATATATATATATATATATATATATATATATATATATAGTATTATTATTATTATTTTTTTTTAAATTTGAACACGTCATGTTTTTTTCCTGGGAATAATATTTCTAAAGGAGCTGTTCACATTAAATTGAACCAGATTTTGATAGAAACCCAAACATAAAAATAAAACAAAACAAAAGTCTGAAAATGAGTTAGGTGTAACAATGAAATGACTCAAGGAGGAAGCACTGAACTACTGAAATATAAAGGGCTTTTTTTTGTGATGGCAGCCTTTATACGCCTCTCACATGGAGAATGAAGTCACATGCATTGCTCAGGACTTCAACAGAGTGTAAAGATCTTGATGGCTCTGTGGGTCTCGTCTATCAAATCTGAGCTTTATTTAGTTTTTTCTATTGGATTTGAGTCAGGTGATTCTCTGAAAGCATTTGAGAGTCTCCTTGGCTGTGTTTTGGATCATTGTCTTGCTGAAATGTCCACCCTGGTTTCATCTTCATCATCCTGCTAATGTAGATGTTGGACTGAAGCAGCAGCTGATATTCATTTACACTGAGGAAGAGCAGAGGGTTGCTGAAGAACTACTAAGAGATTTCAGCTGCTGTCTGGGCTTTCACTGCCTTTCTACACCTCCCTTTCTTTGTGTGTTCAGTACTTTTTCCCTGCGTCATTTCATTTTATTACACTGAACTTCATTTGTAAACTCTTTAGGTTTGTTATCTTTGTTATCTGGTTAAATTTTAAGCAAACAGCATCTTTAGAAACTTGTTTTCTGAGAAAAATGGTGACGTGTTCAATATTTATTTTCCCTGCTGTATTGTTTTTTTTAAATAAATCGACATGCTATTTGAACAATTACAGTACACCCTTTTGAGTCATCAATGATTGTTTTAATTTATTCATGTAAAATTCTGCACCACAAAACTGCTCATCAAAAAATAAATAAATAAATAAAACAAGAAATAACATTAAGAAGATTATCTGATATTAAGAAATTTAATATTAATAATACAAATATTTTATTGCCATAAAGGTAGGTAAACTCAGTGGCAAAAAAATGTGATCTTTTAAAAGAAAAAAAAAAATGAGATTATAAAAAAATGTACAAAAATAGATTCAAAAAATTATATTAATATATTAATATATGAATGAAAAATGAAGCTGTCATTTATTAGTTTTCATAAATTCAAAAAGTATTTCATGAATGTAACGCCAGTACCACAATGTTCAGAAAAACATCCGTTATTGCACAAGACCCTGTAATTAGCATTTATATATTTAAAAACTAACTGTTAATGTATAAAATAATATAAATCAATTATAAATGAATACTATATATAATTCAATTACATATAAGATAATTAATACCAGTTGAATCAAGGGTGCCAGATCAACTATAAAATATTGAGAATATTATTATCATTCCTTATAGGGCACCTAGCCCGGTTGTTGTTTTTGTTAATGATTGTGGCTTTACTGTTTTTATTCATGGCACTGAAACAACATTTTTTGTTCTGTAATACATTTTACACACTTCAATAAAATAAACTCTAATACGGTTTGAGATGAGGCATTACTGGAAAATATTCAGAATATTATTCTACACAATTAACAAGGTTTGTTTTTTACAGTTAAGCCTTTTTGCTTTTATATATGTACTGAATCCATATTTTTGATATGTTGAATAAACTAAATTAAGCACTTTAATTTATTAATTACTCTGACACCGTTGGATATAAAGGTACCAGATCAACTAAGTTTTGAGGCAGGCAACTGGCATTCTTAACTTTTCTTAAATTTAAAGCTTTAATCAATCATTCACTATATGCATATGTATGTATGTATGTATGTGTATGTATGTGTATATATATATATATATATATACACACACACAGTTGGAGTCAGAATTATTAGCCCCCCTGTTTATTTTTTTCCCCAATTTCTATTTAACGGAGAGCAGATATTTTTCAACACATTTCTAAACATAATAGTTTTAATAACTCATCTCTAATAACTGATTTACTTTATCTTTGCCATGAGGACAGTAAACATCACTTGGGAAATATTTTAAATAGAAAATAAATTCAAAGGGGGGATAATAATTTTGACTTCAACTGTATACACACACACACACACACACACACACACGTATATATATATATATATATATATATATATATATATATATATATATATACTTACTTACTTACACTTATATATATATATAATACCTGAAATATCCTTTGGCTCTCGCCTTTTACTCTTTCACAAAGCCAATGTACACACACTTGTTTATCTATTAAGGAAGTTTTCAACATTTCTCAGCAGCGAATACTCGAATTTCCAGTCATAAATCAACATTGCTGATCTTCCCTAAGGTGTTTTGCTGTAGCATAACAACACAATGAAATGGTTAGTTGAGGCTTGCTGTGAAGATTTTTACCACTTTTGTTCTCAATAAACAATCCCCAACCACCACAGAGGGGTATAAAAGCATCTGATTTGCTGTTTAGTTCAGCAGAAAATCCAGAACATAATTAAAATTAAACTGTAAGCACTTCTCTCTTTGTGTCGTGTCCTTTGGAAGCCCAAATACAGAAACAGAAGAAGCTCTGTGGAAATAGCAGCATTTGGATAGCAATTTAGCTTTCTCTGCTATAACATTATAGCGCCTCTGGCTACGCCCCTTCGCTGCATGTGGTGAATTCGCGTAACCGGAAACCCTTGTGATCTCACTAGCCCAGATGTATTTTCATGTAGTCCCCAAACTTTGTTTACTGTAGACTTTGCTAAGCTAACCCTGTAAAAGCCAATGGCTGCGTCCGAAATCGCCTACTACTCAGTAGGTACTGCATTTGCATTTAAACGTACTACTCGGCCTTTAGAAAAGTACGTTCTATACAGTATGAATGTGAGCAGTAAGAATGGAATTTGGATGTACTACTTCTGCCATTTTGTCATGGTCACGTGACCTACGTCAGTTGCGTCGCTTCACTCCCATTCATGAATTCTCTCGCGGGGCATTATGGTATAGCGCAGCATGCATGGGATGCGCACTTCAGAATCTCGCCGGAAGTAGTAAGTCATCCGGGTACTTCTCGCATGCTGATTTCGAATTCTATAAATTCGGACATACTACTCGGCTCACATACTGATTTTAGTGTACTGTATAGTATGGAAGTATGTGTTTTTTTGGACGCAGCCCCAGGCTCCCTTTGTATTGAACTTTGAGCGTCTTGCATTTAGAGATGTTCCTTATGTTCACACAGCTACGTTACACATCAACTAAAGTTTAAAGTATGATATCATAGTTGACCACCCCTTTAAGAGTATAGGGGGTGATTTTTTATAAAGCCGTGGACACCAGTACTGTATTGTATATATTGTTACTGTAAAGTGTCACATCGCCATCTACTGGCCTGGAGACTGCATTTGGGTATTTTTATTGATCTTCTGTTCAGGTCTGGACTTTGTACCAGCAGCTTTTTCCACACCAGACTGCATCAATGATCTTTTTATAGGTGTTGATTTTGACACACTGTTGACATATGTGAAAGCACATGCTGTCAGGAACGTTTAAAAGTCAATGTTTTATTGTTTAACAGTAGCACAGATAGTAGTTAGGATCCCTTCAGATGTAGGTGAGGATCAATCCTGCGCTGGTTCATTTGGCGAGATAGTAAATGTTGAGTCACAGTTTGATGTGCCTTTTAGCTTTTTTTTTTTTAATACACGATGCGATATAAGTCTAGTCAAATAAAGGATTGGTGTCAAATGTCTGTATAGCAGTTTGTAGACTTCCTTTATAAATGTTTTTGGCCCTGCTGTTCCAGTTATTTCCTGTATTTTTTTGTTCCTGATGTTCAAGATATGCATCAGGAAATAACTGTATAAATCAATTCACTTTTATTTGGCAGTACATTGGCTATTAAAAATGAACAATGAAGATGAAATCATACACATTTTTACTTGGTATAACATCCTGACTAATGAAAAACACTTAAACTTTTAAAATAATTTTAATATGTTGTATTTAGGGATGGGTACTGAACAGGACTGGAGTGGAACTCCTTTTCAGCCATGGAGTTTCAAGCCTCAGACCGGCCCACCTCAGTTCACGACTGACTATATTAAAATAACGAATTTCCTATTCAGTTTCTAATGACACTATCACGTCTTTTTCAAGGAAACAACTGCTTTAGAATGTCAAATGTTTTTCATGAATATGAGAACATTAAAGGGTATACAGCTAAATCACCAACACTATTCTTTAAAACATCTCTATGTCCTTTCCTGCAATATCTGATTATATATTCTGTGCTAAATTCTTTATAGATATCCAGTCCTTTGTAACGGGGGTCACACAAATAATAAAAATAAAATATGTACAACTATATAAGTTACCCAAACAGTATTATATGTCTTGACACTAAAAATGAAAAAAAAAAAAAAAAACTACTCAGGTAAGGTTCGAACTTGGAACAGCAGCATTGCAACGCAACATGCTGACCACCGGACCACAATGGCACTGTTATGTTGGTGCGTGAGGAATAAAAAATAAGTATTGCACTGTCATCTGCAAGACTCTTATTGATGGCTTAATCTTTTTCTCCTCTTTTTAGATTTCTGATCAAGTTATGTCAGATTTATTAATGTACTGAATCATCTGATTTTCATTAAGCAGGTGTAATATTCATTAATAATAATTATTCGAATTCTTATATTCACTAAGGTGCTGCTGTTTGGGGTCGAATGATAGTTACGTACGTCATTTTGCTCAGGGGCTGCGAACGGTACGTTATCAGTATCGGTGCTACATTATAAAAGACCGAAGTAGCTATAAGTTCTAACGATAACGGTTCTGCTATCAGTACTGGAGAATTATTGCTGAATAATCATTACGTATATTTGATATTCATCTGCACATTTGGGAATCACACATGAGAAATGCTCGTGTTTCCAGCGAGCGTGTCAAGTATAAAAGCCTTCACAGTTCTCGGCTGTGACTCTCGGCTTTGACTATTGTACATTCTTTTACAGAAAAAAAATAGTTTTTTACAATTAGTTTAGTTTTTTACAATTATTGGTTTTGTTTTATTTTACTTTAAAAATGTAATAATAAAATAAAGTGTTTATAATTCTGTTCAATTTGTTTTTAGTTTTTTCATAATTTTGATTATTAGATATTATTATTATTATTTATGTGTATATGTCTGTTCAAACATGCACCCAAAACCCAGACTTTCGCTCCGATTTACATTGCGTGTACAGAATCAGTTTGGGAAACAGCGTCTATTTATCACTATGGAGCATGTCAGCTGACAGTCATGCACCGCTACATGACTGTTTTGAGGATTGCATATGAAGGGGAAACGGCACCTGTAATGAAAAGGGAAGGGAATCCTGCCGTTTTTATATTTATTTCATGCCTAAACAAAGCGAAAGCACAGAACAGACTCACATTTAAGAGCAAGTGGCGGCCCCTGGTGGTTTGGTGGTATGGGTTGCATATAGGGAGGCTCGGCTCTTTATTTGCCTCCTTTCAGAGAAAGACTGAAAATATGGGAGAAATACAGGAAAATACATTTATGGGATGATAACAGGATAGAACTGTAAAATATGGGAGAATCTCGGGAAAAACAGGAGGGTTGACAGGTATGCGTTAAAGTACCAAACTGATAAATGGTATCGATAAAAGTAGTAATACCGTTAAAACCTTAACGGTACCCATCTCTACTTGTATTTGACTTGTACTTCAACACATTATTTATTGTCTTAGTACTTCTACAACCCTAAAGTTAAGTTTTCCTTATGTTTGGGATGCACCAAAATGTAAATTCTGGGTCAAAACTTAAAATTCTTACTGGATTTGACCATAAAACAAAACCAAAACTAAAAATGCTTTGAAAAAAATATATTTATTAGGTTATGGAATAATTAAAAGTAATTTTGTAAAACTTTTTAAATTTAACTCAATATTAGGCATGCATATACACTACCTGACAAAAGTATTGTCATCGATCCTAGTTGTAAGACTAAGTTCAGCTATTAATCTTAAGACACAACAGTTATTAATCTCTGAGCAGGTAGTGATGGTGTGCGGGAGAATCTGTTTGCGTTTTGCTCATTTGGACGTGAAGATTTTCACCTGTGGCTTCTTCTTCAGGTGTGCTGAGAGTTTGATCTGCTTGCTTTGGCTACTCTTGCCTTGTGTGTTGTTTGTATAGTGTGTTGTTCTGTGTGGTTTGAGATTGTGAACACTGTTTACTTTGTGTTTGTTTCGTGTTTACTAGCTGGTGTTGAGCTACTGGTTTGTTTAACACTGAATTATGTCCACTGACTCTTGGCTGCTTGTCCTTGTAAATAAATTGTAGCTACATACTGTGAATACTAGATTGGGTTCCCCTTACTAAAAATAAGTTCATTTATTGACATACTTAAAGGGGACCTGTTATGCAAAGAACACTTTAATAAGGGGTTTAAACACAGTTGTGTGGCAGCAGTGTGCGAATATAACCAGCTTCTACTGGTAAAAATGTATTAATTCATTATTTTATAATCACACTTGATAAAAACAGTCTGCAAAAACACTTTGATTGACATTCCCTCTTTGTATGTGTCAACAGAGGGGGAAAGCTCCACCCACTAGTAACCAACTCTCCCTCATTAGCATAGGACATCAGTCTTGTTTTTAAATCTGCTACTATGCTGACACGCAGGCATTTGTAGCTCCACCCTCTTCTGAAAAAAGCTCAACCTCATTTGCATTTAAAGCGACAGTCACCAAAACTGCGTATTACGGATCAAAGCCTAAATGGGTCAGTTTCAAAGAATTATAAAGCATTATTTGTGTCATATTTTGAGCTGAAACCTCACATACACACTCTAGGGACACCAGAGACTTAATTTAATTTTATCTTGTAAAAAGGGGCAGAATATTTCCCCTTTTATTGATGTTGAAGTATGCATGAAGTATCCATGATGCCAATCTCCCGTTCCACCACATCCCAAAGGTGCTCTATTGGATTGAGATATGGTGACTGTGGAGGCCATTTGAGTACAGTGAATCATTGTCATGTTCAAGAAAACAGTCTGAGATGATTCACGCTTTATGACATGGTATGTTATCCTGCTGGAAGTAGCCATCAGAAGATGGAGATACTGTGGTCATAAAGGGATGGACATGGTCAGCAACAATACTCAGGTAGGCTGTGGCGTTGACACGATGCTCAATTGCTACTATAGGGGGCAAAATGTGCCAAGAAAATATTCCCCCCCCATCATAACATCACCACCACCAGCCTGAACTGTTGATATAATGCAGGATGGATCCATGCTTTCATGTTGTTGACGCCAAATTCTGACCCGACCATCTGAATGTGGCAGCAGAAATGGAGACTCATCAGACCAGGCAACGTTTCTCCAATCTTCTATTGTCCAGTTTTGGTGAGCCTGTGTGAATTGTAGCCTCAATTTCCTGTTCTCAGCTGACAGGAGTGGCACCCGGTGTGGTCTTCTGCTGTTGTAGCCCATCCGCCTCAAGGTTGGACGTGTTGTGTGTTCAGAGATGCTCTTCTGCAGACCTCAGTTGTAACGAGTGGTTATTTGAGTTACTTATCAGCTGGAACCAGTCTGGCCATTCTCCTCTGACCTCTGGCATCAACAAGGCATTTGCGCCCACAGAACTGCCACTCACTGGATATTTCCTCTTTTTCAGACCATTCTCCGTAAATCCTAGAGATGGTTGTGTGTGAAAATCCCAGTAGATCAGCAGTTTCTGAAATACTGAGACCAGCCCGTCTGGCACTAACAACCATGCCACGTTGAAAGTCACTTAAATCCCCTTTCTTCCCCATTCTGATGCTCGATTTGAACTGCAGCAGATCGTCTTGACCATGTCTACATGCCCTAATGCAATGAGTTGCTGCCATGTGATTGGAAGAGTCTGATATTTTTGATCTTTTGCATGTTCTCCCCGTGTTGGTGTGGGTTTCCTCCAAGTGCTCCGGTTTCTTCCACAGTCCAAACACAGGCGCTATAGGGGAATTGAATAAACTAAATTGGCCGTAGTGTATGAGTGTGGATGAGAGTGTATGGGTGTTTCTCAGTACTGGGTTGCAGCTGGAAGGGCATCCGCTGTGAAAAACATATGCTGGATAAACTGGCGGTTCATTCCGCTGTGGCGACCCCTTATGAATAAAGGGACTAAGCTGAAGGAAAATGAATGAATGAATCATTTTATTAATCGTGAGTTATTGATTTGATTATTATTATTATTGATTATTGTTTGTCATTTTATTATGTTCTATATTTAATTATGAATATTTTTCTATAATTATTGCTTTATTATTATTTTTTCATGTTATTATCTTATGACTGTGTGGATTTAAGCAACACTTGTTTTCAAGAATAAAAGATAAGAGAATGTCTCTATTTTAAGGTCTGGAAAATGTTGTAAGCAGTAATTTTCCATTGCTGTTGCTTGTTGTATAATAACACTTGATGAAGTCTGAGCATTGAATCATTCGCAACTAAGATTATTCAATAAACTCTGCTCTTTCTTTATCATCATTACTTTGTCTCCTGCTTCTGCTCCTCTTTGGTTTTCTCCGTCAACTCCTATATTGATAGGAGACTATTCAGCTATATACTGGTTAACATAAGGTATTGGGTGGCTCCACTGACTTAGTTGGATACCCAGAGAAACAGACATTTTCTGACAGGATCTGGGGCTATATCCTATTTATCTGGTGTGAAGAGTGGTCTAACAATAGTAACCCAAGTATGTAGAAAGAAACAATCAAGCCTCTGGTCTCTTTTAAAGAAATGTTTATTTACAAACACGAATACATTTTCACCTCGGTTTGGTTACCAACATATTTATTTTCCTACACAATCAGACCATGTAGTTTGGATTAGGAATGTCCGTGTTTCGCGTAAACCTTCAAGTACAATTAAATATCCTACACCAGACTCGCCTCCTCCAATCCCAGGAGGTGCTTCATAAATTAATTCGACATTTACATGTACCTTCACAGTTTTAAAGTAAAAGCTCCAGTCTACGGGCAAATCAAACGTGTGTATGCACAAGATCAAGCTCTAAATGATGTAACCTGAGCTAGCTTCACATCTCATCCCCTAATGTAATTTCAGAAATGTACATCATTGCGGCATAAAAAAATAAAATAAGATTCAACAAGCGCTTTAAAACAGAGAGGGTGCTCGCTGCAGAGCCACTTGGGTGGAGGAGGAGGAGCTTGAGCTCCAGCTCCTCCTCCTATAAGCTGTTTTAATGCGTACACCTCTAACCCCAACCCCCAGTGACATCACTTGTAGAAGAGGTGCAGCAAGCAGGAGCTGGAGCGTGTCTGATAACAAGAAGGCTCTAATGTTATCTGTTTGTAGCTCTTTTCCTATGTTTAATGTAAATGTTTCTCTTTTTTCTTTGTTTTCAGTTCTGTTTTTCTTCAGTTAAAGATAGTTAATTTGCCTATTTGTTGTATGAATATGCGTATATTGTATACACTGTTAATAGGCTTAATAAAAAAAGCCCATGCGGCTCTGCAGTGAGTACCACTTGGATAAAACACGCTAGGGTAACATTCGTCCACAAGGGGGCAGACTGAAACAAAAACGATGAGGTAGAGACTAGTTTCCTTCACTTTTCGTTTTGAGGCATATTATGGACTCTAAAATGTATTTGCAGCCAATTTATTTTTAATTTTTGTCAGTCCTGTGGAAGTCAACGCGGTCTTTCAGACAAAACACACTTTCTTAAAGGGGTAGTTCACCTAAAAATGAACATTTTCTCACTGTTAACTCAAATTTTTACTTGTTTGAAATATCATGAGCTTCTGTTGAACACAAAAAGGTAAATATTTCGACAAATGTTGGAAACCTTTAACATTTGTCTTCCATAGTATTTAATTTTCCTACTATGGAAGTCAAAGGTTTTCAGCTTTCACTGTAAACCAGTCGTCTTAAACTCAACTCCTGGAGGGTCACGGCTCTGCATAGTTTAGCTCCAACCACCTCCAACTCACACCTGCTTAACAGTCTCTAGTAGGCTGTTTCTCATTACGCGTTCTTCAGTGGTCTTGCGCCAAAGTTCAGTTCCAATACCCAAGACTGCAAGAACGGAGGACATGTGAAACACCCGCATGTGTTCTTGATATCGAGGACGCATGGATGCAGACTTGAGCATCAAACTTGCTCAAATAGTCCCAGAAATCATTGCGACTGAATAAAGGAGGTGGGAAGTGCAGCTTTATATACAGGTTTATTATTACAGTTCAGAGATATAACTTATTTACCTCAGGAGTTTCCCTAAATGAAACGGTGAAAGTAAACATGACCATGAAAATCTTAATAAAGGCATGAACAAATTAAGGGTGTTTATTTGCTGAAATTCGTATTAAAATCAGTTTTATTTATATTCTGCAACGTATATTTGTAAAGTCTTTATTCATAGTATTTTGAAAAGGGGAAATCAATAAATCGTTGTATGAACGCTGTAATGTTAAATAATTTCCTGTTAAAAATGAAGGTCATGTGACCATCAGGAAGAACGCAGCATCACATTTCTCAGGATGCGATCTCCCGGTCTCCCGAGTTCGTTCTTCCGAGAACACCTGGCCAGTGAAGACCGGTCTTAACAAGAACGCAAGTCCGTTCTCTGCATTCTTGGAATTGAGAAACAGCCGTAGTCTTGAACACCTTGATTATTTGGATCAGCTGTGTTTGATTAGGGTTGAGCCTCCAGGAATTGTGTTTGAGACCTATGCTGTAAACAATGGTGGGTTCCACACAATCGATTTACGTTGGGTCAACATGAAGGAATTAAGTTAACTTACTAGTTTTAACATATTTAAGTGGATTGAACCTAAAACAATTAAGTTGTCCTAACAAAATATCAAGAATTGTGTTGTTTCAGCTTATTTTAAATAAGTAGCTTGAACAAGCAACAAAAAAGAAGAAGAAATGAACTCATAAAGGCTTAAAACCACTTTAGGGAGAAGAAATAGTTGGAAAATGTACATTTTATATCTGTGAACTATTCCTTTACATACTTCCAAAGATGAAAAAACTAAAACATTAGGCTGAGCAAATCATTCATTTTGGGGGGGATGATGTTTTTGTTTCGCAGCCTAACACTGACAAACATTATTCATTAGATTTACTAAATATTTCTAAGGTTAAGCTGAACTTAAACAGATTAAATGTAGTAATGTTCAACTTAATTTGTTTAAATTCAGCCCATATACACAGTTATCAACATTTGAAGTGAATCTAAAATGCTTTTCAAAGTTGTCCTTGAACAAGAGTGGGTGTTGTTCAACAGTTTTAGGACAAGTTTGTTGAAAGATGACGGACCACTTGAAATGTGGACAACTGTAAATAGTTAGCAACCACTTAACCTTAATAAAAAACTTAGTAAATCAAACAAATCTTTTGTTTCAGTGTATAAATGTTGGCCAAAAGTCTCACCGAACCCCTCACACTTCCGTCACTTTGGTACATAAATAAAATTTAAATAAAGTCTCCCCAAAAAAGGAGTACATTGTCTTCGAGTGACCTCAAAGTTCTCGGCTTCTCCTCCAGATTCAGTCTAAGAAGTCAATTTTCTGCGAGCAGATCAAGTCACTGTTGACCAGTTTCCACATGTTCATCAGATCCGGCGGGAGCAGTTTATGCACCACGATCAGACTCTTGAAGAAGCACGGCTCTCGATTCAGCCGGCTGGTTTTATTCTTCACCAGCCCGAAGGTTTTGAACGCGTTATGTTTGATCGGCGTGACCTGCAGCACCTCCAAACACATCCCCAAAAACACATCATCAATAGGATAAAGCTCCAGGGTTTCACAAGCTCCGTAGAGTTTCCTTGCAAGAGCGCCGTCCATCAGGAAACCTCCACCTCCAGCGTAGGGTGGATATAAAGTCTTATTATACAACGCCTGCGGGATGTAGTATTTGTTCTGCTTCTTGCGAATAGGCTTGGCTTTGAATAGGACATCCCCAACGAAGAGATCCTTCAAGTTTCCGCTGATCTCAAGGTACTCGAAGATATTGGGAACGCTCACAAAGACATCATCATCGCCTTTAAAGATGTATTGGGTTTTTGGGCAGTAGCTGGAGAACCATTTGAGGAAGTGGATCTCTTTGAGCGTGAGGTTGAAGAAGCTGTCCATGAAGTCCCACTGCAGGATATCCCCGTAGATGTAATCCTCATACTCCAGGAGCTTCTGGTGATTGGCGCTCTCTTCGAGATTGGATGATTTTCCTAGGAGGAAGAGAGTCTTGATTCGTTTTCCATTAAGGACTTGCTCTTTGCCCCAAGTTTTCCGGATGACTTCCCTACGGTCGAATTGTGTAATTACGGATTTGATGACTATCAAGAGGTCGATTTCTCCTGTGCACTTCTCCGGGTGGTTGATGAGCATTGGGAAGTATCTGCAATGCCTGTAGAGGAGGAATTGCTTGAAGTTATCCTCCAGTCCCGTGAACCACTCTTGGGTAGAGAAGTTGAGGTTGACGCTGCAGTTGGAGCTGTTGACGTCCCATGTTGACGGAGCCTGTTTTAGGGTTATCCTCGAACCTTGCGTGGTGGACTGCAGCCTTTGGATGGTCTTCCAGAAGTTTACAGTCGCCTTTTTCTGCACGTCGCCGTCCGCCGTGAGCTCCATGCGGGTTTGTCTCTCGATGTGGTCGGTCTGGAAGTCCTGCAGGGATGTGAGGTTTCCGCGGTGGACTACGGTCAGGGTGACCACGGCCAGCAGGAACATCAGGCTGACACGCTTGTAGACCCGCCAGCGCTCTCTGGTGGTCATCCTGTAGTCAGTGATCAGAGATGTAAACTCCATCTGTGGCATTAACACATGCACTGTTAATCAATAATCAATATTTTGCCAACAAAATTTAGTATAATCAAATGCATTGCATATTCATTTTTTGCAATTGTTGTATTTTGCATGGAATAATTGTGTTTATTTGAACATAGAAATGTTTAATAACACTCTACAGGTAATGTCATCCTTTAGTCAGTGATCAGAGATGTAAACTCCATCTGTGGCATTAACACATGCACCATTTAATACCTCGAAATGGGTTCAAATGACATATAAACAGCGCAAACATTATGAATCTCATGCATAATCCTTACAGTTATTTATTAATATTAATATTGCATTTTACATAGAATATTTTATTATTATTGCTGTATTTTGCACTGCCATCCTGTAGTCACTGATTAGAGGCGTAAACGCTCTCTGTGGCATTAACACGTGCACCGTTTAATACTTCGAAATGGGATCAAATGACTTATAAACAGTGTGGGCATTATGAATCTCAAGCATAATCGAAATTTGCCAACAAAATTTGGTTTGCACAATCAAATGTGCCACATATCAAGTTATTTTTATTATTATTATTGTATTTTACATATAATAATGCATTATTGTTGTATTTTACATGGAATAAAGCATTATTGTTGTATTTTACATGGAATAAAGCATTATTATTGTGTTTTACATGGAATAAAGCATTATTGTTGTGTTTTACATGGAATAAAGCATTATTGTTGTGTTTTACATGGAATAATGCATTATTGTTGTATTTTACATGGAATAAAGCATTATTGTTGTGTTTTACATGGAATAATGCATTATTGTTGTATTTTACATGGAATAAAGCATTATTGTTGTATTTTACATATAATAATGCATTATTGTTGTATTTTACATGGAATAAAGCATTATTGTTGTGTTTTACATGGAATAAAGCATTATTGTTGTGTTTTACATGGAATAAAGCATTATTGTTGTGTTTTACATGGAATAATGCATTATTGTTGTATTTTACATGGAATAAAGCATTATTGTTGTATTTTACATATAATAATGCATTATTGTTGTATTTTACATGGAATAAAGCATTATTGTTGTGTTTTACATGGAATAAAGCATTATTGTTGTGTTTTACATGGAATAAAGCATTATTGTTGTATTTTACATGGAATAAAGCATTATTGTTGTGTTTTACATGGAATAAAGCATTATTATTGTATTTTACATGGAATAAAGCATTATTGTTGTATTTTACATGGAATAAAGCATTATTGTTGTGTTTTACATGGAATAAAGCATTATTGTTGTATTTTACATGGAATAAAGCATTATTGTTGTATTTTACATGGAATAAAGCATTATTGTTGTGTTTTACATGGAATAAAGCATTATTGTTGTGTTTTACATGGAATAAAGCATTATTGTTGTATTTTACATGGAATAAAGCATTATTGTTGTGTTTTACATGGAATAAAGCATTATTGTTGTATTTTACATGGAATAAAGCATTATTATTGTATTTTACATGGAATAAAGCATTATTGTTGTATTTTACATGGAATAAAGCATTATTGTTGTGTTTTACATGGAATAAAGCATTATTGTTGTGTTTTACATGGAATAAAGCATTATTGTTGTATTTTACATGGAATAAAGCATTATTGTTGTATTTTACATGGAATAAAGCATTATTGTTGTGTTTTACATGGAATAATGCATTATTGTTGTATTTTGCACTGCCATCCTGTGGACTCGAGATGTAAACTCCATTTCTGACATTAACACATGCACCATTTGATACCACGAAATGGATTCAAATGACGTATAAACAGCGTGGACATTATGAATCTCATGCATAATGGATATTTGGTTAGCATTATCAAATGTATTGCATATCGTTTTTTCTTTATTATTGTTGTATTTTGCATGGAATAATTGCATTTATTTGAGTATAGAATGTTTAATAATAATACTCTACAGTTAATGTGATGCACAAAACACGGAAACTGATATATAGTTTTACAGTGTGCGTGTGTTAGATTAAGGACAATACATTTTGTGTAACCTTTAATACTGACAGCTTGTAAAAATATTTGAAGTCAAGTGCAACTGAACAGTAATCGATATTTGCCAGCAAAATCTGGTTTGCATAATGATTTTTTTTCTGTTGTTGTATTTTGCATGGATTAACTGTTTATCTGAATAAAAAATGTTTAATAATACTCTACAGTTAATGTGATGATGCATTTGGATCAGTCTTCAGATGAAAAAGATCTTCCTGCAGAATGTATAATATGAAATCAGTTTAATATTCAGTCATAAATAGCTGTATAATCACAATAATAACTGTGAAATTTATATTATATTTCGAAGCAAAATTATTTATTTAAAAATATATTGATTGAGCAGAGCTTTAATAAGGGAGTAATCAAATATATTTACATTTTGTCCAATTTTAATATGTGAATCAATCTAAAACGGAAATGTAAAACTAATATTGGTAACACTTTATTTTGATGATCCCTATTGCACATATTGTTGACTAAAAGTTGCATTGCAACTACATTCAATGCCAATTACTTCTCATTTGAGTATTAGTAGACTGTCTGCTTAATATCTGCTGATACTGCTCCTTCAACAGACATTTAACTCACTATAAGAAACTTTGCAAGTACAGTTGAAGTCAGAATTATTAGCCCCCCTTTGAATTTTTTCCTTAGCAAGGAAATTTTCACAGTATGTCTGATAATGTTTTTTCTTCTGGAGAAAGTCTTATTTGTTTTATTTCGGCTAGAATAAAAGCAGTTTTTAATTTTTTATGAACCATTTTAAAGACAAAATCATTAACCCCTTTAAGCTGTATTTTTTTTCAATAGTCTACAGAACAAACCATCATTATACAATGACTTGTCTAATTACCCTAACCTGCCTAGTTAACCTAATTAACCTAGTTAAGCCTTTTAATGTCACTTTAAGCTGTTTAGAAGTGTCCTGAAAAATATCTAGTCAAATATTATTTACTGTCATCATGACAAAGAGAAAATAAATCAGTTATTAGAGATGAGTTATTAAAACTATTATGATTAGAAATGTGTTGAAGAAATCTGCTCTCCGTTAAACAGAAATTGGGAGAAAAAATAAACAAGGGGGCTAATAATTCTGACTTCAACTGTATATGTCAACTTACACTAACACTAAACAACCCCATCCTAACAATCTACTACTTAACTATACTAGATATCTTAACAACAAGTCTACTACTTAACTATATTACTTAACAACTTAATAACAAGTCTACTACTTAACTATACTAAACATCAAATGAGAATTAGTTGGCATGTTGATGCAATGTAACTTCAATTCAACCAAATGCGTTGAAAGAACCATCAAAATAAAGTGATACCCTAATATTGTTTATACTCAAAAACATAACATTGTTTTCACACAATAAGCCTTTATCATTCCGCACGAGTCACATTAATAATTTGAATATTATATTATATTATTATGTAAACAAACATTATGATGGGAGTTTCAGCGAAGTGGACTTTGTTCTGCGTCAGTGTTTTACGGCGCTCTCTGGGGTCTGCATTTAAATATCGCGAACACATATACTGCTGCTTTATTCCTTACATCAATATGATCGTAGATTATATGAATAATATTGTTGTAATAATATTTTAAAATGCTGAGAACAGTCATCATGCTTGTTGTGATGTAGCCTAGGTAACGTCAAGACAATTAATATCATAAGAGGAGATCGTTTAATGACGAATTATTATTAACTATTAATAATAATAATAATAATAATAATAATAATAATAATAAGAGTAAAGAATTAATAAAATATTGACAATGACAATTGTAACGAAACAAGCTGAAGAAGAACTTATACTCACATTTTGAGAGTTGTTCTTGTCAGGGTGTTACTTTATTAAAAGCCAAACAGGTCTGCTGCTCTTCAGATGAATTATAAAGTTTCTCTTTAGAAAATCCGGTCCATGATTTCAAGGTGAGACGAAATAAAAATGACACAATAGACGATTGTTAATACTCCACGGAGTTTCACCTCAAGATGTGAAAAGCGCGACATCCTTGACTTGCCCTGCATTTAAAGGGTGTGCGCGTCACATGCAAATGAGAAGGCAGATGACTCCGCCCACTCGCCCTCGCCCAGCTCTCTCTCAGACACAGAACGGAAACTTTTCATGCTCTACACGACGTCAAATTCATGTGTGTGTGTACTGAGAGAGCTGTATGTCATTTTTTCTTGAGCAAACTATGACAATATTAATAATTGTACAATTATTTTCTATTTGAATTCTTTCTACATTGCTTTATACATATCCTTAAGAATGTATCAGCAATTTGCCAGCAAGGAGGTATAAGTGTCACAGCGGTGTCGCTCCACAGTCGACCGAGACTCGGAGGATATCAAAAACACATTTATTTATTAGCAAAAAATCCCACTTACTACAAAACCGGACAAATTAATTCAGGTAGGACATGGAGAAGCTGAAAATACAACACCGGACAAACACAGGACATGATTACACTGATTACATTAGGAAAAAGCAAACAGAACAAAGGGAAATGACACAAACATACACACACATGACACAAGACATGACACGACAATAATAATTCATTCATTCATTTTCCTTTGGCTTAGTCCCTTTATTCATCAGGGGTCGCCACAGCGGAATGAACCGCCAACTTATCCAGCATATGTTTTACACAGCGGATGCTCTTTCCGCCGCAACCCAGTACTGGGAAACACCCATACACACACTTTCATACACTACAGCCAATTTAGTTTCTTCAATTCACCTATAGTGCTTGTGTTTGGACTGTGGGGGAAACCGGAGCACCCCGAGGAAACGCACGCCAACACGGGGAGAACATGCAAACTCCACACAGAAATGCCAACTGACCCAGCCAAGGCTCGAACCAGCGACATTCTTGCTGTGAGGCGATCGTGTTACCCACTGCGCCACCGTGACGCCGACAATAATACTGTAATAACTTAATTTTATATGATCACATACTCATATATTTTAAGGAGTTAAACTCAAAATAAGTGTTTTTTTTTTCATAAATACGTGGAGCATTTTTTTTACCATATATTATTTTCACAAATGTGAAACAAAGACACTTGACTTGTATTTGAGACATATTCAGGATAAAGTTTGCATACTAATCATCACAAATACTGCAGAAGACCTACTGGAACCCGCATGGGCCCAAGATTCTCACAGAAATCAGTCAAGTTTGGTGAAGGATAAATCATGGTTTGGGGTTACATTCAGTATGGGGGCGTGCAAGAGATCTGCATCATCAACAGCCTGAGGTATCAAGACACTTGTGCTTGTACTTGTTCTGTTCAGTGACAAGACTTTAGTCTAAGCAAAGTCAGAGCTTACTGTCCTAATTAAATCAACACATGATCATATTTTATTGTGGTCAAATAAGCGTAATCTAGAGGCCTTTGCCTTTTATATAAGCCACTTCGGATGCCAAAGGATCAACTAGAAGTCAAATTATTATTTGCTGTTCCTAAAACTTGGAAAGGCGACAAGACTTTTGTCAGGTAGTGTATGTATTTTAGCATTGATTATATTTTTGTGTGCTGACCATCCTTTCTCTTTTCTTCTTCTTGAGTGCACGCAATTCCTGCTTGATGAATTCAACACATAAAACACATAATGCAAATGAAACAATGCAAACTGGACGTCTCGTCAGACCCACAACTAATACTCTAATGCACAACTAATACAACTAATGCATTCATGCTACTTCATCAGAAACGATGCAAATTTAAACTCAGCGGCTTTATGTAAACCTGTGAACACCTCTGCACACTCTTAAAAAGGATTCACAGCATGTTTTACTTTTTAACGCACCAATGCGTTTGTGTTTCTTTTCACTCAGCCACCGGTGTGTTCGTTTTAACACAAACATGCAGTAAAGTGTTCAAATATTTGAGTTCCACAAGAACTGGACATTTGTGAGCACGTGCAGTTACACAGGAGTTAAAACCAACACAACCTGTCTTTCACACTGCACTGTAAAACATCAGTAAATTTACAGCGTTTTTTTATTTTCCCTTGTTTATTTCTGCTTTTGAATGGTATTATTGGAGCTTGATCTTTCTTCCAACAACTTTTAATCTTGAAAAATTGGGAAAAAGTGACTTTTATGAACATTTTTAATAGTGTAAAGTGATGTAAAGTCTGAGTTGGTGTTGTATATTTACGCTACTAACACCTTGTGATAAACTGCAGCACATTTTCTGTTATTTTTCTGTTCTAAAAATGTCCACAGTGTTAAGGAATAGCATAGTTCACACCACAACTACACTACCTGGCAAAGGTCTTGTCGCCTACAAAATATTCACTTCTAATTGATCATTTGGTATCAGAAGTAGGGCTGGCGATATGAGTCGACGGTAAAATAACCAGCCTTTATAAAGGGCATAATCACCGTGGAGAAATCAGATGCTCAAGACGTAATCTTTAAAATAATGACAAAATGCAGCAAATATATGACAGACGTTTACAACAGCAGAGGATCGTTAATTATATCCTTTTTTTTTCTTCACAAGAGCGAAACCATCCACGGGCACGAACAAAAATATATACACCAAATACAGTTGAAGTCAGAATTATTAGCCCCCCTTTGATTTTGTTTTTCTTTGTTAAATATTTTCAAAATGATGTTTAACAGAGCAAGGAAATGTCTGATAATATTTTTTCTTCTGGAGAAAGTCTTATTTGTTTTATTTTGGCTAGAATAAAAGCAGTTTTTAATTTTTTAAAACATTTGAAGGTCAATATTATTAGCCCCTTTAAGCATTTTTCCCCCGTTAGTCTACAGAACAAACCATCATTATACAATAACTTGACTAATTACCCTAACCTGCCTAATTAACCTAGTTAAGCCTTTAAATGTCACTTTAAGCTGTATAGAAGTGTCTTGAAAAATATCTAGTCAAATGTTATTTACTGTCATCATTATTAAAAATGAGTTATTAAACTATTATGTTTAAAAATGTGTTGAAGAAATCTTCTCTCCGTTAAACAGAAATTGCGGAAAAAATAAACAGGGGGGCTAATAATTCTGACTTCAACTGTATAAACAAATTAAACTATATGAATAAACTATATTTTTCCTTAAAAATTCTTCTTTTTGCAACAATTTTTTTATTTTGCATAATTGTATCTTAATCTTAATGTGTTTTTTGTTGGTCAGTTATCTACAACATAAACAAGAAGAACGAATAACATCTTACTATGTTTTTTCTTAGTCCTCCAGCAAACACTGTATGGCTGTAAACTTGTACTGCATACGGCATCAGAAAGGGCAGGCTGCAAAATGCCTGCGGAGCGTTACACATAGTGCATAAACGTTATCGAACTATCGTTTTATCGAAAAAATATATATTGTGATAATTATTGTTATCGAATTATCACCCAGCCCTAATCAGAAGTGGCTTATTTGAAAGGCAAAGGCCTCTAGATTAGAGTTCATCAAGATTCTTTGCATTCATCTTCAATGCCTCCTCCTTCATCTTACCCCAGACATGCTCATTGGGCTGGCCAATCCTGGAGCACCTTGACCTGCTTTCAGGAGCTTTGATGTGGCTGTTGATGTTGATCATCCACTCTGCAGATCTCTCGCACGCCCCCATACTGAATGTAACCCCAAACCATGATTTTTCCTTCACCAAACTTGACTGATTTCTGTAAGAATCTTGGGTCCATGTGGGTTCCAGTAGGTCTTCTGCAGTATTGTGATGATTGGGATGCAGTTCAGCAGATGATTCATCAGAAAAATCCACCTTCTGACACTTTTACAAATGATCAACCAGAAGTCCAGTTATTATTTGTTGCTCTTACAGCTGGGAGCAATGACAAGACTTTTGTCAGGTAGTGTACATCCCTCCATCCATCCATCCATCCATCCATCCATCCATCCATCCGTCTATCTATCTATCTATCTATCTATCTATCTATCTATCTATCTATCTATCTATCTATCTATCTATCTATCTATCTATCTATCTATCTATCTATCTATCTATCTATCTATCTATCTATCTATCTATCTATCTATCTATCTATCTATCATAACACACTATTACAGCAAATAACTTGAGAAATCAAGTCAAAAAGCTCAAGTAAAGCATCCACTGTTCTCCACAATGGTGACGTCAACGAAAACAAGTATTTTTACTAAAAGACTTTTAGTAAACTAGGCAAATTAAGTGTTTAATAAGTAAATTTAGTGGTGTTTTATGATTTGGTTTTCATCAATAATGCCCTCTCACTCTTTCTCATATTATACTGTAAGGATGGTTGTATTTCTCCATAATATTAAAAGCTAAAAACGGCTGTGAAATTCTCTAAGATCAGACCATGAGACCTGCTATGCAATAAAACAATCAACATTCTAATCTTCGCAGAGGATCTCGAGAAAGCCATCTGGACAGCTGACCCATCACCTATCCCTCAGGCCCTCTTGCCCTCCCCAGTAATACGGCCTGGGTCACTGAAAAGTTACTCAGGAATTACCAGATTTTCCAGAACTGGCAAGGATGTGTCCGTGAGCAGATGTAACTGGCCTGCATACTGACTCTAAGCGGGTAAACGATGAACCATTAACTGAAAATAAGGATTTATTAGGTTGATCGATTTAAATTAGACCAAGTCACAACCTGTAAGGTGATCAGCTTGAATCGGATGAATCTAAATTTCAATGATTATGAATTGGAGTCGGATAAAAATAAGGGTCAAAATTGGATTCATAAAACAAAAGTTGAATAATTTTCAGTGATCTGTTTACAGCTGTGCGAGAAAAGACGGACCTGCAGAATATCTTCCCTCACATCTGTGGAAACCATCATCTAACATACGAACCATTGGGTGGGGCTTATAATATGCAATAAAGTTGAAGACAAAATGTGTGTAGTTTCAACTAAACGTACATAAGGATTTACGAACTGACCCATAAGTAAACTTTCAAAAGCTTGTGCGTCAAACACTTTCTTCCCATGCTGATTGTGTAATTGTCCATGTGCCTTAAGCTTCTGTAAATACAATAGTTTAAATCAACAGAAAAAAGAATAGGATAAACTCAGTCTTATGCAAAACTTGCGTCATTTTGAGTTTCAGCTTTTCTCCTTATTAAGCAAACGTGAAGAATGACTACAGTTTCTAAAAGAGCTTTATAATGTTGAATGTGGAAACAGAGCATAGCGATTATCCATGCTATTCAACACTTATTTAATATAATAATTTATTTAGTAACTGATGTAAAATCCCTGGTGCAGAATTAAAAAGTTGTGGCCTAATGTTTTGAGAATTAGACTTGTGATCCAAAGGTTGCAGGTTTGAGTCGAAATTGTTGTAAATTAGAAAACAAACAGTACTAAAATTCATTAATTCATTTTCCTTCGGCTTAGTCCCTTTATTTATCAGGGGTCGCCACAGCGGAATGAACTGCTAACTTATCCAGCATATGTTTTACACAGCCGATGCCCTTGCAACTGTAACCCAGAACTGGGAAACATCTATACACACACTCATTCACACACTACAGCCAATTTAGCTTCTTCAATTCCCCTATAGCACATGTGTTTGGACTGTGGGGGAAACCGGAGCACCTGGAGGAAACCCACGCCAACCCTGCCGGCAACTATTTAACACTTAATCAGTTTAATAATTTACCTTAGTAACTGACGTAAAATTCCTGATGCAGAATTAAAAAGCTAATGGTTAGAGAGCTGGACTTGTGATCATTAAATAGAAAAATGAACCAACAACAAACAGTATTAAAATGAATATAATTGTAAAATACATATATTTGCATGCATGTTAATGCAGCACCCAATAATATTTGTCTCTATATTGTGCTCCACTGGATAATAAATATTTTATAATGCACAGTGCAGTACATTCTGTTTCCACTGATCATTCTTGAGATGTTTCAGCAGCTTCATTAGAGTTCACCTCTGGTCAATTCAGTTGATTGGACATGATTTAAAAAGGCAGATACCTGTCTATATAAGGTCCCAGGGTTGACAGTGCATGTCAAAGCACAAACCAAGCATGAAGACAAAGGAATTGTCTGTCAACATCAGAGACAGGATTGTCTCGAGGCACAAGGCTGGGGAAGGTTACAGAAACATTTAAGCTGCTCTGAAAGTTCCAATGAGCACAGTGACCTCCATCATCCGTAAGGGGAAGATGTTTAACCACCAGGACTCTTCCTAGAGCTGGCCAACCACCTAAGCTGAGTGATCGGGGGAGAAGGGCCTAAATCAGGGAGGTGATCAATAACCTGATGGTCACTCTGTCTGAGCTCCAGCGTTCTTCTGTGGAGAGAGGAGAACCTTACAGAAGGACAACCATCTGTGCAGCAATCCACCAATCAGGCCTGTATGATAGAGTGGCCAGACAAACCACTCCCCGCCTGGAAATTGCCAAAAGGCATCTGAAGGACTCTCAGACCATAAGAAACAAAACTCTCTGGTCTGATGAGACTCAAATTGAACTCTTTGGAGTGAATGCCAGGTGTTATTTTTGGAGAAAACCAGGCAACGCTCATCACCACGCTAATACCATCCCTCCAGTGAAGCATGGTGGTGGCAGCGTCATGCTGTGGGGATGTTTTTCATCAGTAGGAACTGGAAGACTAGTCAGGATAGAGGGAAAGATGAATGCAGCAATGTACAGAGACATCCTGAATGAAAACCTGCTTCAGAGTGCTCTTGACCTCAGACTGGGGCGACGGTTCATCTGCCAAGTGGCCCAGCCAGAGCCCAGAGCTAAATCCTATTGAACATCTCTGGAGAGATCTGAAAATGGCTGTACACCGTCGCTTCCCATCCAACCTGATAGAGCTTGAGAAGTATGGGAGAAAGAGGAATGGGAGAAAATTCCCAAAGACAGGCATGCCACGCTTGTGGCATCATATTCAAAAAGACTTGAGGCTGTAATTACTGCCAAAGGTGCATCAACAAAGTATTGAGCAAAGGCTGTGAATACTGATGTAGATGTGATTTTTCAGCTTTTTTATTTTTAATAAATTTGCAACAATTTCAAAAACTCTTTGTTCACATTGTCATTATGGGGGATTGTGTGTAGAATGTTGAGGAAATAAATGAATTTAATCCATTTTGGAATAAGGCTGTAACATACCAAAATGTGGAAAAAGTGAAGCGCTAGCAATACTTTTCGGATGCACTGTATGCACAGCTAGTGTTTTTCAGTCAAGAGTTAACGATAAACTTCCAGTGAAAGCATATTGTGACTATTTTCATTTTCAAGGTTCCTTTAACAGCAGCAATGTTGTGATTGAAATAAAAAATAATCAGTTAAATAGACTCAAGCATTCATTTAGCTGTTCAAGAGTAAAATGAGATGAAAAACCGTGTAACTAGCAACGTCAGTAGCAGCAGGCTAGCGCAGAAACTCCATTAAAAATACTGGGGTAAAATACATTTTCATATTTTATAGACATGGTGGGATAAAATGTAATTTAATGCAATGCTTGTTGTACATTCTGAGACCCACTTCATTCCATATATCACTCAGACAGTGAAGATCTCTGATTGAAGACATCTGATCTTAAACATGGCCATTTTGTATTGGAGCGACAGTTGCAGAAGCGCTTGGTCTGGCAGACTGAAAATGAAAAGTCTGTGTGCATATACCACCCATCGTGGAAATGAGGTCAAAGGACAATATGAGGAAACCACGACATACTGAGTCACAGTCCAGGTGCTTGTAGAGTCATCTGGCAAAGGCAAGAGAAAAAACAATGACCAGTCAGCAAGAGTTACACACAAACACAACATTAATCTGCTTTTACCCAGCAGACTGTGCTTTCAGTGAAGCGTATCACTTGAAGCAGGCTTCAGATCATGACTCTGAGTGGAGGCCATCAGGCGTGTGGTGTAATCCTGAAGGGCCCTCAATGTCAGTGTGCAGGCGGACACTCCGTCAGCCGTGTTTATCTGGAGCCGCCGGTGTGCTTTACTGATAACAGACGACACACTCAACACCGCTCGCTTCCTCCGCAGGAGCTGGGACCTGCTCTTTAGGTGCTGTTGTTTCCCCTCGGATGATTCGATGACAATCCTTTTGACACATGAAGGTCAAAGTTGCAATCTTTTTTATTTATTTATTTATTTATTTATTTATTTATATTTAGTTTAAACAGTTTTACCTTTGTCTAATGGCCCGTTTCCACTGAGTGGTATAACCGAACCGAAATGTACCATTCCACTTTTTCGACACCCTTTCGAAAGGGTACCAAAACACGAGAAAGGGTACCAAAAGGCGGAGCTAGACACGCAGCTGAACGCTATTGGTTTTCAGAGATACGTAATTCGCTTACGCAACAAGCCAGAATAAAAACAAAAACCCGCCATGTTTAAAATACACAGCCGAGAGATTACAGCGGAAATTCATATACATATAATAACAAGCCATGATTGACCAGTGCTCAAACAAACCTTGTCGTCGTCTTGATGAACAGCCACAAAGCCAAGAGGAAGAGCAGATTTACCCTGTGCCCTGTAGTTTTTTACGAGCCAGTCTGAAGCGTGAGTGGTTTCGCTTTCTTGCTTGCGTTCGCCGCGCGTCTATATCTGAAATAACAAACTTCTTGAGCTGATGATAATAACCTGCGCTTGATTATTGACGTGCGTTTGAAACCCGATCCTGTCAAGACACTGACAAACGCGAGAGTGAAGCGTGAAGAAACAAAGGAGAAGCCGGAAAAAAGGAGCACATTATTTTTCAGCAAACATGAACAAACTGCCATGTTTAACTATTATTGTTGTTATCACCTTCTGGACTAATATTAACTGGGAATGATGGAATTACTGTCTAACAGAGGCTACATGTGCTGCTGAAGATTACAGACACAGATGAGAGGTTTACACTGACTGAAGGCTATATTTCATGTTGTTTTTCAACCTAAATAAGGACTAAACTTTATGTGTGAACTACTGAACAACGCATCAAAGAGGCTCGCTGAAGCATCGTCGACACCTCGCAGAAGCAAATCCAGTATCTAGCATGCTGAATATTCCAGAGCAGTCGGCCGACTCGACCCCACGTGCGGTCAGATGTAGTGACGATCTGCAGCCAATGAGAGAGCATATCAGCATGAGCTGAATGGCTGTGTGCTCAGGAGCTCAACAGAAACGTCTGTGATTGGCCAGAATGGGAATCGATGCACTCGCTTCATTCTGCGTTAACACGGACACGAGAGCAGGCTATATTAACAGGGGAACTCTGTAACTATTAGAATTACCATGCTGGTCATGCTGAGCATTCTCATATAAGACATCATACTGTCATGTCATATTTAGTGAGTGTTTAACAAGTGTCGAGTCTCATGAAGGCGCTCCAGATGGAAACTGTTGTGTTTACCTTATGATTAAAGTTGTTGCATGTCTGCCAGTTCCCGCCTCTGAACTTGTACATTTAGGTAGCCTTCAGAAAAACCAAAAACACATAGGAAAATAAAAATCTACTGCCAGCTAGAGTTTCGGAAGTGTTATTGCAGAGCAACACAAATAGCAGGCGCAAAGCAAGGGCCATGGGTCACGGCGATCACTCGACGCAGGAAACATATCGTAACACACAATCAAGACTGTACATATTCATACAAATTAGCCCCCGATTCAATAACTCAGCTGACAGACTGTGTTCATATGTGTTCATATTATGATCGTAATTGATGCCTTCTTTGCTATATTTTACAGATAGCGAGGATTTTGTCTCATTAGAGAGAAACTGGACAAACACTGTAAACACACACACACCTGTGTCATCCAGCTGCCTTTGCTCTGTGTTTTACAAAGGAAGATGAATACATGTTTGGCTTTTGTGCTAATGCCTTCCTCTGGTGCTTCCTGAGGGGTCTCTGGCTGACGACACACACAAACACACACATGCAGGTGTCCTACAGTCATGGTAGGAAGCAACACTACATCTAATCGTTTTTTTGCTGTTGCAAAAGCAGAACTGATCTAAAGCAGAACGTCTCATATTTCCCAAAATGATAAAGATAAATAAAGAAATTAACTGTAGTTGTGTTTGGAGAACTATTTCAGGAAGTTTCATAAGTAATCAGTCACAACATTTCTGTTATAATGATCATCTTGTGCTGCTCTTGCATGTCCTTTGGGTCCATCAAGCCATACAGTGTCACACATTTTAATAAATGCTTTCTTAACTCTTCACGCCATTTTGTGACCTTAAAGCAGTGGTCCTCAACTTTTCTGTCACTACGGACAGGTCAACGCTTGACAATTATACAGCAGACCAGTGGGACTGGTTGCTTTTGCGAGGGAAGGGTGGGTGGGGGTAGTTTACGTAGGTTGCTAGGCGACCATCAACCATTTTCTCAGAGGACGACAAGCTGACAAAACATTGCTGTAACTCTGATACATCATCATTATCATCATATTCATCCGCTTATCCGGGGCTGGGTCACGGGGGCAGCAATCTTAGGAGAGAACTCCAGATTTCCCTCTCCCCAGACACTTCCTCCAGCCCCTCCGGGGGGATCCCGAGTTGTTCCCAGACCAGCCGAGAGACATAGTCCGTTTAGCGTGTCCTGGGTCTACCCCGAGGCCTCCTCCCGATGGGACATGCCTCTGAACACCTCCCTAGGTAGGTGTCCTGGAGGCACCCAAAAGAGATGCCCGAGCCACCTCAGCTGACTTCTCTCGATATGGAGGAGCAGCGGCTCTACTCCGAGCTCCTCCCGGCTGACAGAGCTCCTCACCCTATCTATAAGGTGTTTTTGTATACGTGAATCCACGAGAGGCCGCTGTGTATGTTTTTTCAGATCTCAAATTTCTCTTGCGAGTGCCATTCGCGCTTGCTGTTCTTGTCCACCATAAATCCACCAGAGGCCGATGTTGACTGACCGACCAATCGACTGACCTGTTGAGCTTCCCTAAACCCAACCAACAATTTTCAAGAACAATTCAGAAAAAGAAAAGCCCTCGTCTGATTTTTATCCCGTTTTCAGATTTACCACGAAGAACAGTTCCAGAAAGCAGGTAAGACAAAAACAGAATCCAAAATAAAATAAACAAGTAAATAACAGGGTGAGAATTTGGTAAAACCTGAGAACGTGGTAAAAAAAATCAAGACGAGGGCTTTTTTCTGGATTGTTCTAGAAAATTGTTTGTTGGGTTTAGAGAAGTGGGTGCGAAGGTCAATCGATAAAATTGGTGGGGTTTAGGGAAGGAGGAGGGTGGGTCAGTCGGTTGGTCGGTCAGTCAGTCAGTCTGTCAGTCAATATCGGCATCTGATGGATTTATGCGAGAACAGCAGGTGCGAATGGCACTCGCAAGAGAAATTTGAGATCTGAAAAAACATACACAGCGGCCTCTCGTGGATTTGCGTATACAAAAACAGCTTATAGACAGGGTGAGGAGCTCGGAGTAGAGCCGCTGCACCTCCATATCGAGAGAAGTCAGGTGAGGTGGCTCGGGCATCTCTTTTGGATGCCTCCAGGACGACCTATCTGAAAAAACATACACAGCGGCCTCTCATGGATTCGCGTATACAAAAACTGCAAAAATACGTACCTCCTGGGACGTATTTCACGGCCTCCAGAAGTGTATATAGAGGTACGTTTTCAGAATGAGCCTGGGTTGATAACATTGAAATGTTTTATCATGTTGTTATATTGGTCATTTATTATAGACTCACTTTAGATTAAGTCACAAAACGGTATAAAGTTGTGTTAATAAGGCATTTATTAACATCCAGAGTAACTATTACTATATGTCTGAATAATAAGATGTATAAATGTTCACTTGAATAGTTTATTAATCGTTTACTTACTCATTCTGAATTATCCTAAAACCCACCAAGTACTCGTAAACAACTGGTTTGTAAATAATGCAATACTTAATTCAGCAGTAAACAAATAATCATTAACAAAGTATGAAAATACAATCATTAAGTACATTATAGATGCAATTATAAGCCAATAATACAGCATACGTAGCTGTAATTCTAATCTATTAATGTAGAGTTAATGCTTGACAAATGCTAAACTATTTGCTAATGCTTAATAAATCATCCATACTGTGCAGATAATATAAAGCATTGCCTTTTTTCTGAGGTTAATAGATATTTGAAGTTGAACTGGGATTGAGTTGCTCTGTTGTTGTAGCATTTGTCCACAGATCTGACACGCTGCCAAGACCTGCAGAAAAGCTGCAAATGTAAGGTTCAACACAGCTGAGGATTCAGATGTTTGGTCACTCCATCATGCAGAGCTCAAAACAGCTCAGCTTGAGTCCTAAAAACATGTCCAGAGAGCTGCTCCCCTGTGGACATGAGGCAAGAGCACGAGGGACAGTTTCTGCTAGAAGGACAAATTAAATATATAATTGATGTCTCTGGGACTCACTGAATACACACTACCTGACAAAAGTCTTGTCGCCTATCGAAGTTTTAGGAACAGAAAATAACTACTTGACTTCTAGTTGATCATTTGGTATCAGAAAGGCAAAGGCCTCTAGATTACGCTTATTTTACCACAATAAAATATGATCATGCCTTGATTTCTAATTATTTAATTAAGACAGTAAGGTCTGACTTTGCTTAGACAAAAGTCTTGTCACTGAACAGAAATAATGTCCAGTATAGAATATGTGGTCATGCTGCAGTGGAAACAGAATGAATATTGTGTCTGACTCCATCATGAGCTTGGAGGACTGCATCCATACATCTCTGCAATGACTCAAATCACTGATTAATAAAGTCATCTGGAATGGCAAAGAAAGCCTTCTTGCAGGACTCCCAGAGTTCATCAAGACTCTTTGGATTCATCTGCAATGCCTCCTCCTTCATCTTACCCCAGACATGCTCAATAATGTTCATGTCTGGTGACTGGGCTGGCCAATCCTGGAGCACCTTGACCTTCTTTGCTTTCAGGAGCTTTAATGTGGAGGCTGAAGTATGAGAAGGAGTGTTATCCTGCTGAAGAAATTGCCCTCTCCTGTGGTTTGTAATGCAATGGGCAGCACAAATGTCTTGATACCTCAGGCTGTTGATGTTGATTATCCACTCTGCAGATCTCTCGCACGCCCCCCACACTGAATGTAACCCCAAACCATGATTTTTCCTTCACCAAACTTGACTGATTTCTATGAGAATCTTGGGTCCATGTGGGTTCCAGTAGGTCTTCTGCAGTATTGTGATGATTGGGATGCAGTTCATCAGGAAAATCCACCTTCTGACACTTTTACAAATGATCAACTAGAAGTCGAGGTATTATTTATTGCTCTTACAGCTGGGATCAATGACAAGACTTTTCTAAAAGATGGTTGTCCATCCCTGCTTTAAGCCATGGTCACACTAGAGTTTGAGCATGTGAAATTGTGCCTTAAGGCACTGTAATAAGGAGCGGAATTATACAAGAGGATTAGACCTTGATAAAGCGAGCGATTGCTCTATATTTGAAATCTCTGTACAGAGAGATCATATTTTATGTTGGTCTCATGCAATCATGTGTGGTGATTTCGCAGGTCAGAGTTCACCTTGAACGTTTGAAAACAGCAACAAGCGTAACTTGACGCTCAAGTTTGAATTCCAGTGGAACTTCAGTCCACGGCTTTAGTTTACGGTATTTAGGACCATAAAGTGACTGGAGGTCTTGCCAGGATATTGCTTGATGATTGATAACCTATAACCTATTGGGAGTGGTTTTCATCACATTGCTATGTAGTTGCTAGGGTGTTGCTTGGTGATTCTTGGGATTCTCTAAATTTCTCTTCAGAGGTTTGTTCCATTCAACCACAAGTGCCCTGTGAAGTGGACATGACAGGATATTCTGCTCTGACTCCAGTTTGAAAGAAGCGTGTTCTATTTAAAGAGTATAAAAGTATGCACTCTACTGAGTGGTACGGTACGCTTCGGTATGCATTTGTGGCTGTTTCCACTGTCAAAAGGTACCAAAAAGCGAACCGTACCGTACCACTTTTTGGGTAGCTTTTCGGAAGGGTACCTAGCACCACAAAAGGGTACCAAAAGGCGGAGCTAGTTGTGCAGCTGTACGCTATTGGTTTACAGAGATACGTCTACAGCACGTACACAAGCAGGAGAATGAAAACAAAGGAAGTGCCATGTTTTAAATATACAGCCGAGACATTACACCTTAATAATATGTACATATAACAACGAGCCATGGTCGACCCGAGCTCAAACAAACCTTTTCGTGGTCTTGATGAACAGCCACAAAGCCAAGAAGAGCAGAATCTGCCCTGTGCCCCGTAGTTGTTTACAAGGCCGTCTAAAGTGCAAGCGGATTTGCTTTCTCGCGATCGCTCGCCGTGCGTCTATATTTGAAATAACGAACTTCTTGAGCTGATGATAATCAACCCTGTTCCTGGAGGCACACCTACAGTACATATTTTGGATGTCTCCCTTATCTGACCCATTAACTTCAGGTTTTGGAGTCTCTTCTAATCTTCTGATGAGTTGATTCAGGTGTGTTTGATTAGGGAGAGATTGAAAATGTGTACTGTTGGTGTGCCTTCAGGAACAGGGTTGGGAAACACTGGTCTACAGAACAAACCATCGTTACACAATAACTTGCCTAATTACCATAAATATATATATATATATATATATATATATATATATATATATATATATATATATATATATATATACATATACATAAAATTTAATGAAAAGTAACTAGTAACTATTTACTAATTTTTTCATTAGATACAAATTTTTACATCTGATACATTTTTACTCTTGCTCGAGTAACTTAAGATCTTTACTTTTACATTTACTTGAGTAAAAATTTCCACAACTACTTGTACTTTTACTTGAGTAAAGATTTTGGACACTCTACCCTCCTCTGCATGTAAGAGATGGACCACATTGTTATTAAAAGATCTTATTAAATAAATTATGACTATAGAAATTAAATTAAAACTATAGATGTAATTACTCGCAGGTATTTAGTAAAGTACAATGCAAAAACATGTATTTACAAAACAAGTACACTATAACAAATGATTCATTTCAGTGACATATACAAGTACATATTAGTTAAGGCCCCTTTGAATTGAACAAACTTTTAAAGTGGAGTCATGGCAGAATACCATGTGATGTCCACTTCACAGGGCACTTACACTCAAATGGAACAAAAACATGGAAGAGGGAGGGAGGACCAGGATTGAGTGCCGCTGCTTTAGCTAACTGGACATGTCCTGATGGGTTAACTCTGCAGCCTTGCTCTGTGATCTGCTGAGATGAGCACAAGTTCATCCATCCAAACCGACTCGTAGCTTGCTTTTTGATGTTTTCCTTTGGACTTTCTCATTCCCAGAAGGCCACAGGTCAGATTGGAGGACATAATCTGTAGGACACACACATCTGCCAAGAACTGGTGCCAGAGGAGATGTTGTTTGGGGGACAGAAAAAGAGGGACAAATTTGGTCCAATATCAGGTGGAGGGGAGGGGGGGGACAGGAAAACTCCCCCTGAAGCACAGGATGCACATGGACAGAGCATGACAGCTGGCATACAGCAGGATATGGAGAGAGGACGAAAGGAAGAGAGGATTGCAGGACGCAGCTGAAGTTAGATTCAATCATTCCTGTTTTTCAGAGCTGTTTTTCTGCAGCGCTCCATCCAGGGAAGCCCGAGCAACAGTGCTGTCGTCAGAAATGTGCAGTTTACATGGGCAGCTAGATAGCAAAGCACTGCCAAATGAAACACATTAGTCACTTGGGTCAAACTACATTTAGTGCAGAGAATGCGAGTGTGGATTGGTTTGAAACTCAACGCTATGGTGGGATTACCATGGGCTCGCGTTGCAGTTGTTAATAAAGGGTTCAGAGTGACTATCTGTGTGATATCTGGTTGCTAGTGCACTGTGTAGGGAGGACCGTCTGAAGGGTTTGAACACTGAAGTCTGACATTTTCATATGTGCGTTTGTGTCTGAAAAATCTGTCACGCACAGAAAACACTCAGAAGTCAAGTCAGGCAGGGATGGTTTGTTCTCTCTTTTCTTCCACAAAGTAAAAGAGAGATCAAATATTGTGTTCATTCAATCCAGGGGTCCATTCTTCGTACCTCGCTTAAATAATCTAAGATGATTTGTTCAACACAATCTCACGGCAATTCGTAACATTTTGATTTAGTGGCTAATTCGTATGAATTCCTACGATCTAATTCGTACAATTTAGTACGATTTGCTCATCCCCCAATGACGGTTGGGTTTAGGTGCCACGCCTACTTTTTAAAATCGTACAATTTCGTACGACTGAACTCGTACGAATTAGCCACTAAACTGACAAAACGTAAAATACTTACGTTTTCTCGTGAGATCAGGCTGGATTTGGCAGATCCTGGATCTGTTCATCTTGATAACTGATCTCTGGCTAATTTGGTTCTTCAAACAAGTTTGCGATTAAAATGTCTGGATGAACTGAAGGACAGATCTATCGATCCCCAAAATCATGATCAGCAATGCAATGATTGGCTGGCGGCACAGCAGCGTGATGACATCATCTGATTAATATTCAATTATCCATCTGAGCAAAATTACGCTGTTAAAATTCGCAGTAAGCGGTTTGTTAAATATGATACGCAATAACTTTCCACAATTGTTGTGAGCTGCAGGCTTTACATTCTCATGTGTCAAGAGTATTCATCGTGTATTTCAATGCATATCGATGTATTTAGTTCTACATTTAGAGTAGCCTATGGGCCTACTCAAGTTTTTTAATCGGCGTAAGGAATAACTGTATAAATAAATTCTGCATCAAAAACGCATCTTGATATCGGTAAGGTCTCTGCAACTTTTGCGAAGCATCAAATCACTGGTATATTAGCGGTCAAAAAATGTGCATGACTGCATAAATTATTATCCTTTTTAAAAAAAAGTAGAATATTGTGCATGTATGGTTCATATCAATAAATTTTGTGTGTGTGTGTGTGTGTGTGTGTGTGTGGGTGTTTCCCAGTACTGGGTTGCAGCTAGAAGGGCATAAAACATATGCTGGAATAGTTGGCAGTTCATTCTGCTGTGTCGACCCCTGATAAATAAGGTACTAAGCTGAAGGAAAATGAATGAAGACCTACAGCACATTATTTCAGTGAACTTAAGACTTTTTAAGACCCAGTGGGAATGCTGTGTGTTTTTCTGTTATTCATTTTTTCTGTTTTCCATTTGTATTTCATTTCATGTCATTTGTGTAATTTTTTTCTCCAATTAAAATGAATAAATGGGTAAAAAAATAATAATAATCCCACCACAAAATGGTTCAGGTCCATGTTTTGTACATCAGCCGGGCATGTTTTGATCACCCGCCTCTTCAAGTGTCTTTTATTTTCCCGGAAAATTACACCAGAACTAATAATTGACCTTGATCATACATTTAGACAAGCCATTGTTCGTAGCTTTATCTCTTCAAAAGAAATCTGCTTTTCATTTATTCAAATCACGCCTGGAGGAACTTCATGACTCGACAGATTTAACACGAACAGGCCACTAAGGCCCAATCCCAATTCTATTTTTCTACCCCTACCCCTTGGTCGTTAAAACCGAGTGTGAAGGGGAAGGGCTTCAAAATTCACCCCTAAGAATTGGGACAGCACTGCAGCACCTGCACATGTCATCATATGTCATCACAATCTCTTGCTTCATATGAGATCAGACGATGGCGACTGCTGTAGTTATTCCAGTTGCTTTATTTTCTGGTATTTATCTTCAGGAAATCACTGAAGGCATATATTATGTTATCTTAACGATATAATGTGGCAATAAGGTCGTAATACTGTGCATTTAACACAGTGACCATATTCATCTATGTAAAAAACATTACCATTATAGCAGACACTGTAAATAAGTAATTCCCATGCCACTAGGCTTTACTGACAGGGTATTCCAGTGTCATCGAGTGTCAGAATGGTGTGGGACTGCTGTACAGGAGTTATTATTAGGGATTATAGATTGCGAAATTTAGCGTTTTTTTTTTAAGCATGACGTTAAAACACGAACGTGGTTATGAATATATTCAAACATGTGCTTGTTTGTTGTAAAAATTTGTAATGATGACAAAAATGACTAATTTGTGGATCTCCTGACTTCCGGGTGTAACTATCTGCCGTTGTAGTTGGTGTATTCTGGGAAATTTTCTTACCTCTTGGTTTCGAGTGTGGTCCTGAAAAATCTTTGTTCGAAGGGGTATTGCTTTCTTCCCCTTAGCCCTACACCTTCAAGCTAAAGAGAATTGGGGCATCCCTACCCCTTCACGTGAATGCGCAAAACGAGGGGTAGGGGTAAGGGGAAGGGCTAAAGGGTAGAAGTGGGATTGGGCCTGAATATATCTAACAGATCAACAAATATTAATGAACCCAAAGTAAAAGCATTACCAAGCAGTTTACGTGAGATCTGAACACTGTTGAGCTCCAGATGTTCAGGCCGACAGGGGAGAGACGCAGTAGGACTTCTCAAAACAAGACAGTCTGATGGTTCAAAGCATGTAACATGACAACATTTGGCTTTTTTAAATATAAAAATGTATTATATTCAATGTACAAAAATATTCACAATCCATAACACATCAAAACACACACCTAAATCTGAAGGTCTAAACAGAAATCATGTAGATCAGACAGTCGCCGCTGTTCGTTTCCTCCATCTATTTAAAACATGCAAAACAATCTACAGATGAATATGAACTATCATGACACACAGCATGCAAATGGACTTACTAGGAAACAGCGTCAGTCTTCTAGTGTATAATCAGGGGTGGTCGAGGTTGTGGAGAATGCAAGTGCTTTGCTGTGATTATTGCTGAAGTGTGTTGTGTTTCAGAGGCTCTCGGCGGCTCACAATCCTCAGCTTTGTTTCCAGGGGGGCCCGAGGCCTGATAAGAAACCTGGATGCTGTTACAGGAAGCTGGATGCTCCTCTGGCGACAGGCTTTTCCTGCTGAAAGATTCCCCTGCTTTTCATTTTCTGTTCGACTGGCTGCCTGGAAGGTGAAAACAAGGTGTGGGATATCGTAACCTTTCATTCATGCCCTGTTACAATTCTTGATTCTGATTGGCTGGAAGGTGTGCAGTGAGATCGTTAGTTGAACTGAAATAAATACAATTGCCCCCAAAGCATCAGTAGCA
The DNA here is from genome assembly GCF_903798145.1 of Danio aesculapii. Lineage (NCBI taxonomy): Eukaryota > Metazoa > Chordata > Actinopteri > Cypriniformes > Danionidae > Danio > Danio aesculapii. Next base: position 34,999,109 of record NC_079456.1, read on the forward strand.
ATCCTTAGTAACTCAGTGCCTTAGGGGTAGCCTGTTATGATGTGTTCACACCAGACATGGCTATTATATTAACGCGTAAATAGACGCGCGAACATTTTGAGGTTACTCGCTTCACTCGTGTGTCAAATTCACTTCACAATAAACATGGATTCACGTCATGTGTCCACTGTGAGCTCTGCGAGTTCAACAACTCCTCCAAAAACTATACCTGGAAAAAGGAGGCAATTTTAAGCAAATCGTACTAAATTGTACGAATGAGATCGTACGAATTCATACAAATTAGCCACTAAATCAAAAAGTTACAAATTGTCGTGAGATTGAGACTGAATAATATGTAGGTTAGTGTGTGCTCCATTCAGCCATTCTCGTTTCTGTGCCTGGATGTACTTTTTCCCACTTATTACACGGCTACTTGCCACAAAACTTTGTTTTGAGCCATAATAGTTCAATCATTCTTTAATTAAACACAAAGCTGACAGAAACGATAACTTCAATTGTCCCCCCCCCCCTTATTTATCATAACAGATGCAGTATATTTACTTGAATATGCTTACTCTCTGACCTGCAGGTTTCGTGAAGCTCATGATGTATTTTTAGCTCAACGCTCATCTCTTTCAATGGTTTTAACTGATTAGATTGTGGTCGGAACAGACGCACTGATGGATGCATTTTCCTCTCCGTAATGTTTCGATTGGTAAGATACAAATGTGAGGCACTTAACAGGAAGTACACATGATGTGGCGCTTGACCATGTGTGCATTACAGTGGATAATTGATTTTACGGTAATGCTGAAGTGCAGCGGGCAGGAAGGAGTCGCCACTAAACACAATATGAAGCAGTCTGATTCCATCTCATTTCTCAGACAGGCAGGTCTGAAAGACAGAGCCCCCAGCGGGATGGATATAAAGTGTTTTATATGGCCTGATCAAAAATGCATGTATTAGAGGCAGTTAGAGAGGAAATGAGATGTAGAATGAAAAAAGAAACAAAGAACATCTAAAGGGTAAACGTGCCCAAACAAAGCAGTGAATGAATGTAAATTTGATCACAATAGTGACTGTAACTGAATACAGTAGAAATACGCAGTAACTATTCATGTTATCCATTTATTTTTTTTTATCATTACTACTTTCTTTATTATTATTTTATTCTATCTTTATTTATTCCTGATCTTAGTTTAATATTATTATTCTTTTTTTTAAATTCTTTTTCTGTAGTATTTTGACTGGAGATGGGACGTTGGGATGTAAAATGTTTGCAGTTTTTTTCTATGATTGCTACGTTCCGTTTAACTTGTAGTAATATGCAAACTGAAAAACTAATGGATATACTGTAAAAAAATAACAGGAAATGATATTGTAATGTAATCAATATGTTGGGTTTACGTTATTCAAATTATCACCTGCAGAAAAACGTCGAACACTCTATTAATCACCCAAAATGCCCAGGTAACCAACTAACAACAAGCCAAACATCCTAGATACACCCAGAACACTCTATCAATTACCCTGAATGCCCTAGCAACCACCTAACAACAACCAAATATCCTAGGTACACCCAGAACACTCTATTAATCACCTGACTGCCCTAGCAACCACCTAACAACAAACCAAACATCCTAGGTACACCCAGAACACTCTATTAATCACCCGACAGCCCTAGCAACCACCTAGTAACAAACCAAACATCCTAGATACACCCAGACCACTTTATTAAATCACCCCGACTGCCCTAGCAACCACCGAACAAAAAAACAAACATCCTAGATACAACCAGAACACTCTATTAATCACCCCGACTGCCCTAGCAACCACCTAACAACAAACCAAACATCCTAGATACACCCAGAACACTCTATTAATCACACCGACTGCCCTAGCAACCATCTGACAACAAACCAAACATCCCAGATACACCTGGAACACTTTATTAATCATCCTGACTGCCCTAGCAACCACCTAATAACAAACCAAACATCCCAGATACACCCAGAACACTTTATTAATCACCCCGACTGCCCTAGCAACCACCTAATAACAAGCCAAACATCCCAGATACACCCAGAACACTTTATTAATCACCCTGACTGCCCTAGCAACCACATAAAAACAAACCAAACATCCCAGATACACCCAGAACACTTTGTTAATCACCCTGACTGCTATGGCAACCACATAAAAACAAACCAAACATCCCAGATACACCCAGAACACTTTGTTAATCACCCTGACTGCCCTAGCAACCACCTAACAAAAAACCAAACATCCTAGATACACCCAGAACACTCTATTAATCACCCCGACTGCCCTAGCAACCACCTAACAACAAACCAAACATCTGAGATACTCCCAGAATACTCTTTTAATCACCCCAACTGCCCTAGCAACCACCTAACAACAAACCAAACATCTGAGATACTCCCAGAATACTCTTTTAATCACCCCAAATGCCCCAGCAAGCACCTAATAACACTAAATCAATCACACTGAGTACCCTGGTAACCAATTTACAACAAACCAAACATCCTAAATACACCTAGAACACTCTATGAATCACCTCCAAATGCCACAGTAACCAACTAACAACCCAAACACCCCAGCAACCACCCAGAACACTATAAAACTCAATGACCTAGGAACAACACAGAATGTCATTGCAGCCATGCAAATCCTCACGTAACAATGACTCCGAATGTCCTAAGAAGGCAATTAGTGATTCATATATATTGGGTTGTCATGAAATCTAATTATAATCAAGAGGAATACACATTTAAATCACTTTAGATAAAAAATATATGCCAAATGGATGAATGGACATGCATTTTTGTCCAAATGGCAGTTGAAAAGCTAGTTTGATTATAATAAAATAATCACTCACTTATAGTATTTGGGTTATAGCAACAGTAATCTTCATAACTGTACTTTCAGAATATGAATGAGCGCTAATGCATATATAACGACGCCTTTGTCAATCTTCAAGACACTATGAGTTGCCGTCATAAAACACTCAGCTGTTCTGCAGCTGTTCTTCATACTGCTTGACATCTGGCCCAAGACAAACAAGAACAAACGACTGAAAGAGGGAGAGTAAATAAATAAAGACACATTAGAGTGTTCCCTTATCTCAAGTCAAATATCTCCATGTTTGCATTTATAGTATTTTTTCTCATATAATCTCCTCTGACCATCCTATATGTTTGAGATTACATTAATGTTCTTGAAAATCCACATTTTTATTTGTACTTTAAACATCACTCATGTTCATAAAGTTGAAGTAATTTGTTTTCTTTCTTTTTCCCAAATGATGTTATCATCGCAATTATTTTTTTACAGTATTTCCTATAATATTTTTTCTTCTGGAGAAACTCTTATTTATTTTATTTCAGCTAAAATAAAAGCAGTTTTTCATTTTTTAAACCCATTTTAAGGTCAATCTTATTAGCCGCCTTAAACAATATTTGTTTGGATAGTCTACAGAGCAAACCACTGTTTTACAGTGACTTGCCTAATTACCCTAACCTGCCTAGTTAACCTAGTTAAGCCTTTAAATGTCACCTTAAGCTGAATAATAGTATACTGAAAAATATCGAGTCAAATATTATTCACTGTCATCATGGCAAAGAGAAAATAAATCAGTTATTAGAGATGAGTTATTAAAACTATTATGATTAGAAATGTGTTGAAGAAATCTTCTCTCCGTTAAACAGAAATTAGAGGAAAAATATACAGGAGTACTAATAATTCAGACTTCAGCTGTATATATAACCGGCAATGTGTGAATTCCCGGTATTATATAAAATGGCTAGGAAATGTATAGAATGCCTGATGGTTTTAGGCAAAGTATGAAATATCAGTTATTGTAAAGAGTTTGCAAACTTTTCCTAGGCATTCTGTACAATTCCTAGGCATTATATAGAATGACAATTTAGGCAAAGTGTCAGAAGAGCAATTTTTGGTAGCTGGTATTGGTTAAAAAACAGTTTTTCAAAACAGTTTAAAAAACAGAGAAGTTGATGGCGCTTCTGGACACTGTTAACATAGGGCTTCCTTTGGACACAGTACAGTTTTAACTGGCATTTGTGGATGTAACTACATGTTGTGGTACTTGACAAAGGTTTGCCAAAGTAGTCCAGAGCCCATGTGGTGATATCGCTTATAAAGGAATGAGGATTCTTGATGCAGCGTCGCCTGAGGGATCAGAGATCACGGTTGTTCATCTTAGACTTGCGCCCTTGTCCTTTACGCACTGAAATTCCTCCAGATTCCTTGAATCTTTTAATGATTTTCTGCACTGTTGAAGATGAAATATCCAAATGTCTTCCTCTCTTTCTTTGAGGAACATCGTTTTTAAACATTTCAATAATTTTTTCACGTATTTGTTGGCAAACTGGTGATCCTCGGCCCATCTTTGCTCCTAAAGGACTAGACCTTTCTTGCCTCTTTTGTAGCAAATCATAATTACAATCACCTGTTGACTTCACCTGTTTCAAATTACATCATTACCTCATTACTAGCCCTAAACTGCTCCTGTCCCAACTATTTTTGGACCGTGTTGCAGGTCTGAATGGCAGGAAAGTATATTCACAAATGAAATGAAGTTGACCAGACAAAACATCAAATATTTTGTCAAAGTAACTTTGGAAATCACTACTTTCTTTTTTTATTTGCATTTTCCATTCTGTCCTAACCTTTTCTGATCTGTGGTTGTATTTTATATTAAAAAAACAAGTTGTTTTTTGTTACCCAGACATTTAATAAGAACTTATTTTAGAGTAGTAATCACAATACTGTGAAAACTTTTTTATCCAAGGTTATCATCCAGTCAGGATCTTATAGTGGTACATGCCTAATTTCAATACGAGTGTAAACGTGTGCCAAAGTGACAGTACTGAGACATGACAAAATACGCCACTGTTGATACATATCACTCATGAAAAAAACTGTTTACACAGCTCAGAGCATCTCTGCGCCTGTTAAGGAATTACACAGTAATCCAAACCGGACTCTTTAACCATAGTAAAATCAGTGTAATGAATGAGCTGTCATGGCGTGTTTGCTTTATACATAATATCCCACAGTGATGGCACACAACATATGGTACACATGCCAGTTACAGTATATAACAAGGGCGTGAGCACTTGCAAAATGTCAAGCACACTTTAGATTTACATCTGAATGGATGCGCAGGGAGAGTCTTTAAACATGGGTGGGATTGACGTCTGATCCCGTAGATAAGATACAGTAAATACACCCACGTTTTGTTTCGAGCGGATCTTCTCAACACCAGTCTTCATGCCCCACCGCTCTGCACATGTTGTACATTTCCCGCATCACTTGAGATGCATGTTCTATTTGGACAGTACATGAAGTGGACTCCACAGGATATTCCATTATGATTCCAGTTCATAGGGAGTGTGTAGGTTTCATTCAATTCAATTCAAGTTTATTTGTAAAGCTCTTTTTACAATAATTATTGTTTGATGGCATTTTAGTATCAATTTTAAAGGTATATTACGTCACACATCGCTCTTCTCTAATAAGTGTCGTTTGTGCGCTGTGCAGGGCTTGACATTAACACCCGCCTCTCTGCCAGATGCGGGTAGATTTCAGCTGTGGCGGGTTATTAGACACTCTCACTAGCCACTTTGGCTGATTGAAAATAATTTTAAAATTGCCTGTGCTGGCTCATCACTAAAGAATTGAATTTTAGTTGAAGAGCGTTTGTTAAAATGTGTGCAAATGTGCTCTTAGAACTGAGAAGCAGCACAACTGATAACTGTTCGTGTGAGCAAAAGAAAGCAGGTGAATACAGATGCGCATCGGAGCTACTCTATGCCCCACCCTCTCTTCATGTTTCAGTTAAGATTACGTCAAACATTTAATAAAAATAATACACATTTCAAAGCACTTCATGGGATCTTTAAGAGTATCAGTTTATGTGGGAAGGATGAGTGAGATACTCACTCTGTTGACTGGGTCGCCCACTGGAGCCCCCTGCTGATCCGGGCCGGCTGCCGCTCTGCTGGGGCTCACTGTTGGAGAACTGGGGGGCCAACGGGGGCAAACGAGACCTGCCAGTGCTGCCTGCGTCACTGTCAGGGGTGCGAGGAATCTTTGGCCGGCTCGCAAAGCCCACCATGTGGCCACTAGAAAGAAGAGAACGACAGTGATGCCACTAAGTTGACATTTAGGATGTGTCTTCAGCCAGAACTGCTGTGAGTGACTAGCAGACTTATTTCAATACGTTTGCATTGGAGTTTTTCACGACAAGGAGGATTCACTTACAAACAAGATACAGTTTTGGAAGGATTAAAGGATGTTTTCTTTTGTAAAATTAGTAGTAATGCACAATATATTTAGGCCTGTCATGATATCTATTTTTGTTGTAGGATATATTGCACCAAAAATAAATCACAATAAATGACATTACTCTCATTTTAAAGACCATTTTATGCCACTCATATATATATATATTATATAATGCCAGAATGACAATATAATATAATCACAGTGTAAATACACTCTACCAAAGAAAATATTTCATTGATAGTCATTTTAGCACTTTAATAATCAGGCATTGGAATCAGAATGTGAAAACACATATCCTAAATAAATAGTAATAAATCAGTAACAGAGGCTGTGATAGCGGCTAGCAGATTTATTTTCAGTTGTCAGGCACCCACTTGAAAATATACTGTAGTAATTTATAGTAAGGGCGACGCAGTGGCGCAGTAGGTAGTGCTGTCGCCTCACAGCAAAATGGTCGCTGGTTCGAGCCTTGGCTGGGTCAGTTGGCATTTCTGTGTGGAGTTTGCATGTTCTCCCTGCGTTCGCGTGGGTTTCCTCCGGGTGCTCCGGGATGTATTTCGCGGTCTCAGAAACGTCCATGGGACTACGTTTTCAGAATGAGCCTGGGTTGTGATATACATTTACACTGAGGAAGGGTAGAGGGTTGCTGAAGAACTACTGAGAGATTTCAGCTGCTGTCTGGGCTTTCCATGCCTTTTGAATCCTCCCTTTTTTCATGTGTTCAATACTGTTTCTTTGTGTTTATGCATTTCTTTGGGTGTTACTGACATCTGGTGAGAATTTTAAGTCAACAGCTCCTTTAGAGATATGTTTTCTGAGTAAAATTGTGACATATTTGATACTTATTTTACCTACAGTATGTTACTGCGATGACAATATTACACAAAATGCAAAATAACGTTCTCTTCAGTTCAATGCTCTAGCTTTAACATCTGCCATTTTGAGAGCTGTGATTAAGATTCTGATTGGCCGTTAATGCTTTTATTGTTCATTTGATTGAAATGAAGACAAAATCATTGCAGAAACACAATCACTGTCAATACATCTGAACAAAACACTTTTATCTTTGTCGACTGTCTGAGCTATTATTACTCATTATTAAATGTTTTGGTGGGTAAAAAAAAGCTTTTAGCTACAGTTGCAGCCTATTCACAATGGTGCAGTGAATGAGAAAATGAAACGCAAACCCTAAAGTTTTTATAACGTTGTTCCATTCACAAAACAGCAAAATATAGGACAGAGGAACTCCCATATAAGTGCATGTTAACACAGACGAACATATGCTAAAACAACGAAGTAAATGCAAAACACAGCGTAATGCAAAATCACATTTGCATTGAAAGGCTCTCAGGAAATGTTTGTGTCTATGTTTGGGTTTTCATCTTTGCAAAAGCAGTGTTTCATGTGTAAGATCCCATTTGTTGGGTCTCGTTTATCAACTCTGATCTTTAGCTGTTATTTCGTACTGGACTCAAGTGGTTGGCTGGGACATTCTAGCAGCTTTCTTTTCTTTTCTGAAAGCAGAGTCTGTGTTTTGGATCATCGTCTTGCTGAAATGTCCACTCTGGTTTTATCCTCCTGCTAATGTAGATGCTGGACTGAAGCAGTGAATGTCAATTTACAATGACGAAGGGCAGAGGGTTGCTGAAGAACTACTGAAAGATCCAATATGTTGGACGTCTCATTTTAGAAAACTAACCTTTTCTTAAAGATCTACTTTGTCTTTACTTGATAGGAAAGTAGGATGACAGGAAATGAAGTGAGAGAGAGAGAGAGAGAGAGAGAGGTGGATAGCAGTAGGAAAGGTCCATGGGTTGGCAATTGAACTTGGGACATCCTATATAATGATGTCAGCGCAGTAACCACTGGGCTATCAGAACTGACAAAAAAATAACCATTTTAAGAAGCATCTGGGCACGTCATGTGTTTTTATGGTTGGATATTTATCTGATAGTAATAAGGACAGGTGTAAACGACATTCGAAACACCGGTTATTCTGATGAAGGCAAGTGTTTGCAGAAATGCGAAGGTGCAGTATTAAGGTATAGCCATGTCAATAAAGGCTTTTTAACATTTTTTCCACATCTTTCGAGTGCCTTGGACTTACTTTTGCTGTTTATTCTGATAAATCCTTTACCCAAAGAGCACCGACACGTTAATTAAGCTACCCCTGAGCACTTTTTGTTTGATTTTAGACATTTGAAATACATTTGAGTCTGATATATACACCACTTCAGGAGGTGATCTGGGATGCACTCCAGATGAAACTGGAGGCTGTTGAAACCACACATGTAAACTTGAAACGTAAAAAGCGTGTTATGGGCTTTATGACATAATCGGATATAGCAGCGCTGATATGCAACACACATCTGCCACACCACAGATGACAGTTTGGGATGTTTGTTTCATTTTATATGGTTGATTTTTCAACAATTTGGTGGATTCTCGCTGATGTGCAGCTTCTCCAGCCTTTGGCACCTAGACTGCAGCTCTGCACAAGACGTTTGGCCATAGGAGAAATGGTCGTGCCCAACTGAGCCTGGTTTCTCTCTAGGTTTTTTATTTCTTTTTTTTTTTTTATAATAATTTTTTCGGGTTTTCACCTTTAATTGATAGGACAGTAAAGAGTATTGACAGGAAAGTGTGGGGAGCAGAGAGAGGGGAAGGATCGGCATAGGACCACGAGGCGTAAATTGGGTCGCCGTGAGCACCAGAGTGCATGTGTCGATGCACTAAACACTACACCACTGGCGCAGACTGTTTTTTAATTCTTCACTTTTGTCAATTGGTGAAGTTTTTCCCTCTCCACTGTCACCACTGGCTTGCATGGTTCGGGACCTGTAGAGCTGCGCATCAATGGATTTGCTCTTCAGCGTTTGGACTCTCTTTGGATTATTAAACCACACTGAACTGAGCTAAACTGAACTTAAACTCTGAAAACTGAACTACACTGTTCCAATTTACTATAATCTTCTATGTAAAGCTGCTTTGACACAATCTACATTGTAAAAGTGCTATACAAATAAAGGGGAGTTGAATACGCATCACACAGCTGTGGTTCCCTCTGTTGCAAAGTCTACACTAGTCTGTATACGTTTTAAAATGCCGTCTAAAAACGCTCCACACTATGGTTTTATTTCTTTCCTTAACTACGCATGTGTACAGACGTAAGACGCTTTTGCCTGGATCATATCCGCCTGCCGTTTATTTACTTTCCATCTCTCTGAAACATCACAGCAAAATGTCGCAACTGTGGTCTGCTTCTGCCACTGAGCAACAGCTCCTAGTAAACGTTCTGTGTCCTTTGAAGATATATTGGTAACAATTTATCGTAACTACACACTATGAATCATTTATTAAGCATTAGCAAATAGTGAATTAATTATCTGTTAAGCATTTACTCTACATTAATAAATGTTAGTAAGCGGTTTATAACTGCAAATAAAAATGCTCTATTCTTGACTTATAAGCACATGTATAATGTGCTTAATAATTGTGCTTTCATAATTTGTGACTAGCTGATTTTTCATTACTAAATAAAAGATTGCATTTTTTACAAGCCATTTGTATTGAAGAGTAGTCTGTGGTTCTTAAGATCATTCCGAATGAGTTAGAGAACGATTAATATACTATTGAAATTGACGTTTCTATATTCAGGCGTATAGTAATGGTATGTTTAAAGATGCTTTATTAACTCAACTTCATGCAGGTTTGTGACCTAATCTAAAGTGAGGACAGTTTATGCTTTATAAATCCCTAATAAATGACAAATAAAGGCTAGGTATCAAATGAACAATAATCTTTTCAATCCTATCTAATAAATACAATTACTGTAAAGTTTAAACATTGCTGAATAACAGGAGTGTCAAAATACGACATCAAATTGGCAAGAAGCATAAAGTTGGCAAGAAGCAAGAAGGTCGCTGGTTCGAGCCTCGGCTGGGTCAGTTGGCGTTTCTGTGTGGAGTTTGCATGTTCTCCCTGCGTTCGCGTGGGTTTCCTACGGGTGCTCCGGTTTCCCCCACAGTCCAAAGACATGCGGTACAGGTGAATTGGGTAGGCTAAATTGTCCATAGTGTGAGAAAGTGTGTGTGTGGGTGTTTCCCAGAGATGGGTTGCAGCTGGAAGGGCATCTGCTGTGTAAAACATGTGCTGGATAAGTTGGAGGTTCATGCCGCTGTGGTGACCCCAGATTAATAAAGGGACTTAGCGAAAAGAAAATGAATGAACAAGGTTTTAGTTATGATACTCCCAAAATTATTCCACATAAATTCGCAGATTTTTAACAAAATTCCGCGTAGAAATAGGCAAAAATGTCAGCAGATTCCATCTGGCCCATTTTATAAGTCAAGATCTGCAGTTATAAACCGCTTACTAACATTTATTAATGTAGAGTTAATGTTTAACAGATAATGAATTCACTATTTGCTAATGCTTAATAAATGATTCATAGTGTGTAGTTTTTATAAAGTGTTACCGCAATTTTTAATAAAATCAAAACAGACAGCATCCTTTACATCTGCTTTACAAAATACACTTTGGGTCCATCAGTACCAATTGAGCATTGCGTCAATGCCACAGCCTAAATGAGTATTGTTACTGACCAAGTCCATCCCTTTATGACCACAGCGTACCCATCTGATGTCTACTTCAGCAGGATAACGCACCATGTCATAAAGCGGGAATCATCTCAGACTGGTTTCTTGAACATCACAAAGAGTTCACTGTACTCAAATGGCCTCCACAGTCACCAGAGCTCAATCCAATAGAGCACCTTTGGGATGTGGTGGAACATCATGGATGTGCAGCCGACAAATCTGCAGGAACTGCGTGATGCTATCATGCCAATATGGAGCAAAATCTCTGAGGAATATTTCCAGTAACTTGTTGAACCTATGCCACGAAGGATTAGGACAGTTCTGAAGGCAAAAGGGGGTCCAACCTAGCACTAGTCAGGTGTACCTAATAAAGTGGCCGGTGAGTGTAGTTCTCTTTGCATATAGCACAGGATTTTAAGATCAGGCTTATATGGGAACAATATTAATTTCACAAATCTGCCAAAACGCATGAAGCGCCCAGGTGTAAACAGGCCCCTAAAACAGACCGTTATTCATAGTGTGAGTTATTGTGCACCGAGACATCTCCAGAGTTTATATTTCAAGTCTTAAAATAATTTGATTACATTTAGATTTCAGCACTCATTTAATTAAGACATTTCTCCTGCTGGACGAGAGTAAAACGATAGCTTTTTTGGTGGTGCACGTGTGTTCGAAGGGTCATTACATCCACAGGTCTCCGGGAGTCAGGGATTTGGGAAGGAAGGGCTCTGAATCGGCTCTTTGTTTAGCACTGTTTGATTCTCAAGACAAAAAAGTCTGTCCCGTGGCAATGCAGACTCAAGGTTCGATGGTTCGCTACGCTCCCGAATTCCTCTGGTCTCTCTCCAGCTCGCTGCCTTTAAGGGCTGGGTTACAGCCGGGGACATGCTTGATAACACTGCATCCTCTGGACCTTTACATTTTAGATACACCATGCCACACTGAGCATGGAATGTCGCACTTGGATCCTTAAAGCTCTTGTTAAGGTAACACTGTAGTGGAAGATCCTGAGATACTGGGAAAAGGGCGGTGAATGGGTTAGTAAACGCACCTGTATGACTGCCCGCTGTTGGTGGTCTGGCCCGGCGCAGGTACATGCCTTTCCGGAGACCCCATGAGCCCAGATTCCACCGAGGAACGCCAGCAATCTGAATCTGTGGCTGATGGAGAAAGAGTAGCAGACGTCACACACAAGGCTCACACGTGGCTGACATCATTAACACACACACGCCATGCCGAGGGGACCTGAGAGATGCTCATTTTCACAGGGACATGCAAAGTGCTCTAGGAGGAGACGAGCTGTGTGGTTGCGCTACGTGTGGAAACTGAACGCCAATAGCTGCTAATAGAACAGAAGTCTGTGAGACAAACATGAAACAGGCACAAATCTAACACACACACACTGTTTTTACTGTCAGGTTATACTAATCCAGCCTGTTACCAAAGATATCAAAATACTCAAACAATTTTGCTTCCAAATGCAGTAGGTAGTTCTGTCGCCTCACAGCAAGAAGTTCGCTGGTTCGAGCCTCGGCTGGGTTAGTTGGCGTTTCTGTGTGGAGTTTGCATGTTCTTCCTGCATTCGAGTGTGTTTCCTCCGGGTGCTCCGGTTTCCCCAAAGACATGTGGTACAGGTGAATTGGGTAAGCTAAATTGTCCATAGTGTATGAGTGTGAACGAGTGTGTATGGGTGTTTCCCAGAGATGGGTTGCGGCTGGAAGGGCTTCTGCTGCGTAAAAACATATGCTGGATAAATTGGCGGTTCAATCCGCTGTGGCGACCCCAGATTAATAAAGGGACTAAGCCAAAAAGAGAATGAAGAGAATAAATGAATGGATGTTAGTATCAGTATTGTTAGTTTTTAGGACATCTATAAACTAGTGTGCTATAAAACAGTGACAGAATTCGTGTTTAGAAGATATAAAACTGATATAATAGGGTATATACAGAATTTTTAAAGTTGAATTTAATACCTTTTACTACCTTTTTTAATACCTTCAAAAAATAAAAAATGTAATACGAGCACAAATTAGAGCTGCAACCGTAGTGGTGTAAATGAAATATCTTTCCAAATGGAATATTATATTGCAGATAACTTTCTAGTACCTTAAGTCTGGTTTATACTTCTGCGTCATGTGTTTGGCGTGACCCACGGTGCATGCAATGTGCGTAGCTGTGCATTTAAGCTTCTGCGAGTTGTTTCTGTTGTTCTGCAATAACCCTTGCAAAATGCTAACGTTAGTTGGCAGTGAGGTGTTATTGTTCCTCTGTGTCTAGTTTCTTCGCTGGTGTTTTGTTTTTTCTGAACGATTCCTTAATGTTCAAGTGGCTTAAACTCGCTCATTTTGAGACAGGAACCGGCGGATGTGCAACAACTTTAACCATGAGGTAAACACAAAAACAAAACTTTCCTTCCGGAGCTCCTTCACGGGACTCCACACTTGTAAGCAATCGCTCCATCTGGCTCGCGCGGCTCTTGGTCCCGCTCGTCAGCGCTACCAAGCCGACCAATCACAGAGCTTGTGCTACGCGTCGTTGCGACGTGTAGTTACATTTTTTAAGAGGTGCGCGTCAGCGGCGCCGACTGCCAGGGCGAGAGGCTATGCGTCCACGCGTAGGCTGCGCTGTAGCATGCGCGTGCGCTTGACGCAGAAGTATAAATCAGTCTATATAATAGATTACCTTTGTGGTTTTTGTTGGCTTATAAATGACACAGAATATAGCACACACAGATCGGATTTGAATCAGTACCAGCTGGCTGATACTCGATCCAGCAAAAATATGCAAAAATTCTCAGCAGCACACATTCTGTGTGTCAGGGCTCGAAATTTACTTTTTTTACTTGGTAGCACCGGTGATCCCAACTTCAAATATTTAGAAGCACCAGAAAAAATTTAGAAGCACCCACCAAAAATCTCTCTGCAATAACTTACTAACAAAGTCATCTGAAATGGCAAAGAAAGCGTTCTTGCAGGACTCCCAGAGTTCATAAAGATTCTTTGGATTCATCTTCAATTCCTCCTCCTTCATGCTCAATAATGTTCATATCTGGTGACTGGGCTGGCCAGCACCTTGACCTTCTTTGCTTTCAGGAGCTTTGATGTGGAGGCTGAAGTATGAGAAGGAGCGCTATCCTGCTGAAGAATTTGCCCTCTCTTGTGGTTTGTAATGTAATGGGCAGCACAAATGTCTTGATACCTCAGGCTGTTGATGTTGATCATCCACTCTGCAGATCTCTCGCATGCCCCAATACTGAATGGAACCCCAAACCATGATTTTTCCTTCACCAAACTTGACTGATTTCTGTAAGAATCTTGGGGCCATGCGAGTCTTCTGCAGTATTTGTGATGATTGGGATGCAGTTCAACAGAGGATTCATCAGGAAAATCCACCTTCTGACACTTTTACAAATGATCAACCAGAAGTCAAGGTATTATTTGTTGCTCTTACAGCTGGGATCAATGACAAGACTTTTATCAGGTAGTGTATAAACAGTTAGAATCACCAAAACTCTATTTTTAAATATGCCTCAAATTTTCACAAAAAGATAAAAAAATAAACAAAAACACAGAATAAACTGCACAAGCAACATCTTTTACAGTAGGCACACTAAAACCCAGGTTTCCCGAGTGAAGCACTTTATATCTTATTTGGCCTGCCGCTGTTCTTGGATGCCATTACTCTTAGTCAAACACTGGCCTGAGGGCAATGAAAACCACATCAAAGTGATTTCATCAGTCTGTGCATTTACAACGGAAGTGAGAGCTCCACGGCCCAGTCTACGCTGAGAGCATCGGAAATTAAATCAACTCAAAGAAAAAAGTCCAGATTTATTAAAAATGGAACTGTGATCTCATCCTTGCGAAACAAAGACAACACAAAAAGACAGTAAAATGGCATTATGAGATGTTTATCTTTCAGGAGGATGACATGCTAGAGCTTATATAAAGATCAGCAGATACCCAGAGTTTGGTGGATGGACTCAGCAGTGCTGGGACGGCTGCCGGTGCGAGTCGCTGGACGGGAACTGAAGCGAGAGTCTTCGCTTCTCTGTCGGGTAACAGGGTAGACTCCCTCACCACCGGCTCTGTGGAGACATGTACATTAAAGTACACATGAAATCAAAACTAATCATATTGAATTTGATAGCTCACATTGCTAGTTTTGCGGTGAACAATTCATCTGTGTGTGTCATTACGAAAAAGAAATGTTTTCCCATGTGTTCTTTAATTGAAATCTGAAAATGCACTTCCTGTTTGTTTTGAGTTAAATTCTCAGATTAGGTCGGTTTGAGGTATTGGGCGGGGCTAACACACGTAACCACGCCCCTTCAGCTGTCAGTTTTGACAACAAACAGAAATGGTGAGGAGGAGGAGTCTGTTAGGATGTAACATCTCTGCCCAAACCCTTTCCCCATCTTTCTGAATGAAACGCCTACCTCACTACATCCAATTGACTCGCAGTAGGAAAAAACAAGCCACACCCACTGCTTACTCATTTAATATTTTGTTTCTCTAGAAACTGCGTCACAATACAGAAAAAGAACAACAAAACAACGATTGCAGCTTGTGGTTCATGTGGACTTTAACATTTCTGACATGGCTGTAAAAACTCTCTATGAATGGAAATAAGTTGCATTATGCTTTAGTTCTTGGGGAACCACACTCTTGGTTAGTTCCTATACACTCAAAAAAATGTTTTACTGCTGCTTGTTCAAACTACTTATTTAAAATAAGCTGAAACAAAACAATTATTCCAATTCTTTGGCTAATTTATTTGTTTTATGTTCATTCATTTTCTTTTCGGCTTAGTCCCTTTATTAATCTGGGGTCGCCACAGAGGAATGACACACCAACATATCCATCATATGTTTTACCCAACGGAAGCCCTTTCAGCTGCAACCCATCACCAGGAAACACCCATTCATTCACACACATACACTACGGACAATTTTGTTTATCCAATTCTCCTATAGCGAATGTCTTTGGACTTGTGGGGGAAACCGGAGCACCTGGAGGAAACCCACACCAACACGGGGAGAACATGCAAACTCCACACTGAAACACCAACTGACCCATCTGAGGCTCAAACCACCGACCTTTTTGCTGTGAGGCGATCGTGCTACCCACTGCGCCACCGTGCAGCCCTGTTTTATGTTCAGTTCACTTAAATTTGTAAACCATTAAGTTAACATAAGCGATTTGTCTTGGGACAACATGAAGGAGTTGTGTTGGTCAAACTACTGTAACTACCTGGTTAGGGGATTTGTAGTTCCCGGCATGGGATTGAACTAGGAGAGGGAAATGTTGACAGAAAATGTAATCTTAAGTGTTTAAAGTTAACAGAAAGACTTGTTAGAGATTAATCTGCACTTTAGTTTGAATGTTTCATGTAATGCTTTGAGATTTGAGATTACCACCTTGCAGAAGCATGCACGCTTTGGGTGTTGGCAGCTTAATTAGCAAAAATGCAGTTTGTTGCTTTGCTCAGTGAGCAATAACTGTCCTAAAGAGTTCTGAGATAATAGCCTTTCTGATAATGTCTGAGGCTCAGACACACTCTCGCAGTTCAAAACTAGATTAAAGACCTATCTGTTTAATAAAGTACACTCAGTGCATCACTTAGCGGTATGATACATGAATGTGCTACATACAGGTTTCTGCATCTCGTTTATACACACTTTGAACAGCAGCAACGCTAAATATTCTCTTTATTCTCTCTTTTTCCACTTGGGGATACTCATCCCGAGGCCCTCAGACTACGCAGCACCACTGATTCGATCTAAGACCAGCGACGATGATCCCAAGGTTTCCATAATGCTGGACCAGGCCGTATCCTGAGCAGCTGCTGTGGTGGTTATGGAGGAGTGAAGAGCATGAGACTAATTCCTGTGACGCTCCAGGGACAGACGAGTCTTCGCTGAGGTCCAGCTTCTCCAGCGCCTAGACAGCAGCTCTGCACAAGACATTTGGCCAGTGGAGAAATGATCATGCCCAACTGAGCCTGGTTTCTCTCGAGGTTTTTTAATTCTTCACTTTCGCCAAATGGTGAAGTTTTTTCCTCTCCGCTGTCGTCACTGGCTTGCATGGTTCGGGATCTGTAAAGCTGCGCATCGATGGATTTGCTCTTCAGTGTTTGGACTCTCAGCAGTGAATATTAAACCACACTGAACTGAGCTAAACTGTTTCAATTTACTATAATCCTCTATGTGAAGCTGCTTTGACACAATCTACATTGTAAAAGCGCTATATAAATAAAGGTGAATTGAATTGAAATCTGCTGCAACGACCCCTGAAATTGAGACTAAGCCGAAGGAAAATGAATGAACGAACGAATGATTTATGTTGGGATGACATGAAGGGATTGTGTGGAACCCAGCATTTATTACAGTGAAGAAGCATCTGTTTTATTAAATTCATAATGTCATTTATGAGTTATGCTCATGCTCCTGGCTAATGATCAACATATTATCATTTTCAATTCTCATGCTTGATGACTTGGCAGATTACGCTGTCAGAAATGTCGAGCGGCAGGAAGTTTGTTTTTTAAAGCACGTCCGGTATAACATCAAAGGAATATTTCACCCAAAAACTATAATTCTGTCATCTCATTCATTTTCTTTCATTCAGCATAGTCCCTTATTTATCAGGAGTCGCCACAGCGGAATGAACCACCAACTATTCCAGCATATGTTTTACACAGCGGATGCCCTTCCCGCTGCAACCCAGCACTGGGAAACACACATTCACACGCTTTCATACGCTCGATTTTGTTCATGCAATTCCCCTATAGCGCATGTGTTTGGACTGTGGGGGAAACCGGAGCACCCGGAGGAAACCCACACTAACACGGGGAGAACGTGCAAACTCCACACAGAAACGCCAACTAACCCAGTCGATACTTGAACCAGTGATCTTCTTGCTGTGAGGCGACAGTGCTAACCACTGAGCCACCGTGCCATCTTTTTTCCTCTTTCAAAGTATTTGTTTTTCCTACTATGGAGTGATTTCATGTTTTGTCTTTCATCAGAATCTTCTTTGGTGTTCAACAGAAACTCATAAAGACTTGGACCCACTTGAGGGAGAGTAAATAGTGAGTAAACTTTTATTTTCAGGTACTCTATCCCTTTAATGTTGTCTTCTTGTGGTTAAATGAATGAATATGAGAGCTGTGTAAATATAGAGTACAGTTCCGTGTTTATTGCAACATGAGGAAACCCGGAGGCTAAATACAGATCAAAATAACTCTGCGGCTCTGAGTAATCTGTAAATGTTACCGTATTCGTGACCACAGTAGACATCTCCTATGACATATGATGATGTGTGTTTATTTTATAACTATTATTAATAATCAGTCGGGGTAGCACTGTCGCCTCACAGCAAGAAGGTCACTGGTTCGAGTCCTGGCTGGGCCAGTTGGCATTTCTGTGTGGAGTTTGCATGTTCCTGTGTTGGCGTGGGTTTCCTCCGGGTGCCCCGGTTTCCTCCACAGTCCAAACACATGCACTATAGGGGAATTGATGAACTAAATTGACCGTAGTGTATGTGTGTGAATGTGAATGGGTGTTTCCCTGTACTGGGATGTGGTTTGAATGATATCCGCTGTGTAAAACATATGCCGGAATAGTTGGAGGTTCATTCCGCTGTGGTGACCCCTGATAAATAAGGGACTAAGCCGAAGGAAAATGAATGAATCAGCCAATCACAATGCAGCAACCGCACGCATTTAGACAAGCAGAGGTGATCAAGAGCTCGAACTAGGCATCAGAACAGAGAAGGTGATGATTTAAGAGACTTTATCACAATTCTTATTATTTTATAGGGTTTTTTTTACTCAAAAAGTGACTCAAATAATCAACTGATGTCTAAAGAAGACCATCTCTAAACTGATTCGATCCAAGATCAGCGACGATGATCCCAAGGTTTCCATAATCTTGGACCAGGCCGTATCCTGAGCAGCTGCTGTGGTGGTCATGGAGGAGTAGAGAGCATGAGACTCATTTCTGTGGCGCCTAGACTGCAGCTCTACACAAGACGTTTGGCCAGTGGAGAAATGGTTGTGCCCAACTGAGCCTGGTTTCTCTCGAGGTTTTTTAATTATTCACTTTAGCTAATTGGTGAAGTTTTTTCCTCGCCGCTGTCGCCACTGGCTTGCATGGTTGGGGACCTATAGAGCTGCGCATCGATGGATTACTAGAATAGTTGGCGGTTCATTCCGCTGTGGTAACCCCCTGATAAATAAGGGACTAAGCCGAAGGAAAATGAATGAATCAGCCAATCACAATGCAGCAACCGCACGCTTTTAGACAAGCAGAGGTGATCAAGAGCTCAAACTAGGCATCAGAACAGAGAAGGTGATGATTTAAGAGACTTTATTACAATTCTTATTATTTTATAGTTTTTTTTTACTCAAATAATCAACTGATGTCAAAAGAAGACCATCTCTAAACACAAAACACATCAAACCTTGAGGAAGAACGAGAAGAATAGGTGGAAGAGCAGGCTTGTGAAACTCCTCTCAGATAAGAACAGCAAACCGAAGCTAAAATTCAGACGAACCACTAAAACTGCTTGTTCTGACTGTTAAAAAGCAAATAGATACACGTTGAGCACATCCAGATGGAGTTTATGTGCATGTAGTGTTACTTTATTAAATCTGCTAGTGTGCTCCCTTGTCAGAAACCCAAACCTGTTTGATATTTTTACTCCTACAAATGAAAGTGTTGTCATGCTAATTTGGGGATTATGATCGACACCATAAACAAAGCGACTCTCCCCTACAGCAGTACATATATGTGTGTCTGTATTCATCACCAGCCTTGTCACGAAGTCAATAGTTCTGCCCTTAAGTCAAATAGTGTGTTAATGTGCAAGCAGGATATGCAAGACACCGTCCTCAGCTCAAGAGATCCTCATTGTTTCTGCTCAAGTGTGTGGATCAGTGATGGAAATGACTGCGGACAATCGCTTGCGTGACTCTCATGGATTTGACCTTAGGATTTTGAAATATTGTCAATAGGAAAAAACCAAACAAAAAGCACTTGTGTAATTGTGTCCTTGAAGAGACTATAATGTATCCTAGTCTTTCCTTTATGGAGATAATACACCATCATCTCATATTTATATTTGCAGTAGGTCAAGCACAGAAATGCACTGATGGTTACAGTCTGTGTTTCTACGCATTTATTTGCTGTTTAACAGTCAGAACAAGCTGTTTTGGTGGTTCGTCTGAATTTTAGCTTCAGTTTGCTGTTCTTATCAGAGAGGAGTTTCACAAGTCCGCTCTTCCTCCCCTTCTTCTTCTTCAAGATCTTTTTATTTTATTTTTATGAACAGTTTGAGCAGTTTCAGAAATATCAGCAGCAGCTTTTTCACCACGGCGCATCACATTATTTACTATTTGCTGCAGACAGACACCAAATGGATCTACTGGTGTGCGCAAACTCATAGAAAAGACGTGGCACGACATCTCTTAAGTTAAATAAGTAAGTTAGTTAAGTAAGTTAAAAAGTCATTTAAATAAGTTAAGTAGTTTGCAGCAGATCAAGCCACAGAAATGCACTGATGGTTTTAGTCTGTATTTGTTTACTGTATATATATATTATATCTTTAAGTAAAAATGAAACGCCCTTCCTCCATTCCACTTACAGACACTAGGATTTTTTGGGGGGTGCTAAACACTTTAGAGGGGGTGTTAAAACTAATTCATTTTGATGGCTTTTTTTTTTAATAAACAGGCTTGGAAAGGCTATTTTACTTGTTTTGCTACAGTTAGTGTAATTTTTAATGCCAACTACCAAATAAATATAAATGAATACAATTTTATGATTGCACAGACCTTAACTTATTAACTTACTTATTTAACTTACTCATTTAACATTCTTAATTCACTTATTTAACTTAATTAACTTATTTAACTAGCTTATTTAACTTAATTAACTTATTTAACTAACTTATTTAACTTAATTAACTTATTTAACTAACTTATTTAACTTCATTAACTAATTTAACCAACTTATTTAACTTCATTAACTCATTTAACTAACTTATTTAACTTTATCAACCTACTCATTTAACTGAATTAACTTACTCATTTAACTTATTTAACATAATTAACTTACATATTTAACTTAATTAACTTATCTTAATTAACTTATTTAACAAAATTAACTTATTTAACTTACTCATTTAACAAAATTAACTTATTTAACTTACTTATTTACCATAATTAACTTATTTAACTAACTTATTTAACTTAATTAACTTATTTAACTAACTTATTTAACTTAATTAACTTATTTAACTAACTTATTTAACTTCATTAACTTATTTAACTAGCTTATTTAACTTAATTAGCTTACTCATTAAACTTATTTTCCTTTTTTTTCTTATTTAACTTATTTATGTAGAAATGTGTGTAATGTGTAGGAAAAGTCTCTTTTGTATAGATTAACTTTGAATTGTGTCAAACTTTAGCTTGAAATCAAAATCGACAGTTTGTTGTTTTAGTAGAGCAGATTGATAAGCTTTTTTTGCTCTTTATCATCACTTAGCAAAGTACAGTTTATGTAAGAGAAGCAGAATTGGGCACATGATGAAATGATGGGCTTATCAGTTTGCAAGTTTTCTTTGCAGTGTGTAAGTGTAAATGAGATTAGAACTGTGTTGCATTGGTCAAAACAGATGTATTAATAGATAGTACCCCTGAAATATTTCCTTACCATTTCCTCACTCTCTAACTTGTATGAAATACTGTATTCTGCTGAACACAATGAAAATATACTGAAAAATGTTGAAAAAAGCAGCCATTGACATCCGTAGTCCAAAAATACTATGGAAGTCAGTAAACGCCCAACCCCCCCCCCCCCCCCCCCCCCCCCCCCCCAAAGCGTTATTCACTATATTTTCCTTTGAGAAAGCAACTCAAACAGGTTTGTGACAAGTGGAGGATGAAAAACCTGTTCCTTTAACACCCATAGATTTTTACACCAAATATTGAGGTACTTACATGGTGTTTTTGTGGGAGCTGGGCGTAACGGGTCGCTGGAGGGGCTCGTCGATGCTGCGAGATGATGGAGGACATGATCTTCTCTTCGTCTTCATCATGTTGGTCATGATCTAAAAAGCACCACAGAGAAAACTTATCACACAGAATCAACAAAATATGCCCCCAACATAAATCCCAAGATAGAACAAACAAGATTTTGAAAGTGGCATAATGGGAACATTGTCTTCTTACGTGGCCTCACATAACTAATAGATACATTGGTGGCTCCTAAACATTTTTTTTTCCAGGAGACCCCAATTCCTACATCCAAAATTCACATCTGTGCATATGTGTTTGTGTGGGTGTGCAGTTCTTATATACTATACATCTAGGATTTGTGGGGATAAAATATGAACACATGAAGATAGTGTAAAATGTTTTTGTATTGTTCTCTGATGAGTCCACCTTCACTGTCTTTCCCACATCCGTGAGAGTTACGGTGTGGAGAGGCCCCAAAGAAGAGTAGTACCCAGACTGTTGACACCCAAAGTGAAGCATGGGGGTAGATCAGTGATGGTTTGTGCTGCAATTTCATGGCATTCCCTAGGCCTAATACTTATGCTAGATGGGCTCGTCACTGCCAAGCACTACTGAACCATTCTGGAGGACCATGTGCACCCAACGGGTCAAACATTGTATCCTGAAGGCGGTGCAGTGTATCAGGATAATATTGCACCAATACACAAAGTAAGACTGGTGACAGAGTGGTTTGATGAACATAAAAAAGTGAAGTTGAACATCTTCCATGGCCTGCACAGTCACCCGATCTAAATATTATTGAGCCACTTTGGGGTGTTTTGGAGGAGCGAGTCAGGAAATGTTTTCCTCCACCAGCATCACATAGTGACCTGGACACTATTCTGCGAAAAGTATGGCTCAAAGTACCTCTGACCACTGTGCAGGACTTGTATCTATCATTGCCAAGATGAATTGATGCTGTATTGGTTGCAAAGGAGGCCCTACACCATACTAATGAGTCTTTATGATCAAAAACCAGGCTTTTCACTTTCATTGTCCAACCCTTGTAAATGTTCAATGCACATTTATGCACCATGTCATATCACGTAGCTCTTACTGTGATTCCTGTGGTTATAAATTAGCATATAAAAGCATTACTGGAGAATATTTTGCACTTAACTAAACTACAATTGAACTTATTGAATCAATGCACTCTATTGCACCACTAAAACAGGCTCTTATATTTACCAATCGCACGACTTAATCAACAACCCCCTTATTTCTGTCTTCAAATCATACAAGCAGAGTGTTGGATTACCCCTAGGTACTCGGTTGTGAGCAGGGATTCTCCGCTGAGCTCTTTTGGCTGAGGCTGCAGGACTTCTTCTTTATCAAGGTCCGCCTCCATGACGTCTTCCTGTTAACATGAATCACAGCCAGATCAAACGACTGCCGCACAGATCTTTTGAAAGCCGCCAAAGCCAATAAAATGCAACAGATAAACGGATTACAGGAAATCAAAAGTCATGCAGAGCAACAGTGAATTAACCTCGTCGTCATCATCATCTTCATCCTCTTCATCGTCTGATTCAGGCTCTTGTTCAGGGATGTTCGCTGTGAACAGCAGAATCACAAATGGAAGAATTATTGAAATGATCAACCAGAAACAAAGTATGGCATTGGTCGTCATTTATTAAGAGTATCTAGTGACATTTTACTTGAAGGGGTGTTCATAAGACTGTCATGAAACCTTTATAATCAGTGTTAAATTTTAAGACCATCATGAATGAACTTTCAGACTGTTACAGTACTTTATTTGTTATGGCCAGTGGAATTGTTTTTACTTGCTCTTTTAAAGTTAACATTCAGTTATTTCTTAGCCACATATTTTAAATAAAGTGTCAAGACATAAAACGACAAATTTTCTAAACTATAATAAACTAAATGTCAAGAGTTCCCACTTAGATATGCTTAGTGTTAATAGCAGGTTTGGCATGCTGTCCCGGGAGAGAACCCTGAGCTCTGAGATACTTGAGCCCATATATCTGAGATCAGGTAGGTTTCGAGAGCTCCCCCTTAGAAAAGGGAGGAAAAGGAGGAGATGGAGTGCAAGGGGGATTCTTCCAAAATGAAGATAGAACAGTAGTGAGAAAACGATCTATTTATTGTAAGCTTGGATCACTCTGATTGGATTATTACTGATTACAGATGAGCAGCCAGTCTTGCTCAATCATATCACATGCTCCTATCGAAATAAGTTTTTAAAGCTTCACTTATTCACAACAAACATTCATGCAGAAACACAAGGAGAACTTTTAAACAAATGTTATTTTAAGCATGTAAGGAAGATAATTAAACCATATTGGTAAATAAAGTAATGGTGTATTCACACCAGACAAAGATGAAGTGCCAAGAACGAGAGATTTACATGTTAAGTCAATGTAAAGATGCAAACAGACATCCTGTGGCGCTATTCGCACAAATGAGGTGGTGTGAATAGCTGTTTCTATCCACACATTTTGGATTTGTGCATAAAAAAAACGATTGACGGAAAAGCAAAGATGTGCATAAATGTTGAAAATGCGCATTAAAAACGTATGAGCATAACTGAGCAGGATAAACTTTTAATTCAATAAGAAAAGATGCGCATAAACTACGATGGAAACACTTTTATTGAATTCCAGTATGCGCATGAAAAAAGTCATGTGATTATAAGAGATCATGTGATGATAAAACTGTAGAACATCTGAAATGCTGTTTTGGTTATTTTAAACCACCTTAACCATTTCAGTATTAGTGTTATTATATTATTAATCACCTCCAGAACCGCGTCTCACACTTTCAAACGCCACCACGTGTTCATCGCATGTTGCCATTTGTTTTCTGAAATGCAAGTCGTTTAATTAATAAGATTGACGCAGCTTCTCCGACCACAGCAAATTCCGTCTTTACTGTTGATATTTTCTCTTTGACTCATTGGATGGAAACGTTGCTTTATTCGAACGTCTTTTATGCGATAATCCAGTTTTGCGCATTAATTTAATTCGCATTTTTTGATGGAAACATAGCTACTGATGAAATTCATGCCGCATTTTGCGTTTAGCAGTGCTTAACGCACAAATCCCTGGAGTTGAAAAATCAAAACTTTAGCAGACATTCGTTCTGCGTTAACCAATCAGAGGCTTGCTCTTGTAGGGGTATGATTATGACGTAGTGCCTGTTGCTGGTGTCCCGAGGGGAAATCCTCCTGCCCACAAGAATGAAATTCGAATTATGTGAATTTGATGCGCAAATGAAGCGAGTGAAATCAAAATGTTCACGCATCTATTTACACGCAGATAGTGTGATTTATTCTCGCAAGCCGCGTCTGGTATGAAAGCACCATTAATACGTTTTTTTTCTTTAGATAGATTTTTGATGGTAGCGACTGAGTAGCTTTACAAGGACAAAGGAAAATTAAGACCTGTTTAAAAGTATTTAAGACATACAACCACATATTTCAGTGCATTTAGTTTCGTTTTTGAAATTTAGACCCCGCGGACACCCTGGAATTAGATTTTATGCATGCTTATGACAACTGTTATTGTCATCCACTCAGTTAGGACATTTTAAATGCTAACATGACATTGTCTCTTATGACAACTGTTATTGTCATCCACTCAGTTAGGACATTTTAAATGCTAACATGACATTGTCTCTTATGACAACTTGACATAAATACATGACAACCTCATGGCAACTTCACATTACCACGATAACAAAACTTGTCAGAAATCTGTCATAAACATGATCTTCACGAGGCCATTACAAATGTGCCATGAATTTTATGACACTGTCATTAATATATCTATTTTTGACCTACTACAGTGGTACAAGCTGAATTTGTCGTTAAAATGTCAATAAATATTAATGACGCTCTTAAAAATGATTAATTTGAGTAATTAATGAGGCATTTTAATGACAAATACAGTTTGCTTCACTGAAAATGTAATCAGAAAAATATTCCTCATGTTACAATGGCTTCATGGCAATCATGTGATGTGTTTGTTTTGGTCAAGTTGTCATAAACAATGTCACCTTCACATTTAAAATGACATAACTGAGTGAATGACACTTAATAACAGCTTTCATAAGCATAAATAAAATCTCATTCACATTTTGAATATAAAGGTTTCATGACAGTCTTATGAACTCTCCCTTATGTAAAGTGTTACAAAGTAATATTTATTATTTATTGTCCAAGAAAATCTTGACAACTAACAATTTCAGAAAGCAAATGTTAATCAACCATCATAAAAGCACCATAAAGTCATCGACTATTAATACTCTATGTCATGTCATGTGGACTGATGGAGTTTATGACACTTTTATGATGCTTTTCCCCCATCTGAAGCTGATAGCCCTGCCCTCCTTCACTTTCATTATATTGGAAACGGTGACCAAGATGAAGTTCAGGAAACCTTATGTGCTCTGCAGAAGAGAAACTTGGGTCACACTTTATTTTAAGGTACAACTCCAGCTATTAATAAAACAATTAACTATTACTTTTAGATAAAAAAACTCCTAATTTGCTGCTTATTAAAGGGGAACTATTATGCAAAATCACTTTCTTAAGGGGTTTAAACACAGTTGTGTGGCTGCAGTGTGTGAATATAACCAGCTTCTAGCAGTAAACATTAATTAAGTGTATTTTTATAGTCACACTTGATAAAATCAGTCTGCTGAATCACTTTGATTGACATTCTCCCTTTGTACGTGTCATCAGAGGGGGGAAAACACACACACACGCACAACTCCCTTCAGATTCATCAACAGACAAGATCGCGTTCATCAAATTTGCTTAAACCAAGCATTCTAAAGTATGGCTATATTGTACAAGCAAGCAATCTGACACCGCAACCTGAAGCAGACGCTTTACAAAAGTTGCGTTTAAGGAAGGAAACACATCAAACTAATGAAACATTTGAGGGCTCATGGAATAATAGCCGAGGAATGTGCGGTCTTTGACAGCTTGCGACATCCTCTGCCACATTCAGAGTACATTTACATGGACACCAATACTCCGATTTTAATATGATTAAGATAATACTCTAATTAAGAGTCTACCATGTAAGCAGCGATTTTTGATTACTTTAAAGGAGCACTGAGTCACGAAATGCGGAGGTTTTTGTTTCCACTAAGCATGTGATATCAAATTCCATTAAAACAAAAGTCGAAAGATTAAAAATGAAACATGAAATTAGATGAAACTCTGGAGGAAACGCTGGACAGCCTGGTGATGCGACATTAATTATTTCATACTGAAACTTTCCTTCTAAAAGTCCTTCCTTGGTCTTATTCATATTTCTTTGCACGTTGATCACACGTCGGCCACAACAGGAAATAAAAAACTTCAACTGCGTTAATTGTGTTAATGTTTTTTACGCATTCAAATATTTCAAATTAATCGCATGCATTAACGTGCTAATTTTGACAGCACTAACAATAAGATTATACTTTATAATGACAAATAAACAGTTATTATCTTAATAATAAGCAGGTAATAAGTCAGCAGTGAATAGTGAGAATTAGTACTTCATCTAAACTGTTAAAACTTTATATGGGTTGATGAATGATTATTTCCATTTTAAATTCTGGGAGCTTATTATTATTTGTTTGGGTCTTACCTGAGTTGAGCTGTTTGATGATGAATTCGATTTGCCTGTTGAGTTCAGGGTTTTCTTCTTTGTTGTAACAGCGTAAGATCTCCTCCATACTCTATAAAAACAAGACGCTTGCATTATTACTTTTCTGCAAACAACGATACATTCATTCATTTGTTCATTTTCCTTCAGCTTAGTCCCTTATTTATCACACATCGAAATGAACCGTCTACTATTCTGGCATATGTTTTACGCAGCGGATGCCCTTCCAGCTGCAACCCAGTACTGGGAAACGTCCATACACTCTCACATTCATACACACACACCTATAGTGCATGTGTTTGGACTGTGGGGGAAACCGGAGCACCTGGAGTAAACCCACGCCAACACGGGGAGAACATGCGAACTCCACACAGAAATGCCAACTGGCCAAGCCATAAGTCGAACCAGCGACCTTGTGCTAACCACTGAGCCACCGTGCCGCCCACTGGGATACATTATTTTGTTACTTTCATTACTTCTATGCACAATCCATATGTATTTTTATATTGATATTCCAGTCTTCAGTGTCACATGATCCTTCAGAGATGCTAATTTGTTTCTCAAGAAACACTTCTGGCTGTTCTTAGAGCAAGCAGAATGATAGTTAATTGATACGCTTTTTGTAGCATAAAAATGTCTTTAGAGGCACTTTAGGACAACTTAATGCATGAATAAAACTATTATTTTGTAAGAACATGTATGTTTAGAATGTAAAATATGTGTATGTAGGATCATATGTAACAATGTTTGATAATATACAATTAGTTCATTTAATTTTGCCTATTAACTTCTGAACCTTCACCCCAATTTTTGAGTTCACACTTAAAATTTATAAATGCATATTATATATAGTTTGTCAATGCAAATGGACATGGCTTCATGAATGGATGAATAAATAAATAAATAAATAAATAAATAAAATTAAAATATTGACTGAAATAAAATAAATGAAAATATCAAATAAAAATTTTTTAAATTAAATTTAATTAAATGAATTGAAATATATATAAAAAAAAATAAATAAAATAAATAAATAAAATAAATTAAATTAAAAATAAAATTAAATAAACAAATAAAATGAAAAATAAATTAAATTAATTAAAATATTAAATAAATAAATAAA
The DNA here is from genome assembly GCF_903798145.1 of Danio aesculapii. Classification (NCBI taxonomy): domain Eukaryota; kingdom Metazoa; phylum Chordata; class Actinopteri; order Cypriniformes; family Danionidae; genus Danio; species Danio aesculapii. The sequence continues at coordinate 35,027,827 of NC_079456.1, forward strand.
TAGATAAATAAATAAATAAATAAATAAATAAATAAATAAAATTAATTTAAATATTAAATGAAATAAAATAAATAAAAATATACAATTTTAAAATTTGTATTAAATTAAATTAATTTAATTGAAATATAAAATAAATAAAATAAATGAAATAAATAAAATAAATAAATAAAATTAATAAAATTAAAAAAACAAATCAAATTAAAAATAAATAAAATTAAATAAATAAATAAATAAAATGATAGTCAACTAATTAAACTTTTTTAATCTACTCCCTTTGCTTGATCAGATATCAGCGTTTAGCCTTGAAAGGTTTGAATCATATCACTCCTTTCACATCTTGTACTTTTATTGCTGACAGAAGACTGGAGTTCAGGCATGAATGCTGATGTTGCATAACTGTAACTGTGAATGAAGCTGTTAAACACGTACCATCTGTTTGGCTTCCTCTCGTATCTCTGGCACAGACAGGATGCTGTATAATGCTCCATTCACATAATACCGAATCTAAAAATCACACACAAAAACACAAACATGATTTTCACATTTCTTTATGTCATCTTTGCATTTAAAATGTCATAACTGAGCAAATGACACTTAATGAGCATGCATAAAATCTCATTCACATTCATGACATGATTATAAATGTTTCATGTAATTTACCAAGTAATTTTTATTATTTATTGTCCAAGAAAATCTTTACAAGTGACATATTCCATTCACTTAATACCGAATCTAAAAATCACACACACAAAAAAACACTAACATAAGCAGCTCAGAAAATGACTGTGAACAAATAATTAAAATTACAATTAAAAAATAAAAATAATTAAAATTACAATTAAAAAATATCCATAATATATATGTATAAGTTTATTTAATGTATTTGCAGAGAGAGCAAGAGAGTTCTGTTGATTTACAGTAAATTTAAAATAAAAATGGTCTATATATCTAGAAAACTGACATTTTAGACAACAACATGGGAATGTTTTAACTTCAGAACTGTTATGAAATCAATATTTGGTGAAATAACACTGATTTTTAGTTACAACAAATAAAAACTTATAAAAACAAACAAAACTTTTTTGGGAAAAAAAATAATTTTTGAAGATGAAAAAACGCCTAAAAGAAACCTATTAATGGGATTAATTAAGGGACTAATGTTAAATAAAGAAAATAAATCATTTATTATAGAATAAAACAAATATCAACATTTTGCTCAAATCTATACCCTACTGAGTCCTGCAAATCCTGCAAAAAGGTACATTTTAGAAGGTAATTTTAATATTTATACAGGCAAATTTAGCAAAAATAAATAAATAAATAAAGTTTATACTAGTTTACTTTAAAGCCTTATTAAAACCTTAGGGGGAATTTATTCTGACATGTATGGTGCTTATATATGTATACATACACTCACTCTACTTTATTAGGTACTCCTGTCCAACTGCTCATTAACGCATATTTCTAATCAACCAATCATGGGTCAACAACATGAAAGCATGGATCCATCCTGCCTTGTATCAACGGTTCAGGCTGCTGCTGGTGGTGTAATGGTGTGGGGCATATTTTCTAGGCACACTTTGTGCCCATTAGTACCAATTGAGCATTGTGTCAACGCCACAGCCTATCTGAGTATTGTTGCTGACTATGTCCATCCCTTTATGACCACAGTGTACACATCTTCTGATGGCTACTTCCAGCAGGATAACGCACCATGTCATAAAGCGTGAATCATCTCAGACTGGTTTCTTGTACATGACAATGAGTTCACTGTACTCAAATGGCCTCCACTGTCACCATATCTCAATCCAATAGAGCACATTGGGATGTGGTGGAATGGGAGATTTGCATCATGGTTGTGCAGCCGACAAATCTGCAGCAACTGCGTGATGCTATCTTGTCAATATGGAGCAAAATCTCTGAGGAATATTTTCAGTGCCTTGCTGAATCTATGCCACGAAGGATTAAGGCAGTTCTGAATGCAAAAGGGGGTCCAACTCGGTACTAGTAAGGTGTACCTAACAAAGTGGCCAGTGAGTGTATATACATTACAAACACAATTGACACACGTAAAACAATAATAATACCTTAAAAGCAGTTACACACACAGAAAAATAAAACAAATGTGAATAATAAAATGCAAATAAATCAATAAATAAAACGGCATAAATAATACTAACAGATTAATATTAGTAATAGCTGACTGATTCCACAGAGCAAATGAATTAAATATAATAGTTTTAGAATAAAACACTTAAATACAATAGGCGTAGTCTTCACTCTCCATTTCAAAAGCCTCAAAAAAGGGAGTGAAATGTTCAAGGTACGCTTGGCAAGGCAAACGTTTTAATCCAAAGTTGACAAAAGCGTTCATATTTGAGAAGCGTGTGACGTAAAAAAAAAAAAAGCTAATTGACACCTTTGGGTTTTGGCTAATCAGAAAGGCGGTGAGCAAACACAAATAAACACTCCCCTGTTTGAGCAATTATCCATTTACCTCATGGTTCTCGTGTCCCAGGAGCTCCGTCAGGACTTTCAAGACGTACTTGGCCTCCTCTGCGCACCTTTTCTTTCCTGAAACATGAGTGGCGGAACACAAACATTGCATTTGCTCGGTACACATCTCCATTTGCCTGAGCAAATAAAGTGGAAAGAAGCTAAACAAAGGGTGATGAATGAACAATGCGTGATGGTTGTGTGATTTCGGGATGTCACCTTCAGTGCGCAGGCAGAGGTTCATGAGGAGGGAAATGGCATATTCCAGAGTGTAGTCCGACAGACAGTCTGAATCATTCAGCTCTTTGACCAGCCAGCCAATCAGACCGTCTCTGATCATAGCAGACTGCTGCGCTCGCCTGCACACAGATATACAAACACTCTTTAGTTCTTGTGTGTTGTTTAAATTGACTATCCTTTCGTTATGTTGCTGGTGTCTGACTTCCATTATAAGAACTTTGTTTTGATCGCAAAGCTGTGACAGTATATAAACATATACAGTAGTCTGTGCACAAGTCCTAAGCACTATACCAGCTTTGTTGATCTAAGACTTTTGCACAATATATAATCAATCAGTCTCTTTATTAAAAACTAACAGAAAAATTAGGGAAAATGTACAAAAATAAACAACAGCACAAGTATTACATTCAACCAAAAGTCTTTGTTTAATGTGGCTTCCCTTGGCACGGTCTTGTTCTAATTGTCCAGACATTTTCTGAAATAATGCACTGTGTAATATCAGGTTTCTTTTAGCACCTTCCAGAGTTCTTCTTTAGGTTTAGAGTGTCTTATCTTTTATTTTTGTCCAGGTGATCTCATACAGCCTCAATAACATTCAGGTCTGGACCCTGTGGAGGCCATTTCATGGCTATCTGTGTTTGAACAGTTGTTTCTTTCTCCAAACAGGATTTCACTGCAATTAGAGGATCATTGTCATGCTGAAAATGAAAACTCTTACCACTGAAGTCCTTTCCAGAAGGAATGGCGTAATGGATTAAAGCCTATCTGTACTTTTCAACGTTCACAATTCCATCAATTCAGACAATATTGCTAACAAAACTGGTAGAAATGCAGCTCAAACTAGGACAAACAGCCTCTCTCCAAAAATGTCTTTCACATGTCTTAAACAATTAAACTAAAATAATTCCAACTCTAACCAACTCCCAAAATGTGTGTCAAGATAAGATTTGTAACCAAAATTCATTCCATTTGCTGAAACACAGGGGAGATTGGGGCCAAATTAAGCCTCAAAATCACATCAGAGTGGATGAAAACATCTCCAGCATGAGTGGGTCAAAATGCCTCGACACCGCTGTAAGATACTCATTGTAAGTTATTGAAATTCTATAACAATAATAATGATAATGATAAAAAATAGTCTAATTCTTTGCATTTTAAATATTCAGTTTTGAATATGTGAACTATCCCTCTAAATTTGACCAAACTAGATAAGAAATAAAAACTAACCAGGTGGAAATAAAACATGCTGTATGGATTCAGTGTCATAATTCAGAGCTCAGCCCATGGATATTGGTAAATTTAAAACAAAAACTGGTGTTTTGTGTGCATTTATGATTACTGGATGGACTTTGGGACCTTGAGAACAATATTATAAACAAAAAGATATTATTATTTTAACTTACCATCACACAATAAAACAAACACATTGATGAGTCGAGCTGTATACTGTCTGACAATCAAATTTTTTGCATTTTAAATATTCGGTTTTGTGCGAACTATCCCTTTAAATCTGACAAAAAATAAATAAATATCCTCAAACTTAAGTGAACTTGGGTTCTAGAGAAGGACAATAATCCAAATCCCACTAGCAAGTCCACTTCTTAATGCCTGAAGAAAAACAAAATGAAGACTTTGGAGTGGCCTAGTCAAAGCCCTGACCTAAATCCAATTGAGATGCCATAGCATGACCTTAAAAAGGCGGTTCATGATGAAAATCCCTCCACTGTGGCTGAATTACAACAATCGGTTATTACGTTTAGGGACAAACACTTTTTCACACCAGTGTAGATCACTTCACCAAGTTCTGTTCGCCAAAAATCTGTTCATGCTTCAATTCCGCCTGAAAAAATCTGTTAAGTCAGAGACAGATGTGACTCTGGAATAGCCAGACTAAAGAACGAACAAACAAACTGTAATATTTATTATGTAAATGTATTGGTTCACCAATTGCAAAGCTGCAAATTCAACTTCATGTAACCGGATAGGCCTGTGTTTTCAGTTTGTTATCGGGAATAACACACCTTCAAATGGTGATGTGAGAAAACAAACTAAGGTTTAAGGTGTAAGGTTTAACTACCACTTAAGAAATGGCATACCTGAGGCTGAGCTTCTGCAGCGCCGCCAGCACGTTCTCTCGAGTAACTGACTCTTTCTCTTCAGTCTTCAGACAGTCCAGCAGAAATGGCAGTAACGCTGGAATCTGAGACAGGTACAGGCGCCCTGAGTGTGAAATACACATATTAACCTGATGAAAACACTAGTTATGCGACATTTTTTTTGCACCAGAGTTGAACTAGGAAAGAGAAAATAGAGAAACAATAATGAATTTACCCAAAACGATTACGAATGTTTCAGGTTAAATAGTCAGATGTTTACTGTGTACCACAGAATAAATGTGTGTAATAAACTTTAACTCGTGAGAAAATATTCTGCCGTTGTGTAAAAACTTATTGAAAATACTTCATTTAAAATGCGGCAATTAATCAAAAAATAATAAAGGAATGTTTCAGCCAAAAATGGAAATAATTCCTCATCCTTCACTTGTTCCTGACCTGTTTCTTCCTTTTTATTCTTTACATGACAAAAAAGTGCTTTTCTTACTTTATTTTTTGTCTTGTTTATAATCTAAACATCTAAAATACTTCAATCAAAAAACATTTTTTAGACAAACAAAACATATTGGGCTGTATTTTAACAAACTAGGCGCAAAGTCTAAGGGCCCTATCATACACGCGACGCAATAAGGCGCAAGACAAGTTTCCACAATGTGTTGCTATTTTCAGACCAGCGCAACCTTATTTTCCCATCTTCCGCCACGTTGTTTAAATAGAGCCCTGAGCCCTAAATGAGACCACTTTGTGGACTCATGGATGTTCTGGTCTAGATAAGAGGTGTGCTAAGGTGCATTGTTGGCGCGTCCACCCATAACTCATTAAGAGAATAAGCACAACCCTGTTAGACCATGCGCAGCGGCTGTTATTTTTCCATCCTTAAAATGGCAAAAGTGGATTTGGATACGCCCATAATGCTTTTGCGCCCTGCGCCTTAGACTTTGCATCTAAGAACTGTTATAAGACTGTTATAATAGAGCCCTAAAGCCCTAAAGCTCATGGCGCAAAAGCATTAAGGGCGTATGCGAATCCACTTTCGCTATTTTAAGGACGAAAAAGTACTTTTCAGCCCGGCGCATGATCTAACAGGGTTGTGCTTATTCTATTAATGATTTCTGGGTGTGTTTTGAGTATAATGTGCATTAAACCATCAGAGTCTCATCTCTCATTCCCTTTAAGAGTCAGTTGCGTCACATCATGGCGCATTTGCTATTTACATGGCGGACTTTGTAAGCGTAAAAACTGAACGCTTCACTAGTGAGAAAACAGTTAAACAGAGCATCTGCAGCGCGAGGATAAAGAATGAGCCTCCTCCATTCAGCCTCCTTACTTTCTCTTTACTTTACTCCTTTTCAGCTTTAATTTCCAGCAAACAAATAAATGAACAATAATAACGAAGTGCGCTCAAAAAACTAAATCCAAAGTTAAATCCAAACACACGCCCTGTTCTTATGTCCCATATGGTGATGCACACAGGTGGACAAGCTTGTTTTTAATAAAACAAATATAAATATCCATATAATCAATAAAACTGCTAATAATAATAAAAACAACAAATTAATGTAAATTGCCATGAATAGACTTAAAAAAAGTCCCCGGAGATGAAGGAGGCATGGAGCCAGTGGTTTTTATATTTATGTGGAAAATAATAATTTTTGTAACATTTTAATCCTTTAATTGTTTTCATTTTTAAAGGTATTTGTGTGTTGCTGTACATCCTGTGTGTATTAAGCAATGTGCAAGTGTTTTGGACCTTCATAGGCCCTCTTTGCTGGAATTTAGAGCAGCTTTTAGTTGGTCAGTGGCGCAGTTCATTTTAGTTTCTCAAAATAGCAATGCGCCAACAATGACCAGAAGACCCGAACACTCATGAGTCCACAAAGTGGCGCAAATGGACATTTTAATCCTTTTTATTTTTCATATGTAAAGATATTTGTGTAAACGTGGTGCAAAATGTCAAAATTAGAGTTGCGCTGGTCTGAGAATATCAACAAATCGCACCAAACACATCTTGTGCCTCATTGCGCCGGGTGTATGATAAGGCCGGTTGTCTCGTTTAAGAAATAATGTCAAAATTAAGTGAGTAAATAATTGTGTTTTTCCTTTTGACGTAAGATTATTTTACTCGTTTTAAGGGGCACCTAATTTACCCCTTTTACAAGATACAAGACTTTGGTGTCTCCAGAATGTGTCTGTAAAATTTCAGCTCAAAATACGTATCAGATTATTTATTATACATGGTTTTCCGCTACAATTATTCTTCCATGGCGGGGCGCTACACCAAAATTCATTTCCGCCACAGCTACATCACAGCTTCTGGATGAACTTTGGCATCTTGAGAACAATATTATAATTAAAAATATATGATCAATTTCACTTACCATCACACAATAAAACAAACGGATTGATCAGTCAGGTTATATACTGTCTAGCAGTCTCATTCTTGCACTTTAACTATTCAGTTTTGTTTGAACTATCCCTTTAAACTTGACCAAATTAGGGTAAAAAATGCGGTGGAAATAAAACATGCTCCATGGATTCAGTGTCATAATCCAAATTTAAGCTCATTTTGCTCATTGTGTTGGAGTATTCAGTGCATTTATGACCATTGGATGGACTTTGTGACCTACAGAACAATATAATGAAGAATCCTTTACACTCACCATCACATAAAGAGGCAAACGCATTAATGAGTCGGGCCGCATACTGTCTGACAATCTCATTCTTGCACTTTATCAGATGGAGAACAGTTTTCTGTAGAGTAAACCAAAGCAAACTGGTTAGACGAAATGTCACTCATCTGGAATGTTTGCGTTGGCCACAATTTGCTGTTAAAAACGATTTCGCTTTCAGCCAAGTGTGTTTTTTTGATCATCGTAATGTGAGACACAAGCTTTTCCGTCTGACCGAAAGATGAGCTCAAGGCAGATAATCAGTGACAGTAACTGCTGAAACCTGATTATCCACATTCAGACTCATCCTAAATAACTGACATACATAGATGATGACACATTTATGCTGAGTAAGTAGGACAAGGACGTGTTGAAATGATTTTAAAACTCTTAAGTCCTTATTGAATGGGAATTCTAACACAAAAGAAAGAAGATAAAACATTTGGAATAAACTTGAAGTCAGAATTATTAGCTCCCCTGTATTGTTTTCACTCCAATTTCTGTTTAATGGAGAGAAGATTTTTTCCAAATGCATTTGTAAACATAATAGTTTTAATAACTCCTTTCTAATAGATGATTTCTTTTATCTGCCATGATGACAGTAAGATACTTGTATTCAGCTTAAAGTGACATTTAAAAGATTAACTAGGTTCATTAGGCAAATTAGGGTTATTATGGGGCGTTCACACCAGACTCTCTTGAATAAATCACACTATATAAAAAGCTGCGTGGACATTGTGAGTTTACACGCTTCATTCACGTGTCAAATTCACTTCACAATAGACGCTGATTCACTTCATGGTCAGGGTTTCTGTCTGTGCGGTGACTCTAGTCTCGTTGCTAAATGGCTAACATGGATTTTATTGAGAGAGTAGCTGTACTTTATGTGCTTTTATGAAGGCTGAAATACAGCATAGATTCGTTCGGCACCAACAACAGGCGCTACGTCAAAAACACGCCCATACTAGAGCTAGCTCCTGATTGGTTAACGCAGCATGAATGTCCGCTAAAGTTCAGATTTTCCTACTCTCGTGCATCAAATTTGCTTCATTTGCGTGTCAAATTTGCTTCCTTTGCGCATCAAATTCGCTTCATTTGCGCATCAAATTCGATTCATTTGCATGTGAAATTAGCTTCATTTGCACGCCAAATTCGCTTCATTTGCGCATCAAATTCGCTTCATTTACGCATCAAATTCGCTTCATTTGCGCATCAAATTCGATTAATTTGCACGTCAAATTCGCTTCATTTGCGCGTCAAATTCGCTTCATTTGCGCATCAAATTCGCTTCATTTGCGCATCAAATTCGCTTCATTTGCGCATCAAATTCGCTTCATTTGCAAGTCAAATTCGATTAATTTGCACGTGAAATTCGATTCATTTGCGCGTCAAATTCGCTTCATTTGCGTGTCAAATTCGCTTCATTTGCGTGTCAAATTCGCTTCATTTGCGTGTCAAATTCGCTTCATTCGCATGTCAAGTTTGCTTCCTTCGCGCATCAAATTCGCTTCATTTGCGCGTCAAATTTGCTTCCTTCGCGCGTCACATTAACTTCATTTGCACGTCAATTTTACTTCCTTTGCGCATGAAATTCACTTCATTTTGCGTCAAATTCTCGTCATTTGCACGTCAAATTCTCTTCATTCACGCGTCAAATTATCTTCATTCATGCATCAAATTTGGTTCAAATCCGCTTAATGTGTGCGTCAAATCTGCTTAATTCACTCTTTAATTTGCGCATCAAATTTGATTCATTTGCGAGGCAAATTAGCTTCATTAGCGCATCAAATTTAATTAATTCATGCATGTTTAGGAGGGTTAAGAATATTGATCTTAAACTGCTTTTATTCGGCTTTCTAAAGAAAAATAAATATTAAAGGAAATACTATGAAAAATTTCTTGCGCTGTTCAACATCATTTAAGAATAATTTTGTCTTCAGCTGTAAGTCTAAATGATATAAAGGGTGACATGAACAAACAATGAGCAATACATTACAGAATTTATTTAACATTAGTCAATGAAAATAAAGTCATCCGTTGCTAGTTTTTGTTAACTCACAGTGCATTAACTAATGTTAACAAGAACAACTGTGGATTAAAAAAAAGTTAATTATTATGATTGAATTATATTAATGAAGGGCAGCACAATGGCTCAGTGACCGCACAGCAAGAAGGTCACTGGTTCGAGTCCTGGCTGGGTCAGTTAGCGTTTCTGTGTGGAGTTTGCATGTTCTCCCCGAATTGGTGTGGGTTTCCTCCGGGTGCTCTGGTTTCCCCCCACAGTCTAAACACATGCGCTATAGGGGAACTGAGTTGACTAAATTGTCCGTAGTGTATGTGTGTGAATGAGTGTGTATGGATGTTTTCCAGTATCGAGTTGCAGCTGGAAGGGCATCCGCAGTATAAAACATATGCTGGAATAGTTGGCGGTTCATTCTACTGTGGCAACCCCTGATTAATAAAGGGACTAAGCCGAAAAGAAAATGAATGAATGAATATTAATGATTTCTGTATTGTTTGTTCTTGGGTCATATTAGTAAATACATGAACTAGCATTACTAGCAATGTAACCTTACTGTTAAGTGTGACCAATAAAAAGTTATGCGGAAAATGGATAAAAAAAAATGACTGTTTACGTGGAACTGAATGCTGACTCACTAACATAACTGAGAGTTGTGAAAAAAAAAAAACTGAAAGCTTTACATAGTTGTGTCGATGCATCATGCAAATGAGACTAAACGTGAGTGAAAACTGCTAAAAACCACATCCTGATAGATGAGTTGCTAAATATAAAGCTGTGCAGACTAAAATTAGCTGTGCATAATGCTAAAATTACTCCGTGTGTGTGTGTGTGTGTGTTTCAGCGGGTTGTTACCATAAATATGGCATGTGTCATTGATGTGTCATCACGTACCTGTTTGTTACTGTATCTCTCCAGAAGGTCGTTGCTGATGAAGGCCTGTAAAACTGTGTCTCTCTGCTCGCCGTGAAGAGATCGAGTCAACCTCTGCAGATAAAATCAAACAACTACTGAAACACAAAAGACCTATTGCTGCATCCTAATTCAATTCGCATACTTAATAGATATTTTCAAGATGCTAGTATTCAGCTTAAGTGAAGTTTTCAAACTAGTTTCGAGAGGAGCACGTGATATGATTGACTGCAGCTGGCCACTCATCAACACTCACTAGTTAGCCAATCAGATTAACCCCAACTCACTATAAGTAGCTTAGCTAGAACTACTCTCTTATCTTCGTTTTCCGAAGAAAAGCACAATAAGACAGACCCAGCTCGTCTACAATCTTCGCTCGTCTACCCTACCTTCCCTGACTACTACTACAAACAACTACAACAACAACAACAACAACAACAACAACAACAGCAGCAACAGCAGAAATTTCAACTTCAACGGACACAGCAAAGTAGCATAAAAATCTCATCATACCAACAACAGCAACATGGAAAGATCTGATGCAGCCGCTCTCCCAGAAACACCAGCACAAGCACAACAAACTCCAACCGGAAACCAACCAATCTCCGAGGCTCCCATAAGAGGCCGAAGGCCTATCCGTTCAACAGTTGCAAGGACCCTACGCCGCACGCTATCTCCATCTCATATCACTCCAAATCGCAACCTACCTTCTCCAGCTTCATCTTACGCATCCGCCAGATCTTCATCCCTCACCTCCAACAAGATGACCGTTTCTGAACTTCGCCAGACCCTCATAAACGCCGGAATTTCTATCCCCAGCCGCTGCAATAAATCCGAACTACTAAAACTCTACGAAGCCATCCCGTCACCAACTCCGCCCCCCCAGGACAACAGAGCTGCTCGCTCCCGCCACACCCCCTATCCTCAACCCACCACTGCACAGCAAGCAAGAAACCTCCCCGGACCTCCAAAGAAAGCAACCAGAAAAAGCAATACAAAACCATCCCAAGTTTCAGGACAAACTGCTCCCTCTAACACCACCTTCCAAAACACCGACAATCCACCGGACAATTACGCCACTCCAGGACTTTCTACCCCCTTCCCCTGGCCTCCAGCTCCACATTCTAGCGGAAACTCCAGTCCCATTCTTCCATCTCTCCCCCCCACTCTCAACCCTCCCCATTTCGCTCTCTCATCTAATCTTCCTCATTCTTCAACCCAGCCTATTTCTACTCAGACTTTTCCTACAAATCCCAACACTCTTCCTCTGCCTACTCAATTTCCCTCTGCAAATATCCCCTCTTTTTTCTCCTCTACATCCCTACACCAAGCACCCACATCCTTTACTAATCCTCCCCAACAGTCTACCATCCCTCCTAACATATCTTCCGCACGACCCCCCTTCACCCTAACCACAGCCACGCCCCTTCCCATTCCGCTCAATGCTCCAGTCCTGGAACCTACTCCGATCTCCAACGTCATCAAGAACCTCATCCTATCAGGTGCCGACATAGACCTTTCTACACTCCTTTCACCCATAGCACCTCCCTCGGCAGAACGACAGGTGGATTGCGGCGAATTTACCTTTACTCTCAAATCATCAGTTAGCTCACAACCTCGCACACTTTCAATAGCTGAATTCCACGTAGCTTTCGCACGTTACACAGAAACCATCTGCTCAGTTTTTCCCCATAGGAGGCGCGAGCTGAACGATTATATGGCCATCATTTCGGAGCTCGCGCTCTCCTATGGGGGAACACATTTCTACACATACCATAAATTATTCTCTGCAAAATGCGCTATTCGCGTTACTCAGTGGAATCAATGCCCATATTGGGGGGCTATGGACACCGATCTCCACAACAGAGTTTTCTTAGGATGCCGCAATCTTTCCTGCGCGGTCTGCCGTTCCAATATACACCCGACCACTTCTTGTCCCTTCATAATCCCCTCCGCAGATAAAGAACTACAAAACCCAAGATCCACCAGCTATGTACCCCGCCCCTCTACCTCTGCTATCCCCGCTCTACTTCCTACTCTTTCATCCCATAACCCTCCCTCTTCTGCATCCTGCAATAATTTTAACTTGGCAAGATGCTTTCGCAATCCTTGCAAATTCATTCATATTTGCAACTACTGCGGCGGCGCACACGCACGTGTCGTTTGCCAAGTTTTGAGAGCTAATAAAAAACAAAGAAATTACTTGTCGACTCCTGTCAATATTTCTAACCTTTACTCTGAATTACGATTGCACCCTGATCCTAACTTTTCTGAATTTCTCATTTCAGGTCTGTCTAATGGATTCCACCCAGGTGTTTCGACTCTTCCTTCCTATAACCTCGCATGTCCAAATCTACAATCCGCCAACGCCGAACCAGAAGTGGTGGAGAAATTAATCAAGAAAGAGATCGATAATAAATTTATGATCGGTCCCTTTCTTGCCCCCCCGTTCAGCACATATCGGATCAGCCCAATTGGAATTGCAACCAGAAAATTTTCCGAGAAAAAACGATTAATAATTGACCTGTCTTCTCCACATAATTCCGCATTTTCAAGCATTAACAGCATCATTTCGCCAGACGAATTCTCTCTGAATTACCACGACATTGACCATGCAATCCATTTAATTAAACTCGTCGGCCGCAACGCTTGGCTCGCTAAAGTTGATATCACGTCAGCATTTAAAATCATGCCTTTACATCCCAAGTTCTGGCATCTTTTTGGTATAAATTGGAAATCTCAATTCTACTTCGCAGTCCGTTTAACTTTCGGTTGCAGAAGTAGCCCCAAAATATTCGACATGCTTTCAGAAGCTATATGCTGGATTCTCGCTAATAACTACGGAATCCCACACGTAGTCCACCTCTTAGATGATTTCCTCATCATCTCTCCCTCAAATACTCCACAAGCTCAAAACCTAGTGACCACAAAAACAGTTTTTGCTAAACTTGGTATCCCCCTCGCGGAGGAGAAAACCGCCGGCCCTAGTACCTGCATAGAATTCCTAGGCATCAATTTGGACTCTCAAAAACTTCAAGCATCCTTGCCTAAAGAAAAAATAGATCGAATTATTTCTCTTTCTTCATTATTTTTGGAGAAAACAGAATGTTCTAAGCGCGAACTGCTGTCAATATTAGGACACCTAAATTTCGCCATGCGCATCATACCACAAGGACGACCCTTTGTCACTCACCTCCTTCAACTCGCAGCATCAGCTCACAGTTTAGACGAAAACATACCTTTATCCGATCCCTGCCGCAACGAACTCAGCCTTTGGATTTCCTTCCTTAAGTGCTGGAATGGCTGCTCATTCTTCTACCATGATTTAATTTCTTCCCCCGTAGATATCCATCTTTACACTGACGCCGCCCCCTCCGTAGGATTCGGCGGTTATTACCAAGGTCGATGGTTCGCCTCCGATTGGCCTCCACAAATGATGGAGATTCCCTCCCATCAACATTCGTCCGCACTATTTGAATTATACCCCATAGTAGTCGCAACATTATTATGGGGAGCTGAATGGTCTGCATCCAGCATTCTCATCCATTGTGACAATGAAGCCGTTGTTCACTGCATCAATAGAGGACGCTCTCACTCTCCCGCCTTAATGCCGCTTCTCCGTCGCCTCATTTGGACTTCAGCCAAAAAACAATTCATTATAACTGCTGTACATGTTCCTGGTTTTCATAATCAAATTGCTGACTCTCTCTCTCGTTTTCATTTTCAGAGATTCAGGCTATTGGCGCCAGAGGCGGAGCAACACCCGACTCCCATCCCTCCATATTCAGAGATGATATTCCAATAAATCATCCCATGCACAATCTGCACCAAACATCTATATCTCTAATTCTGCAGGCCTTAGCTCCAAGAACATTACAATCATATCTCACCGCATGGAAAACATTCAAACACTTTCATTCCCTATACAACACTACATTCCCTAATTTCTCCCTTCTTACAATCACATCATTCATCACATATCTACATTCACATAAACATATCCAAGCCAACTCTATTAAGAGTTACTTAAGTGGTATTCAATTTTTTCACAAACTCATGTACGGCTCCATTTCTGATTCTATTGCTAATTCACAAACCAGCCTTCTCATTAAGGGCATCCAGAAAACCCATCCCCCCCTCCCAGACACCAGACTGCCCATCACACACAATATACTCTCCAAATGCATTTCCACCCTCAGAAAAGGCTACCTATCCTTTCATACAGACCACACTCTAGACGCCATGTTTATTCTAGCCTTTTTCGGATTTCTTAGATGTTCCGAATTTGCAGTAACTTCCAATTTCGATCCCTTTATTCACCCCACCATCGCAGATCTGACATTGATTGACGAGGAAACAATTTCCTTCCTCATCAAGCAAAGTAAAACGGATCAATCCAGAAAGGGACATTGCATCTACATATTTAACATCCCATCCCCCACAAGCCCATTCCAAACACTCCTAGCTTACATACAATATAGAAAAACACTAAGCTTAAGTCCCCTAGCCCCCCTTTTCATAGATGATGCACACCACCCAGTGACACGCTTTTGGTTCCAAAAACACCTCAAAGCAGTCCTCCACCTTTCAGGCTTCCCATCAGGATCATACTCCAGTCACTCATTCAGAATAGGAGCCGCCACCACAGCTGCACACAAAGGGCTATCTCAACAACACATACAAACACTAGGAAGGTGGTCTTCCGACGCCTTCAAATCCTACATTCGACTCAGCCACAGCCATCTAAAGGAAGCCCAAAGGACCCTCACCAGCAGACACCTTAAACCCAGCGGCCAAGGGCACGAGCCCAATCCAGGGATAAGCTTAGACACAGCCATCCCAGCTTCCAGAGGGCGGAGTAGCTCCTCAGCCACCCAAGGGCGCGGGCACGACCCAGCCACCTAACCCTCCTTTCTTCCTTCTGGCTCTGAGTCGCACTCAGCTTTCTCTCCCCATTCACGCACCCAACTCCAGCAGGAGTTTTTCCCGCTCAGGCCCCCCTGGCACCCCGCCCCCCCTGGCACCCCGCCCCCCCTGGCCGCCGCCACAGAAGTCTTCACCACCCCTTCACCTTTCCCTGACTTTTGTAGGACCCTGCCCCCCCCATGGCTCTGACTCCCGCAGGAGTGTTACCCCGAGCTTCGGTTCCCGCAGGAATCATCTCACAGCCCCTCCCCCAACCCCTAGCTTTTACATATTATAAGTCATTTCAACAATGACTTATAATATTGCCTTTATTTTTCTCTCTGTTTTGATTTTATTTATATAAATTCATATCTATATGCACCCACGCATATAAATATTAATTTATATATAGCGCTGCCACCACCACGCTCTGTTCCCGCAGGAACACCCCCAGAGCACCATTCTGCCCGTCACCCTCCAGCAGGAGTCTTCACCTCCCCCTCATCTCTCCCGACTCCTACTGGAGCTGGCCAAAATAGCTCAACCAACCCCGAGCTGTGACACGAGCACGAGTCACGTCACCGACCCTCCCCGGCCCTAGCTTATTTTATTTTCTTATACATTTATTTTACACATTTACCTTTCATTTATTTTATTTCATTTATATATATGTATATATATATGCACCCACGCATATAAATATACATTTATATATAGTGCCGTCACCCTCAAGCTCTAACTCCCGCAGGAGTGGTCCCGAGCATCGACCCCCGCAGGGGTCATCGCCCAACTGCCATTCACCCTTCAGCTGGGGCCTTCACCTGCCCTTCCTCTTCCCGACTCCAGCTGGAGATGGCACATACAGCTCTATCTCCCGCAGGAGTGTCCAGGAGCTTCGACTCCCGCAGGAGTCCAAAAAAAAAAAAAAAAAAAAAAAAAAAAAAAAAAAAAAAAATCGCCCCTCCCAAGGCACTAGATTACCCCATTATGTATCTATATATTTTCATATATACATATATATTTATATATAGCGCTGCCACCTCCCAGCTCTATCTCCACAAGGAGTGTTCCTTGAGCAATCCACTCCTTTGGAGTCCATGCCCCACCCCAGCCCCCTTCACCCCCCCCCCCTATCCAGCTGGAGTCCTCACCTCCCCTTCCCCATTATTAACTACTCCAGCAGGATTCCTGTCCATCCCATGGCTCTAACCCCCGCAGGGGTCTCCCTGAGTCTCTACTCCCGCAGGAGTATTCATAGCCCACGCCAACCCTGCTCGGGCTCCCGCAGGAGTCTGTATCACCCTTTGCTCCCACAGGAGCCCCCTTTACCTTTCTTTCTGTAAAACCACTATATCCAGCAGCCGGATATAGCCTTCCAAGCCTTTTGGGGAGTTTCTTCGAATACACGGCTGCTGTCCCGAGTCTCCTGCATTTGGGGAGCTCTCGAGAACCACCTGATCTCGTACTCCCCTCATATGCTCTATGGACCAGGCGGGAGCCCTGGGCTCACCTATCTCCGAGCTCAGGGTTCTCTCCCGGGACAGCATGCCAAACTTGCTAACAGTTGTCAAACAATATCTAAGTGTGAACTCTTGAAGTGAAGTTTTCAAACTAGTTTCGAGAGGAGCACGTGATATGATTGACTGCAGCTGGCCACTCATCAACACTCACTAGTTAGCCAATCAGATTAACCCCAACTCACTATAAGTAGCTTAGCTAGAACTACTCTCTTATCTTCGTTTTCCGAAGAAACCCCCCCATCCACCCCTTCTCCTCCTTTTTTCCTTTACCACGGGGAGCTCTCGAGAACCACCTGATCTCGTACTCCCCTCATATGCTCTATGGACCAGGCGGGAGCCCTGGGCTCACCTATCTCCGAGCTCAGGGTTCTCTCCCGGGACAGCATGCCAAACTTGCTAACAGTTGTCAAACAATATCTAAGTGTGAACTCTTGAAAGTGACATTTAAAGGCTTGACTAGGTTAATTAGGCAAATTATAGTAATTATGCAAGTCATTGTATACTGATGGTTTGTTCTGTAGACAATCGTAAAACAAATATAGCTTAAGGGGGCTAATAATATTGACCTTAAAATGGTTCTTAAAAAATTAAAAACTGCTTTTATTCTAGCCGAAATAAAACATCAAAAAATCTGTTCAACATCATTTGGGAAATATTTAAAAAAGAAAACAAAAACAAAAAAAATCCCTAATAAACTTGACTTCAATTTATTGATTATATATTGTGTCTTAAAAGTATGTACTTTTTTGTGAAGACTATTGAGTGTGTGAGGGGAGAATTTACAATATTTGGGACATTTCCTCATTAATTAACAGTTTCCATTGGGTAAGATATTAATAAAAAATCATACAAACATCATTAACGGAGCCTCTTCACTGTAGGCGTAGGTCTTGGATATCTGCCATATTTGTTTTGTCAACATTGCTTCTAATTGTTTTTGTCATGTCCAATGCGCAATGTATTGTGGGTAACAATATCCATTAGCATAAGCACAGCAGCATAAGCAGTAGGCCATCCGAGTAACTTTGGAATATTCATTTCAACATGATATGACTTGGGACAATCATTCTATTTTCTAATACTATGTAGGGGATGTATAGTATGCAAATTAGGACGCAACATGCAGTGCTCAGCATATATGAGTACAGTACACCCCCCACAAATGCCTCATTTAAATTAATATTTTCTACAGGAAGCTTTACAATATTATATTTGTGCATATACATTGACTAATCTGACTAATCTACAAATAGATTAGTCAGTACTGAAGCCAAATCTGGAGCTTATCTAACAAAAAACTTATGATAATTGTTCAGAAATTAGCAGCCTAAATTTATATTTTAGGGAAAAATATTAAACAACATTTTCAAAAAGAGCAAAAATCAAGAGAAACAAAAAATATATACAATTTTGTTGAAATTTTGTAGTTTGTAATTTTTTTGCAATGTTTTAATTTAATCGTATAATCTTTCAATTTCTAAATAAGTTTCCATTTCTAAAGTCTGTGACTAAAATATTCATTCATTTTCAATAAATGAAAAAGAGGGCTATTTTAATAAAGAGGGACTTCAACTGAGTATGAAATTCTGAACCTAAATGTGCTGGTGTTTTAGTTTATTAACAGTAATTAAGGGTTACCCAGCGCAAAGCCTGAAGCAGCAGAGCCTTCAGTCGATCGGACCCATTCAGCAGGTCTTTCTTCAGCTTCTCGTAGTCCAGGGAAGGCAGCAAGGGCACATCTTTGGGCCTCCTGAAAGCAGGAAGTAGTAAAAAAATAAAATACAAACAACGAATCTTGCTCTACAAGTTTTTGAGGTTACTGACGGGAATTGTACTTTAGCTTTCCAACAAAAAAAAAAAAAACAGCTGAAGAAGCCTTGAGGCAGGCAGATCACATGCCTTCCAGGTCTGGGTTGAAGGTATTTGAAGATTATTCCAGTGATGTTATTTAACAGGTATGCGATGGCAGTCAATACACTGGTTATAACATCAACACTAAATAAATAAACACAAATAAAAAATAAATACAAATAAATAAATAATAAATAAATAAATACAAACAAATAAATAAACAAACACAAGTACATAAATAAATACCAATAAATAAACAATTAAATAATAAATAAATTAACATATAAATAATAAACACAAATAAATAAACAAACAATTAAACAATAAATAAATAAACAAATAAAATAAATAAACACAAATAAATACATACATAAATAAACAAATAAATAAAAAATAAAATAAATCAATAAACAAATACTAATAAACACAAACAAATAAATAATAAATAAATACATAAATAAATAAATACAAATAAATACATAATTAAACACAAACATATAATAAATAAATAAATAAACACAAATAAATAAATAATTAAATAAATAAATACAAATAAATAAATAAACATTTAAACAATAAATATTTTTAATTGAAATAATAAATAAATACAAATAAATAAATAAATAAACAAAACATTTTAATTATAAATAAATAAATAAACATTGAAATAATGATTAAATAAATACAAATAAATAAACAAACAATTAAATAATAAATAAATACAAATAAATAAATATACATTTATATAATAAATAAATAATAAATACATACAAATAAATAAATAAAGACTTAAATAATAAATAAATAAGTACAAATAAACATTTAAATAAATAAATAAATACCAAATTGAATGTAATTGCAAATTGAATGTGAATGCACTTATTACAGGGTACATTTTTTATTGTAAATAAGCATAATTTATGCTCCTTAATATAGGAAAAATAGGCAACATGTTTGTAAATTCCCCGAATTAAAAAAATAAGGGTGAAATATTGATGTTCATGAATAAATCTATGAAATAAGTGTGACATTTCGATATTACTAACAAGACAACATTTTCTACCAATCCCATTGATAGTTTTAAGTCACCTGTGCAGAGATCTGGCAGGAAAAAAACAAACAAACAAAAAAAACAAAAAGAAAAAAACAATGGGGCATTATGGCAGCTACACTGAGATCTGTCCATTTCATATGGTGGAGAGGAGAGGAGAGGGAGTCCTAGTTTTTAGGAACTGGGATTGTGGATAATTTTTCAGAGGGGGGTAAGATGATATTTCCACCTGTTTCAAGCTAAAAATATATTTAATCACGGATCAACAGAGCAAATCAGAGATGTGATTCATATCCTGCAACTGTTTTTCTAGTCATTTAAAACCCTAATGTCTCTGTCAGAGCTACAAGTTATGATGTTTCATTTATCTTGAGGATATTCCTCAGGGATTTATTCATTAGTGACTGCGTTATAGCTTGTGTTTACTTTATATTTGGTGTCGATTTCTTTTACTTAGATTAATATTTTCTGGCAGGAAAACCTATTCATTCACCTCTGCTATTTCACTTAGAATTTATACTTTAATTGCACAAATTAGAATAGAAACTGTAGAAAACGCATACAAGCATATAATGACAGTTATAGGTGCCATAGGTTGTTATGGGTCAATGATGCTACCATTCAACACAAACTGGCTGTCCTTTCTATGAAGTAATTCAGTAGAAGAACAGCCTAGGCATGTCTCCTCATTGGTTAGTAATGCTATATCTCATTGCACAACAATTATTCGGCTTTCTGGCTAAAATAAGAGAAATCACTCAGCCCATGACTTGGCGGTCAGCAGGAGATAATATTTTGGGCAACATGTTTCTCTAATGGTGTGATGTCACATGAAAAACTATTAGCAGTAAACAAAAACAACATCAACTTACTGAGGTGCAACTGATGCCCGCAGCATTGAGGAAGCCTGAAAGAAGACAAAAACATGTCATTTAAACCAGTTGATACAATGACATGTCAATGGTAAATCACATGGCTGGGCATGTTAGTTAACTGGTTATCCTACAAAATACATGGGTTTAGAACACATGCGTATTATTCCTGCATGCAGTTCAGTGCACTGTAAAAAGTGATTAGGTACTTTACTTAACAATAAAAAAACTTAAAATCACTGCCTTAAAACCTGACTCTACTTTAAAAACTTGTTGTAACTTGGAACTTTTAAGTTGATTTAACTTAATATTCATAATTACGCAGACAGTTCACACTGTAAAAAATATCTGTTAATGAACAGTTTACGTATGTTGTGATTCACAAGTGTTTTCAGTTTATTTATGGTTGTGAATTGCATTACGGGATGTTGATCTCTGCTCTGTCGACTTTTAATGTTTAACAAATTGACTTTTATGGACATTTTAGTAGTTTGAAATCATATAATGTATAAGAAATGAATATATAGAAAAATAAGTCTGTAAAATGGCGGTTTACTACAAGGTTTTTGTAGCGTAAAATACACTATCTGACAAAAGTCGTCGATCCCAGTTGTAAGAGCAACAAATAATAACTTGACTTCTAGTTGATCATTTGGAAAAGTGGCAGAAGGTGGATTTTTCTGATGAATCATCTGCTAAACTGGATGCCAATCATCACAAATACTGCAGAAGACCTACTGGAACCCGCATGGTCCCAAGATTCTCACAGAAATCAGTCAAGTTTGGTAAAGGAAAAATCATGGATTGGGGTTCCATTCAGTATGGGGCGTGCGAGAGATCTGCAAAGAGGACGGCAACATCAACAGCCTGAGGTATCAAGACATTTGCCCATTACATTACAGACCACAAAAGAGGGCAAATTCTTCAGCAGGAGAGCACTCCTTCTCATACTTCAGCCTCCACATCAAAGCTCCTGAAAGCAAAGAAGGTCAAGGTGCTCCAGGATTGGCCAGCCCAGTCACCGACGAAGTAAGACGAAGGAGGAGGCATTAAAGATGAATCTAAAGAATCTCAATGAACTCTGGGAGTCCTGCAAGAAAGCTTTCTTTGTCATTCCAGATGACTGTATTAATCAGTGATTTGAGTCATTGCAGAGATGTATGGATGGAGTCCTCCAAGCTCATGCTGGAGTCAGACACAATATTCATTCTGTTTCCACTGCAGCATGATGACATATTCTATACTGGACATTATTTCTGTTCAGTGACAAGACTTTTGTCTGAGCAAAGTCAGACCTTACTGTCCTAATTAAATTATTCAAAATCAAGGCATGATCATATTTTATTGTGGTAAAATAAGCGTAATCTAGAGGTCTTTGCCTTTCATATGAGCCCCTTCTGATACCAAATGATCAACTAGAAGTCAAGTTATTACTTGTTGTTCCTAAAACTTGGATTGACGACAAGACTTTTGTCAGGTAGTCTACAACACCAGCCCAGATAATATATCACTATTAAAATGTTAATAAAAACTTTTCTATGTTTAAAGTTGTTGGAAGAAAGATCAAGCTCCAATAATACCATTCAAAGCAGAAATAAACAGAGAAAAATAAAAGCGAGAATCACAAAATATGGAAAACCGCTAATTTACTGATATTTTATTTAAAGTGCATTTATTCACACATTTCAAAGCAACAGGTTTACTCACTTTTAAAAGTAGTTAAATAACCATTTTAAGTAAAGTCGACTAATCGTTCATTTACAGTGGGGGGTTATGCATATGCACATGCACTGAATTAACTGCAAGAAATGGAGGGTTAGTGAGAGGAATTCCCCAGAGTCATCATAAGCGCCGCACCTGTGGGATCTCATTACAACAATCTCGCTGGGCCAATTCTGGCATCTCAAGGATGCAATTACAAGCATTGGGGACGGGTTAAACGAAAACCCAAGAGCGAGTGGTTCTGCGTTATTTAAAGTATGAGTGCTAGTGGTTTTGGAGGAATGTTCGACGTGAAGTCGGGTGGCACGATTATGACGAAAATCTAAATTGTTGATTATTGTTATTATATGCTATTATTGTTTTGTTTTGGGTTTTTGATATTGTAATTGTAATATTAATTAATTATTATGATCAGAATTGAAATTGACTGATGTTTTAAATATATTTATACCATTCACTGTTGTAAAATGCTGGGTTCCACACAATTCCGTCATGTTCTCCCAACACGAATCCATTAAGTTAACCAATCATTTTTAACAAAACTAAACATGAATGTTTTTACAAATTTAAGTGGATTGAACATTAAACAATTTGAGAAGAATACTTCAGATACTGTGTCAAGTATTACAAAAAGTATTAAAAAAATATCTTCATGATGTCCCAACACAAAGCTATTAAGTTATCTTAATCATTTTATATTCAATCCACTTAAATTGCTAAAAACAATAAGTTAATTTAGTGAATTTGTGTTGGGACGACATGAAGAAAAAACTACTTATTTAAAATTAGTTGAAACATAAGAAATCTTAAGTATTTTTGGGACAACTTAATCATTTTTACAAATTTAAGTGCATTGAATATAATTATTTTTTTCAAAAATACTCCAGATGCTGTATTTAGTATTTAAAAAAATACTTCTGTCCCAATTGTGTTAATTCAACTCATTTTAAATAAGTATTTTTTTCTTCATGTCGTCCCAACACAAATTCATTAAGTTAACTGAATCCTTTTATGTCTAATCCACTTAAATTGGTAAAAACGATTAAGTTAACAATGGATTTGTGTTGGGACGACATAAAGGACCTGTGCTTTGAACGATTACATAATCATGGAATTGGATTAAGTGTGCAGCCTCAACATGAAGCCTTCATTTCCTGTTAAATGTGAGCATCCTGGTGTAATGTCACGCTGATTTGACTCCAAACTGGTTAGAGGAGTGATTTCTGCATGTGTTAATAGCTCGAACGCTCTCCTGTCTGGAAATTCTCAAGTGTTTGTTATGAATATTTGCAGTCTGTCTGCGTGAGTGCATTTCACAACCAGGTTTACATACATAAGTCCGATATAATGAGAATATCCTGGAGCGGAGAAGGATTTCAGGGGTGGTGTGTGTCAGAACTGGCTGATTTATAGTAATCTATATTCATTAATAAAAGGCAGAATGAATAAAATATGCTATATATATATATTTGCATTTGGAAAGTATTGATAGTGCTTCACGTTTTCCACATTTGTTTATGCTACAGCCTTAAATTCATTTATTTCCTTAAAATTCTACACACAATACATTGCTGCATTCATCTTTCCCTCTATCCTGACTAGTCTTTCAGTTCCTGCTGCTAAAAAACATCCCCACAGCATGACGCTGCCACCACCATGCTTCACTGTAGGGATGGTATTAGCCTGGTGATGAGCGGTGCCTGCTTTTCTCCAAACGTATCGCCTGGCATTCACTCCAAACAGATAAATTTGAGTCTCATCAGAGCAGAGAGTTTAGTTTCTTATGGTCTGAGAGTCCTTCAGATGCCTTTTGGCAAATTCCAGGCGGGGAGTGGTTCGTCTGGCCACTCTACCATACAGCCCTGATTGGTGGATTGCTGCACAGATGGTTGTCCTTCTGTAAGGTTCTCCTCTCTACACAGAAGAACGCTGGAGCTCAGATAGAGTGACCATTGGGTTATTGATCACCTCCCTGACTAAGGCCCTTCTCCCCCGATCACTCAGCTCAGATGGCCGGCCAGCTCTAGGAAGAGTCCTGGTGGTTTCAAACATCTTCCACTTACGAATGATGGAGGCCACTGTGCTCATTGGAACTTTCAGAGCAGCAGAAATGTTTCTGTAACCTTCCCCAGCCTTGTGCCTCGAGACAATCCTGTCTCGGAGGTCTCCAGACAACTCATTGTCTTCATGCTTGGTTTGTGCTTTGAAATGCACTGTCAACCCTGGGACCTTATATAGACAGATGATTTGTATGCCTTTTCAAATCATGTCCAAGCAACTGAATTTACCACAGGTGAACTCTCAAGAACGATCAGTGGAAACAGAATGTACCTGAGCCCAATTTATAGCTTCACGGCAAAGGCTGTGAATACTTCTGTACATGTATAAATGAATTTAATCAATTTTGGAACAAAGCTGTAACATAAAAAAAAATGTGGAAAAGTGAAGCGCTATGAATACTTTTCAGATGCACTGTATGTGTGTGTGTGTTTGCATGCATATATATATATATATATATATATATATATATATATATATATATATATATATAAATATACATATATAAATATA
The DNA here is from genome assembly GCF_903798145.1 of Danio aesculapii. Classification (NCBI taxonomy): domain Eukaryota; kingdom Metazoa; phylum Chordata; class Actinopteri; order Cypriniformes; family Danionidae; genus Danio; species Danio aesculapii. The sequence goes on from NC_079456.1 coordinate 35,052,770, forward strand.
AAACAGGATATATAGTTAACAGGATAAAAACAATGTAAAAATAAAATACTTTATGGAACCCCAAACCACGCCTTATTAAAATTTTCTTACATATATTTATTTATTCCTTAATTTATTTCTGTGCTCCATTCCTTTATTTATTTGTGTACTCCATTATTTATTTATTCCTTCATTTTTCTTTCATTCCATTATTTATTTATTCCTTTATTTATTAATTTACATCATTTATTTATTTATTCCTTCATTTATTTATGTACTCCATCACTCCATTATTTATTTATTTTACTTATTTATTTATTTACTTATTTATTTATTTATTTATTTAATCATTTCTACATTTAATCCTTCATTCCATCATTTTTGTACTTATTTATTTATTCCTTCATTTAATTATGTACACCATTCTTTTATTTATTTATTTATTTATTTATTTATTTTTTCATTCATTTCTTTAGTTTTTTATTTCTTCATACCTTTCTTTATTTATTTTATTTCTTTATTTATTTTTGTACTCAATTTCTTACTTTATTTATTCTTTCATTTATTTATGTACTCCATTCCTTTATTTTTTATTCCTTAATACATTTATTTATTTATTGGTTTATTTATTTATGTATAATGATTGTGTGTGTTTTTTTTTTTTGCAGTGTTCTTCCTTGTTCCTTCTTGACACTATCTGATGTCTCAAGTTTCGGATCGAAACAATTTGCCATTTTTGAAATGCAATCTTGAAGGTCATGTGATTCTATTCTTCATTTACCTGACACCAGGAAGTCGGTGTTTATTTAAAGTAGGAATAAATATCCCTCATAAACTAATACTGAACTTTTATTCTGTCTGTTTGGCATGAATATGATCCGATCAGGGCAACTGGAGACAAGCAAAGCGACTCAAAAACAAAGCCAAATCTTATAATTCAACAGTATAACGTGCTTCCTCTGGGATTCAGTATCAATAGAGGACAAAAGTGGGTCAATTTTACCCCTAACATGAACGCAGGGTCTCATGACAATAGAGGATCTAATGGAAACTAGATGAACTATAGAGAGAAATAAAACAGGCAGGAGGAAAGACCAGGAAACATCCAGAAACTTACATATCCGTCATCATAAGGGCTCATAGAGTAATATCCCTTCATGAGCAGATGAGCACGCACACACATAAACACACACAGAAGATATGATTGAAGACACTGCAGAAGCATGGGGATATTCAAACACATTGTACAACCATTCTGGACGTAAATAAATGTTGGGATTTGCATGGTAACTAAACACTATTCGCAAATGTAATGTAATTTCAGTCGATTAAATTAATTAATTATGAAAGAAACTTGACAACAACAAAAAAAACACACAATAGATTAAATCACACAGATTTAAAAAACGGTGATATATGAAAGACAATGCATGACCAGCTTGACAGGAACAAAACCTGTGTGGAAAATATGTGGAAATCTGAGACAGAATTGTTCTCCCATATCCTGAAATTCCAGATCATGTTGATTGCTGCTGAAGTGAGTGAACGTGAACGTATGAGCAGAAAAGAAAACTGTGGCCACGCCTTATTGGATGTTTCACACTCCACGAGTTTGTTTAAAAACATCAAGACAGGAAGAAGGAAAGATACAAAAATACAGTGGTGTAAAAAACTGGATTTCTGCAGATATTATAAAGTCAAATTGAAGACTTTTTAAGACCTTTTTAAGACCATTAAGTATTAAATTTAAGACCTACAGTATATCACAATATCAAAAACATGCGAGAGAAAATGCAAAATCACAAAATTTGTGGTAAAATCAATGTTTTCAAATTAAACAGTACTAAAGACAGGTTAGATGCTCCATTGAACTACAGAAAAAACAAACAAACATCTTAAAGCTGGCACCGCATCGCAGTTTTAACGATCTTCATGTTTACAATTGCGCTCCCTTCACAGTGCACTTTAAAATCATTTATGCCATTTTGAACACAGCCGTGGCTCATGACGAAAGCTATAGGTGAGCTATTATTTAATAGCGGAATTTACGTTACGTCTATAAAGCTTGTGAAAACAAAAAACACAGCATATGTTAATGCTTTTAATTTATAGTGGGTATTTATTAAGTATCTGTACTGTATATGATATGGGCCTGTTGGTTAGAACATTACTACAGTGGTTTGCATGTGTCAAATTGTAAAAGTAGAGCTTTGGAAAAAAAAGACGTAAACAATATCCTACTTAATAATAATAATAATAATAGTTGTTGTTATTATTATTATTATTAAGTAGGATTTTTTTCTTTTCTTAATAAATAGCCTACTGTAAACAACCATTTACGATTTATAAGATTTATATAGGCGTCACGGTGGCGGAGTCTGTATCATGATTGCCTCACAGCAAGAAGGTCGCTGGTTCCTGTCCCGACTAGGTCAGTTGGCATTTCTGTGTAGAGTTTGCATGTTCTACCCGTGTTCACGTGGGTTTCCTTCGGGTGCTTCGGTTTCCCCCACAAGTCCAAAAACACATCATGCGATATAGGTGCACTGGGTAAGCTAAATTGGTTGTAGTGTTTGTGTGTACAGGAGTGTGTATGGGTGTTTTCCAGTGTTGGGCTGCAGCTGGAATGGCATCCGCTGCGTAAAACATATGCTGGATAAGTTGGTGGTTCATTCTGTTGTGGCGACCACTGATTAACAAAGGGACTAAGCCGAAAAGAAAATGAATGAATTTATATATGAGATTAGAATACGTGTTACTAAGCGGTTTTCTGTTTTAGAAATGTGCCGTTTACATATATTTTAATTAATATAGAAAATAAGTGCATATTTTTACCAAAACTAATATTGGATTTTTTTAAATGCGTGTGCATGTAAAACAATATAATTTGCACAAAAAAAGTATGGGGTTTTCTAAAGAAGTAGTTACTCTGTCCCGTTAAGAGCATCATTGTGGACACTTTACGTTATAACTAACGTGGTTCAAACGATGGATCTGCGACAAAGCAACTACAGTTTTGGGAAACACTCGTCACTACATCGTTCTTTTCCCAAACGATGCATGGTACTATGATAGTTCAGCCACAAGTTATGTCGTTGTTTGGGATACGCACCCCAGATGGACATTCTCCTTTAGTACCTCCTTTGGTACACAGCAGAATTAATGGCTTCATTTATACTTAACTATTTAAAAGTGAAACAATTTTTTGCACACAGGGTTATGCAGTTTTGTATCTTCATTCGTTCATTTTCTTTTCGGCTTAGTCCCTTTATTAATCCACGGTCGCCAGAGCGGAATGAACCGTCAACTTATCCAGCATGTTTTACGTACCCGATGCCCTTCCAGCCACAGCCCATCACTGGGAAACATCTCATTTACACTCATACACTACAGACAATTTAGCTTACCCAATTCACCTATATCACATGTTTTTGGACTTGTGGGGGAAACCTGAGCACCTGAAGGAAACACACGTGTACATGGAGAGAGCATGCAAACTCCACACAGAAACACCAACTGACCCAGCCAAGGCTCGAACCAGCAACCTTCTTGCCGTGAGGCGATCGTGCTACCCACTGCACCACCGTGCAGCCAGTTTTGTATCAAGTTTTCTCTTAAGAATAAAAATAATAACCTTAAAAACTGCATGATGTGTTTACTTGTGTTATCTTTGACTGATTTTTAAATCAGTTTGATGATCTGAAACATTAAAATGTGGCAAACAATAATAATAAAAATAGTCAGGGGCAAACACTTTTTCACAAAATGAAGTCAAAATTATTAGCCCTCTTATTTATGATGCCTTTTAGAATGTTGGAATTTCCTGCTTTGAACACACTGTAGCTGTTTTTGTAGGCTGTGCCTTTAATACTAGTTCTCCCCGCCCACCATTCCCACGTGTCTGTCAGAGTGTGCCTCAATCTCCGCCTCGGCTGCGTCAGATAAACAGCACAGTGACAGACATGAAGGATGCAGATCTCGCGTAACGTTTGTGAGAAATACTACAGTAAGAACTTTCCCAATGATTATTTGATGTATTTGTTGAGGAGTTAATTCAAGCCTTTCTGCAACGTTGAGTCTCATACAATGTCGTTACAAAGTTCACTGCTGTATGGATATCCATTATGTTAACGTACAAAATAAACCTGATTTAACGTCCACATTCGTGATTGAAGTGTCTTCTTTGATAACTAACAAGTGGCTGTGGTGATAAAAACTGATGTAAATCGCTGTATTTCATTACACATATACACTGTTTTAAAACGTTTTAAACTCATTCTTGTTCACATCTGATGATGATTGATGATCACAGAGCGCTGAACAGATCTTTTAATCCCGTTGCTTAGCGCATGTCCTTTCTAGTTGAAATGATTATACATGTTACTACGGAGACATGTTAATACGTGGCTGTCAATCAATTCGGTGGGCGGGGAAAACAGCACTCCTACATCACGTTCCGGTGGGCATCAAAATGGGAGGGATTTGAATCCTATTTTAATGTCAGGAAATTAAAAAAATAGGCTTATTGTGTTTATATTCTGTCTAAACAGCTTACACAAGATGATTTTCATCATAGGTGCTTTTTAAATGTCACTTTAAGCTGAATACTGTCATCATGGCAAAGATGAAAAAAAATTAGTTATTAGAAATGAGTTATTAAACTATTATGATTAGAAATGTGTTGAAGAAATCTTCTCTCCATTAAACAGAAATTGGGGAAGAATATATATATATATATATATATGAAGGGTTAATAAAATAAAATAAAAATAATACAACTGCTTTTCGGCATAGATTGTGTTTGTATGATCAGAAAAGCAGTGTGTGTGTTGACTCACAGTGCCGGGTCTGGTGAAGTCCAGGCTCTGAGCTGCACTCTGTCTCATGTTTCCGCTGAAGAGCCGCACACAAACACCCTGCAGGTACTCTGGGGAAATCTGAGAAAAACATCACATTCCCTTGAGCATTTCAAAAGGGCTAACTATGTTCGTCAGGACTAATTAATTGAGTTTTCTGTGAGTAATGTGTGAGTAGCGTGTGTAATGTGTAATGCCACGGCTGCTTCCAGGAAGTCCACCAGGGATTTAATAATGATAATATTTTATAATTTATTATATTATATTATATTATATTATATTATATTATATTATATTATATTATATTATATTATATTATATTATATTATATTATATTATATTATTCGTTCATTTTCTTTTCAGCTTAGTCCCTTTTATATTATATTATAATTTATATTATATTACATTATAATAAATATTATTATATATTATATTATAATTTATTATATTACATTATATTATAATTTACTATATTAAATCATATTTAAAGATAAATGTCATTATTTTTAGGGATTTCAATTATATTATATTAATTATTGTACTGTTCTTCATTATGCCACATCATATTTTGTTTTACATCACAATAACAAACTATTTAAGACCGAAAAGTCGTACAATTTTTGTGCAGTGACAAAATATTTAGAAGACGATGAAAAAAACATAGCAGCATCACAGAAAGAAAACTTTAAATATTGGTTACAAAAAGTATTTTCCTCATTTTTAGAAAATATACTAAAATATGAAATTATATTATAATACATTTACGCGTTACAAATATAATTGTTAACCACAGCAATGTGTAATAAGGATGTGACTGGAGATTGAAAGCTTCCCATAGCTAACTAACTAATTAACTAATTAACTTTCTTATGTACTTACTAACTTACTAACCTACTTACTTACTAACTTACTATCCTTCTTACTAACTTACTAACTAACTTACTAACCTACTGACTAACTAACCTACTTAATAACTTACTAACTAACCTACTAACTTACGTACTTATTTACTTACTAAATTACTAACCTACTTACTAGTTTACTAACCTACTTACTAAGTTACTTACTAACTAACCTACTAAACTACTTACTAACCTACTTACTAACTAACTTACTAACATACTAACTTACTAATGTACTTATTTACTTACTAACTTACTAACCTACTTACTAACTTACTTACTAACCTAGTTACTAACTAACCTACTCACTAACTAACTACCTAACCTACTTACTAACTTACTAACCTACTTACTTACTAAGTTACTTACTAACTAACCTACTTCCTAACTAACTTACTAACCTACTTACTAACTAACTACCTAACCTACTTACTAACTAAGTTACTAACATTCTAACTAACTAACTTACTAATGTACTTATTTACTTACTAACTTACTAACTAACTTACTAACCTACTTACTAACTAACTTACTAACCTACTTACAAACTTATTTACTAACTTACTTACTAACTTAGTAACTTACTAACCTACTTACTTACTAACTTTCTAACTAACTAACTTACTAACCTACTTACTAACTTAATAACTTACTAACTTATATTTATTGTCCATTATGCCACATATCTTGTGTGTTATGCAGTCAACACATTTTTATTTATATTAATTTCATATATTTAAGCATTATGTAATTCGTGGATGAAGGATGTTTGTCAGGCCTAATAAGGCACATTATATGCACTGGCACTATTAATTTACAATCAGCCAGATCAGGAGCTTCCAGTGAACTGCCTTGCATTACAAAATTGCCACGTTTAAGATCAGTTTTCTTTAAAAATCAGTGATCTTCAATGCCTGTTTGACATATGATACAAAGCAGGTCAGGCTAGATAAAAAGCACTGCATTAAACTACATTTTCCCCTGCCATGTCTTTAAAATATGTATTTAACCCCAGTATTTTCAGTGGAGTTTCTGCACTAGCCTGCTGCTACTGATGGTCTTTCATCTTGTTTTATGCTTGAAAAACTAAATGAATGCTTAAGTCTATTTAACTGGTTATATTTGAATTAAATTACTTTATCGATGGTGTAAAAGAAACCTTATGAAATTGAAAATAGTCACATAAACCTTGTACTGGGAGTTTATCATTGGCTGAAAAACACTAGCTGTGCACATAGCCCATTATCTGCGTTTTCTGTGAATAACGTGTGAGCATCGTGAGGAATGTGTGCTTGCCATCTTTCCGCGGACGGTTGCTTCTAGGGAGTCCACCAGCTCGGCCGTGACCCCGATAAGGTTGTGGTGATCGGCTTGCAGTTTGGCGAATCTGCGGATTTGGACGACAGACTTTCTTTCTGCCTCAGTCAACTGGAGCTGCATTTGCTGGATGGCTTCTGTTTCCACAATGTCAGAGAAGAGTCAGAGAAGAGGTTGGAGTACATACAGTATGCACGATGGAAAAAGTCAAATAGTCACAGTGCATTTTACATATGATAAACAAATACTATTTAAACTTTTAAAAATATGATAAATATTTATATAAATACTTAAGGTTATATTATATTATATATTATATTATATTTAAAGATAAATGTCAGTAGTTTATGGGATTTAAATCATTGTATTATATTATATTATATTATATTATATTATATTATATTATATTATATTATATTATATTATATTATATTATATTATATTATATTATATTATATTATATTATATTATATTAATCATTCATTCATTTTCTTTTCGGCTTAGTCCCTTTATTAATCCGGGGTCGCCGCAGCGGAATGAACCACCATATCTCTGGGAAATACATTATATTATATTATATTATATTATATTATATTATATTATATTATATTATATTATATTATATTTAAAGATAAATGCCAAATTATTATATTTTAATTAAGAATAAAGGGATTTGAATTATTATGTTATATTATATGATATTATATTTAAAAATAAATGCCAAATTATTATATTTTAATTAAGAATAAAAGTTATTTTATTAAGGTTTTGAATTATTATATTATATTATATGTTATAATATCATTCATTCATTCATTCATTTTCTTTTCGGCATAGTCCCTTTATTAATCTGGGGTCGCCACAGCGGAATGAACTGCCAACTTATCCAGCGGATGCCCTTCCAGCTGCAACCCATCACTGGGAAACACATACACACTTACTCACACACACTACGGACAATTTAGCCTACCCAATTCACCTGTACCACATGTCTTTGGACTGTGGGGGAAACCGGAGCACCCGGAGGAAACCCACGCGAACGCAGGGAGAACATGCAAACTCCACACAGAATTGCCAACTGACCCAGCCGAGGCTTGAACCAGCGACCTTCTTGCTGTGAGGCGACAGCACTACCTACTGCGCCACTGAATCCCCCTATGTTATAATATGTTATATTTAAAATTAATATTATTATTAGGAATTTAAATTATTATATTTAAAAATAAACGCCAAATTATTATATTTTAATTAAGGATAAAAGTAATTTTTAGGGATTTGAATTATTATATTATATTATATTATATTATATTATATTATATTATATTATATTATATTATATTATATTATATTATATTATATTATATTTTTTAAAAAGTCATTATTTTTAGGGATTATATTATATTGTACAGTCAACTATGAATGGTGCACTAAAGTAAACATCCAGAACAATCCACCTTTGTTGCCTTTTCCAGCGTCGTTCTGGTTTCCTGATGTTAAGGCTTCATGACAGCAAGTCATTTTTCATTTCAGTGGATTAATGTCAATAATTGTCCCTGCCCTCAAACCACACATACATCGTAAACAACACAGCGCTTGTTCATCAAACACAATGATTTTCACAATCCACAGCCATTGTTCTCACACAACAACAGAACAAGAGCGTTTCATTACAAAGCACAATGCACTGAGATGTTTAATTATCAAACACGATCACATAATTCTGTATTACAACAGAGTTCAGCTGAGTTTATTGTAAAGTCGCAAATCTTGATATTACAAAATCAGCTGTTTTTTTTTTTTTGTATATCTGCTCATTTTACAGCTCCTTGAGAGTTAAACTGTTAAGTTTTCCAATTTTTTAATTCATTTAGCCAATCTCAGGGTCTGGCTTGAGCACTATTAGCTTAGCACAAATCATTGAATTGGATTAGACCGTTAGCATCTCACTCAAAAATTGGCCAAAGAGTTCTGCTAATTTTCCTATTTAAAGCTTGACTCTGTAATAAGACTGACAGAAAATGAAAGGTTGCTATTTTATAGGCTGATATAACTAGGAACTAACTTCTTATTCTGGCATAATCATGCTGAGATGTTTCATTTGTTACATCCTATGATGTATTTGGGTGATAGGTATTTGGTGTGAGTGGCAGTTTATTGTTCTCCCCTGTTTTTTTTATTGATCTCTCTCTCTCTCTCTTTCATTGAGCAGCACTCCAAACAAGCCGCACCTGCTTCCAATCAGAGCAAGTCGGATCTGTTTCTGTTGATCAAGCGTCCAGACTTTATTAAGAGGCAGAGCAGCAAAGCATGGAGAGAGTCCCTGTTTTTGCTTTACCAGTGATATCTAAAACATGAACTTGTGAGATTGTAGCATACATAAGAGTGACGTGTAACTTTATGTGAAAGAGTTAACGTAAGCTGTGTAGGGAGACGGGTGCAGATTTAATTTGGGTTTATCCCATTTTAAGTTTTCTCCTGTTTTGGGTTTTGTCAGGGAGTGCTGTAAGAGCACTGTCATTGATTTGAGTTTTTTTTGTAATAGGAAATATAAGACTTATTGTCTATTTAGGAAGCTTTTGTTTTATTTGTTATTTTGGCCTTACCCTCTCCTGACGATTTTGGCTAAGCAAGTTTTCATTTAAGTGTTTCTTTGTTTTGTTTACTCTTTCTGGAAATGTAAAAAAGATTGACTCTGTTAAACAGTGAATAAAAGAGGACATTTTTTTTTAAACCTTTTTTTTTTTTTTTTAGTTTTCTTTTCCCTTATATCTTAAGTGAACGTATGCTGGGATAGAGAAAAAGGAGGTTCTCCACGCACATTATTAAACATTGATTTATTATTATATATTCAAATTAAATTAGATTATTTATTTATCAGAATTTTTTTGTTGTGTTACCTTTTCTCTGAAACCCTAGAAAGGAGGTAAAATGTAACTTAATAAACTTAATTGCATCCTCAGGCTTTCCAACATATATGGTCATTTTACAGCTCTTCTACAGTTAAATAGTTGAGTTTTACCATTTACTTTTAATCTATTCAGTCAATCTCTGTGTCTGGTAGGAGAACATTTAGCTTAGCTTAGCATAAATCATTGAATCGGATTAGACCATTACCATCCCACTGAAAAAATGTTTCAATAACTGACCTAATTGAAGCTTGACTCTTCTGTAGTTGGATTGTGTGATAAGACTGACAGAAAAGAAAAAGTTGGTATTTTCAAGCTGATATGACTAGGAACTTTACTCTCATAATCCAGAAACTTTGCGGAGATGTTTAGTTATTAAACATAATCGTAATCCTCTGGATTTCCTGTATTACATGAGAGTTCAATTGACTTTATTGTAAAGTCACAATACTTAAAGTCATTAAATCAGCTCTTAAAGGAACACTCCACTTTTTTTAGAAATAGCCTCAATTTACAACCCCCCAGAGTTAAAGAGTTGAGTTTTACCATATTTTAATCCATTCAGCTGATCTCCGGGTCTGGCGAGAGCACTCTTTAGCTTAGCTTAGCATAGATCATTGAACCGGATTAGGCTGTTAGCATCTCACTCAAAAAATGGCCAAAAAGTTTTGATTATTTTCCTATTTAAAGCTTGACTCTGTAAAAATTGACAGAAAATGAAAGGTTGCTCTTTTAGGCTGATTTTACTAGGAACTATAATCTTATTCTGGTGTAATATTCCTGTTCTACAACAGAGTTCGATTGAGTTTATTGTAAAGTCGCAATTCTTAAAGTCGGTAAATCTTAAAGAAACACTTGGTATTTTCTAGTCTGATATGAGCTAGGAACCAAGCTCTCATTCTGGCATAATAATCAAGGATCTTACTAATCTCTCTTAGTATTTGATGTAACTACAGAAGAGTCAATCGTTAATAAGGAAAGTTATCGAAACTCTTTGGCCATTTTTAAAGCGAGGTGCTAATGGTCTAATCAGATTCAATGATTTATGCTAAGCTAAAAGTGCTTCTGCCAATTCCAAAGATTGGCTGAACGGATTCAAAAATGGTAAAACTCTTTAATTCTACAGGAGCTGTAAAATGACCCTTTTAAATGTGTATTGTTCCTTTAAACAACAACTTATTTAATTATTACAGGTTTTTTATTGCCATTAATGGGATAGTTCACCCAGAAATGAAAACTTCCATTTCCTCTCCCTCATGTGGTTGTAAACTATTTTGTTTGTTTGTGTTTTTGACCTCTTAAATGACCTCTATGAATGTAAAGTCAAGTAAATTACTTTAAAAATAGCTGAGAATGTTGTTTATACCACTTCCATCAAGTAGATACTTTAGGCAACCACAAGCATTAAAGGAGACCTATTACACCCGTTTTTACAGAATGTAAAATAAGTTTCTGATGTCCCTAGAGTGTGTGTGGGTGAGGTTTCAGCTCAAAATATGACACAAATGATTTTTTATAACTCTCTGAAACTGACCCTCTTAGGCTTTGATCCTAATTTTGTCATTTTAGTGACTGTCGCTTCAAATTCAAATGGGATCTAGCTCTTTTCAGAAGAGGGCGGAGCTACAAACGCCTGTGTGTCAGCATAGCGGCAGATTCAAAACTCTAATGGCAGACGGCTGCTTCTCACTTAGGGTTGTTTATGCTAATGAGGGAGAGATGGTCACTAGTGGGCGGGGCTTTCCCCATCTGATGAAACGTACAAAGGGAGAATGTCAATCAAAGTGTTTCTGCAGACTGTTTTTATCAAGTGTGACAATAAAAATACACTTAATTAATGTTTACCATTAGAAGCTGGTTATATTCACACACTGCAGCCACACAACTGTGTTTAAACATCTTATGAAAGTGATTTTTGCATAATAGCTCCCCTTTAAAGAATGTTTAACCAATTATCAGAGCTTTAAATGGAAACCATTGATTTATGCTTGAATTATTTTTATACATTCATGTAGATTTATGTCATGTGTATTTGTATGTGGTGATGTAGACATTGTTAATAAAGTAAACTTAAGATTCTTACTTCTGCTGAACATGAAACATTGTGGCGTAAGATTAGAAATGTGACATTTGATATGGTTCAATAAATCAATAAAAGTTAACCATCTGCACTGAGAAACCTGAACACATTTAATGATTATCCACAGAACTATGCCGTCAAGATTTTGCAACTTGATTGGAAATTACAACTGCTTCCTCTAAAATCCTCCCACACCTTATCAGAAATAAATCGGTCAGCTTTCAAAGTTCAAGCTCTAATGTAGATTCTGATTTAGATTCATTTATAGACTTAAACACGGACTGATAAACAATGATAAACACACATTAAATGCATAAAAACAGAGTTTGCTCGAGGGATAAAAAATCCTACACATTTATGATTGCGATCGTGCAGTTATTCGGGTTTCATATTTCTTCTTCCGTGTGTTGGTGTTGATATCAGATTTCTGCAGCTGTGTGATTATATACTCTGATTTAATCGTAAAACACAGTTTTATATGTCAGTTTTCTGTATACGTGACCTTTTTAAAAAATTCTGTCATCATTTCCTCATCCTCCACATCACAATCCTGTTTGAGTTTCTTTCTTCTGTTGAACACAGAAGATGTTTTGAAGAATGTTGGAAAGCTGTAACCATTGACTTTTGTTGTATTTTTTGTTCCTACTATTGAATCAATGGTTACCGGTTTTCATTATAAACCTTTATGTGTTTCATTTATTCTGTTGAACATGAGAGAAGATATTTTGAAGAATGTTGGAAACCTGTAACCATTGACTTCCATTGTATTTTTCTGTTCCTACTATTAAAATCAATGGATACCAGTTTTAATTTTAAAACTTTATGCGTTTCATTTCTTCTGTTAAACACAAAAGAAGATATTTTGAAGAATGTTGGAAACCTGTAACAATTGACTTTCATTGTATTTTTTGTTCCTACTATTGAAGTCAATTGTAACCAATTTTCAATAAAAACCTTTATGCGTTTAATTTCTTCTTTTGAACACAAGATAAGATATTTTAAACAATGTTGGAAACCTGTAACCATTGACTTCCATTGTATTTTTTTGTTCCTACTATTGAAGTCAACGGTTACTGGTCTATATCCATCTATCCATCCATCTATCTGTCCATCCACCTATCTATCAATCCATCCATCCATCCATCCATCCATCCATCCATCCATCCATCCATCCATCTATCTATCTATCTATCTATCTATCTATCTATCTATCTGTCAGTCCATCTATCCATCCGTCTATTCATCCATTAGTTCATTCGTCCATCCATCTATCTATCTGTCTGTCTGTCTGTCTGTCTGTCTATCTATTCATCCATCATTTTTCCAGGAAGGCTAAATTGAGATTAACAGAAATCTTTTCTTCCAAAGAGGGAAAAATACTTCATATTTAGCCTAATTTTACGACAATATGACATCCAAAACATAAAGCGAAAATGATATATCTAAAACACAAGGATCACCACAGAACCAACCTCTTCATTAAAACAACAAGAAGGCTCATTCAATTCCCACTGCAATAAATGCCTAACATTAGTCAAAGAAGGAATTACTTCTAGTTGTGTATTAATCAGTTGTTCTGCAAGGAGCATAATAAGAAAAAGCTGATTTCCCATGTTCAGAATGAACTCCCGGCATTGAATTCCAGGTGAAGGTCTGCTGGAATATTTAACTCTGCTCAAACACGGAAGACTAGAAATATATAGTGGAATCATCGCCTCGTGTGCCTTTATAGTGAACAAGAACATATGTGATTTCCACCTATGATGTAAGGAGGACTGGACTACCTTATTATACAGCAAAACATGGTGAAAAAAAGTACATTAAGCATTAGATAACATCAAATAAACAGACCTAAAACATCAAATCAAAACTTAAAAAATAAAGTTGAAACCCAATTAACTTATTAAAATAAAGTGAAAGTAGCTTAAATTATATGCTGTGGTGAATTTGTGATGGTATCATTATTTACAGTGTAATATAATCTATACAACATTTACTGCGTTACTTTAGTGTAGTGTGTGTTACCATGATGTTGTTTAGCAGTTTGTTTGAGTGAAGCTGAGCTCCTTATACAGATCAGTGTGTTTCTACAATTGTGGGAAAAGAAGTTTGCGATGAGCTTTGGTTCATTATATGACTCTCATTTCCCATGCCTTTTATTGGTCTGGGAATCATAGTTTCAGTACAGTAAAGTTTCAGTGTATATATAGTCGAAAGGATACGTATAAAGCAAGAAGCCTTGGCGTGTTCGAAGCTTTCAGGGTGATTGTGAGGAACTTCTCCATCCTGTCCCTCAGATCAGGCATCCAGGAGTCCTGTGGGTCAGAAAACACACTTCTGTAGACTCACACATGCAAGCTTTAGCACACTCAACAGATGTGTTACTTCAAAAAATTTATTAATTTCATCAGTAAAATTGTATTTAAATTACTTGTCTGATTTCTGTTGCTCAATAATTAATATAATTACTCGACTCAGTGCTTCTTAAAATTCATATAAACCTCAGTGTAGACAATAGAAATTCTTTTAATTCTTTAACTTTGATTCAAACTGCACCTTTTACATGTATATTTTTAAATGTCATTTAAAATGTAAGCATTTATTTGTATCACTCCAAATGGTTTCAATTAAATAACTACAAAATCATTATTATTAATGTTTTATTTTATTTCATTCTTATTGAAAGTGCAGTCATTGGATAAATCTAACATTATGTAACAATGCTGAACATATAAGAGGACATTTCAACGAATGTTCAAGTTGGACTTTTTCATGCCTTAATAATGGAGGGGAATTTATAAGAAAGAACTGCAACAAAACACTCAATAACTCAATATTTTGAAGTCTTTTTAAGTAAAATTATTTCAGAAACTGCTGATCTACTGGGATTTTCACGCACAGCTATCTCTAGGGTTTACAGAGAATGGTCTGAAAAAGAGGAAATATCCAATTCCTCTTGCATTAACGGTTCAGGCTGGTGATGGTGTAATGGTGTGGGGGATATTTTCTTGCACACTTTGGGCCCATTAGCATCACGCCATGTCATAAAGCGCGAATCATCTCAGACTGGTTTCTTGAACATGACAATGAGTTCACTGTACTTAAATGGCCTCCACAGTCACCAGAACTCAATCCAATAGAGCACATTTGGGATGTGGTGGAACGGGAGATTCGCATCATGGATGTGGAGCCGACAAATCTGCAGCAACTGTGTGATGCTATCATGTCAATATGGAGCAAAATCTCTGAGGAATATTTCCAGTACCTTGTTGAATCTATACCACAAAGGGTTAAGGCAGCTCTGAAGATAAAAAGTGTCCAACATAATACTAGTAAGGTGTCCCTAATAAAGTGGCCGGTGAGTGTACATATACAAAATCAGTAAGGTATTATATAATTACATATATATACTTAGTGATAAACACATAAAAAGACATTTAGAAGGATGTTCAAAAAGACTACATTAAATTATCCCTAATAATGATCCTAAAATAAAAATAGCATGTAATATATGCATATTTTTCCAGATTAAATAAAAAGTTTATCCTACTCAGTTGTGTGCATACTTTTTTTGCACATTTTCCAAATTAAAGCGCATCTTTGTGTTTCCATCAAGCATTTGTTTTAATGCAATAATTCAGAATGCACATAAAAATAGGTTGATGGAAACCTGACTGATGGCTGTACCTGGAACAGCTCCTGGAAGGACGGGTGCACCATGGGATTGGGCACAAACGGCAGAGCGTAGAATGGCAGGAACTCAGTGGTTTGGCTGAGCGCGGCTCCTCTGGTCTCCAGGTAGTGTCTGAAATGCGTGATCCGACTGTCAAACTCAGCTTTGTCCTGTAAAACACAACTCTAATTTTATATTCATCAACAAGAACATTCACATCTCGACTGAAAGACAATACTGTGTCATTCAAATGAAGACTTAATGAAACAGTTCACCCTTAAATGAACATTTATTCACTGTTCATTCTGCCTCAAGAGTTAATATCTACTTTTAAACACAATATCAAATATTCTGAAGAAAGCTGTAAACATTGACTTCCATAGTAATACTTTACATATTAATACAAATACTATGGAAGTCAATGGTTACAGCTTTATCATAGTGTGTGTAAAAGAAGACAGAAACTGATTTTTCATTTTTGGGTGAACTATGCTTTTAAGATGCCGTTTCTGACTGAACAGCTGAAGCAGACGTTTTGGTGAACTTATTTTATGGCGCTATCTGTTGGTCACTTAGAAAACTGCATGTAGTTTCCTGGGCCTTTATACTTCATTTAAATATAAATGTAACCACTCTATATTACCGTTTTTTAATGGTACAGTGCACTTACGTGGCTTCCTAAAGGTGACTTGAGTGGGTAAATCGTAAAATGGATTTGTAGGTAGAATTCCAGTTTTTGGGCGACTGGATCAAAATCCCGAATCTCGGGAGGGATATTTTTAGCCCACAGCTCAGAAAATACCTTGTAGTCTCCATCATTAAATGAGCTGAGAAAATCCTCCTGCAGAAGAAAAAAAAGGATAGAGTAGTGAATTAACAACAACAACAAAAATAATAGTGATATATTCATATTAATACTACACTTGTAGGTGCTTTTCACTTATTTTTACACAAAACTGGCAAAAAAGGACGCTTTTCACAGGAAAATATGATTTAGCAACAGTGAGATTATAGATATTGATTCTGTTATAAAATTTAACATTATTAAGCATTATAATACTTATTTTCCGACTTTATTAGGATAAAAATTGAAAAATGTATCATTTCAAAGAACACAAATATCAAAAAGTAATCAGACAAAATGTATACAGACCATTTTGAGGGACGCAAAGAAAAACAATGGTCCCAACGTATTTCTTGTTTCATTCATTCATTCATTCATTTTCTTTTCAGCTAAGTCCATTTATTCATCCGGGGTCGCCACAACGGAATGAACCACCAACTTATCCAGCATATGTTTTACGCAGCAGATGCCCTTCCAGCTGCAATCCATACACATACACTACGGACAATTTAGCTTATCCAATTCACCTGTACCGCATGTCTTTGGACTGTGGGGGAAACCGGAGCACCTGGAGGAAACCCACGCCAACACGGGGAGAACATGCAAACTCCACACAGAAATGCCAACTGGCCCAGCTGCGGCTCGAACCAGCGACCTTCTTGCTGTGAGGCGACAGCGCTACCCCCAGCGCTACCCCCAACAACAACAACAATGTTATAAATGAATGAATAAATAAATAAATAAAAACATACTTTCAATTTTGTTTTATCTTATTTTATCTAAACACCATTACAACACACTATTTAAAGTAAATTTATTTGAGAAAATAAAAAGCTAAGTAAAACGCTTTCATTATTCACTTTTTCTCTGTTTGTTTACATTGTAAATAACTCAGTAAATAAATATTGAAATAAAAAAAGAGAAGTTAATCAGTTAAAGATTTAAACTATTCATTTTAAGCTTATTATTAGACTATATACACATTAAAAAATATTTTTAGAAATAAAAATTGCACATTTTATGAATAAAACTTCTACAGTATATACACCTTTATACAAGTTTACTTCGTGATGTTTTTGGAAATGATTACGAAATACTAATAAATCTAACATGACATTACATATACTACATCATATATTCGGCTTGTTTTGTTCAACATGCATTAATATTTTTCTGATGACACAAATCTGCATTTGATGTAATGTGTAAATCAATGGCGTCTCACGTAAATGCCGATGGTTTTGGAGTCTCGTCGTGAAGCTCCTGCACTTTTGAGCGCTGGTTTCCCTTTGCGTTTGACTTCCTTTTCAAATGTCCTCGCTGTCTCTTCAAACTCGCCAAACTTCAGATACTGTGGAGGATTATTACAATATTAGTCACTTTTACATCTATATTGGTGCAATTTAATTAAGATGAAGTAAATAGGCAAAAAAACTTTTCGTAAAGCAAATTTTAAATTCCGATTACCTTATATTCATGTCTAAATTTGTACATAACCTATATAAACAGTATTTCTGCCACTTTGAGAGTAGCACCATATCCTAACAACAAATTACATAAGATAAACTTCCAGTGACAAGCAATTTGACTGTCTGCCGCAAACGTTAAGTGCCATGACAGAAACCCTTAAATACCAGCCACAGCACTCCCAAGGAAATAGGTAAGCTTTAAACTCTAATTGACAAATTGGAAGGTTTTCCAGCATGAACCGCCTTTTTAAGATCATGCTACAACATCTTAATTGGATTCAGGTCAGAATGTTTGCTAGGCCACTCCAAAGTCTTCCTTTTCTTTTTCTTTTGGCGACCCCATATTAATAAAGGGACTAAGCCGAAAAGAAAATGAATGAATGAACGATAACAAGTAAACACATCATGGAGTTTTTTAATTAAGGTTTTTATTATTATTGTTACTAAATATAAAACTACATAGCCCTGTTTGAAAAAGTGTTTGCCCTCGAAACCTAATAACTGGCCACACTTAGCAGCAACAACTGCAATCAAGTTTTTTAGATAATCTGCAATGAGTCTTTTGCGTCGCTGCAGAGGAATTTTGACTCACTCATCTTTGCAGAATTGTAGCAATTTAGCCACATTGGAGGGTTTTCAAGCATGAACCGCCTTTTTAAAATCATGCTACTGCATCTTAATTAGACTGAGTTCAGGAATTTGGCTAGGCCACTCCAAAGTCTTATTGTGTTTTTCTTTAGCCATTTAGAAGTGGGTTTGCTTGATTTGGATTATTGTCCTGCTGCAGAACCCAAGTTGGCTTCAGCTTGAGGTCACTAACAGATGCCCGGATGTTCTCCTTCAGAATATTTTGGTACACAGCAGAATTCAAGGTTCCATTTATTACAGCAAGTCTTTCAGGTCCTGAAGCAGCAAAACAGCCCCAGATATCACTCAAGCACCACCAAATTTTATTGTTGATATGATGGTCATCTCAATTGCCATGTTACTTTTACGCCACACATAATGGGACACACACCTTACAAAATGTTTTAACTTTTGTCATGTCTGTCTTTTTTCCCCCCAATACTCTTGGGGATCATCAAGATATTTTCTGGCAAAACTGAGACAAGCATTTATGTTACTTTTGCTCAGAAGTGGTTTTCATCTTGGAACTTATGGTGGTCATGAACACTCACCTTAACTGAGGCAAGTGAGGCCTACAGTTCTTTGGATGTTGTTGTGGGGTCTTTTGTGAGCCCTTGGCTCAGTTGTCGCTGTGCTCTTTGGGTAAATTTGGTCAGCCTGCCACTCCTGGGAAGGTTCTCTACTGTTCCATGTTTTTGCCATTTGTATATAATGGCTCTCACTGCAGACTCAAAGCTTCAGAAATGGCGGTATAACCTTTTCTAGATTTGTAGATCTCTAGTATTTTACTTTGTGTTATTGAATTTCTTTGGATCTCTGCATGATGCCTAGAATTTGAGGATCTTTTGGTCTAATTCCCTTTCTCAGGCAGGTCCTATTCAAGTCATTTCTTGATTGCAAACAGGTGTAGAAATAATCAGGCCTGAGTGTGGCTAGAGAAATTGAACTCAGGTGTGATAAACCAGAGATAAGTTATGTTTTAACAAGGGGGCAAACACTTTTTCACACAGTGCTATGCAGTTATGTGTGGACAAGTTTTTTTAAAGTGCATTTTCAAAATGTATGCACATCACTAGCATTTCCATCCGCTAATAGGATTTCCCAATTCAGAATTTGCTGATTTGTGATTAATTTATAACAGAATGGTCAGTTTTGAGTGAACTAACCCTATCGTCATGTATTTTGTTACTCTTATCCAGCAGTGTTTTGCCTCATAATAATCTGTGAGCAGCGCTGTAAACCCACCTCGCTGATCATAGACAGCAGGTCACTTTCACTGGCCAGATTCTCTCCCATCTTCAGAGACTTTCTGGAGCTCATCGATCCACAGTCTGCAAAAATAAAACACTCTGCATCAAGACAATACCAACACTGGGACATGCATAAGTATAATACAGAGGAAAGCATTAAGCACTTTTAGCTAGTTCGTAAGATTGAGGTAAGTTGGTTTTATATTCACACATTCATTCATTTTTAATTTACATTTTTTATTATTTATAACTTGTGACATGGTTCCTAAATTTGTTTACCACGTTACTTTAAATATTCGGTCAGATATAGAATGTAAGTTTGACATCAAAACAATATTAGCACTATTTAATTGACTGTGAACAATGTACTGTGATCTGTACTTTGAATGTTGTACCATTTACTTCAAGTAGTGTCAGGGTTTAATTAATGTCAGGGTTTTCAGTGTATTTAACATAACACAAATATGGATTTGGTACTGTATTTAAACATTATGATGGCAAAATCAGAGAAAAATGAGTCTTGTGCATCATAGAGAATAATAATCTGAATAGTTTGCAGTTGATTCGATACCTTTATCTGAAATTGTGTTGTCGTTTACTTGATTTTTACTATTTTATTCATTAAAAGTTATTTTAATGAATATACCTTACCGCAGTAGACATTGGCAGCTAATATGATTTCTCTATTCAGAATTTGCAAAGGATACTTTTCTAAAATTATATTATTAAAGAGAAAGTCCAAATGTGCGAATATACAGGCCCATAGCCAGGGGGGCTCTGGTGGTTCAAAAGACCCACCACCCCTCACTGACCACGGTCCAGAATTTGTCCCATACATGAGCTCATTTGCCCTTTTTTGACTGCCATGCCATCATAAATAGTAAAAATAATAAATTGAAAAGGGCTTTAAGACCAAGCTGAATCCTCTGGACTTCAGCTAATCAGTTTTGTCCAATGCAAACTATTATTTTTCATGATTCCAACATTCAGCTGCTCAAAAATACATGCAAACCGACGCAAGTGAAGTCATCTTTTGCTGCTGTATTGCTTTTAAATAGAGAAATAATTTTACAAGTAACTTTTATTTACTATTTTAAAATTAATTTGAGCACTAATTTGGCTATTGTTGTTATACATTAATTTTCAAATGTACTTTTTTTTACAAGAGAGGCTAGACAAATCATAAAGCTGTACATTATTGTTGTGTTTTAATTTTTTATCATTCAAATGGCCAAATTCTGGATGAGGAAAGTTGAATGTGCTGGCCAGTTTGTTATTTGCATAATAAATTACAATAGGCCACAGACTTTAACCCTTTAACTTCCAAACCAAAATAAAACTAAATTTGGATTGCATTTCTTAACTCCTAATGTTGCTAGTTAACACAATCAATGCATTTTTCCCCAACACATCCCATAATTTCTAGAATATCAACAGCTACCAAATGGTTGATATGTTGGTTTATGGTAAAAGTACCGGAATTAATACATATACTGTAAAAATCTGAAAAAATATGAAGTGTATGACCAATTTATTTAAAAACATATTCAAAATAAAACACTTTTGAATACTAAATCATCTTTATTTATTGAAGTATGCCATAAAATATTTCAGATTTTCATTTATCACGTTTTTTTTTTCTTTTCTTTTTTTACAATAAAACCCAGAATCAAGTGTAGTAGTGCAACAGGATTATGTTTGTTTGATGTTTTTGTAAACCAACAATGTAAACCATAATTTAAAAACCATGCATGTAAACCATATATTAACACAGTCATTCTTTAAATGACTTTAACGGTCATTATTTAAAACTGTCAAAATATGGTCAACCATTTGGTAGAGCAGGCAGTTTTTTTCTAATGATATATGATGTAATAAATTAGCATTTAAAAATATTGATATTTTTTCAGTGTTTCTTTATTATAAATCTTTTGGAAATATTTTGGTACATCAAAAAAGTGTGGTTATGATGACCATGCGACAAGCTAATTCAGCTAAAAATAGTGCTTAAAATGTCACTACACTAAAAAATAAATTATGGTTGCCTTAAAATTTTAAGGTGAATCAAATTAACCGTATGAGTCCATTGAACTCATATTATGTTAAACTGACTTAAAACAGCTTTCGTAACTTATAAAATTAAGTTAGAACATGATTAACTTAGTTTAATAAGTTACAATGAACTAAAAACTTATGTTGTCAGGACTAAATGATCATATATATTTTACAGTGTAAAATGCAGTATCTAAATATCATAATTAAATAGAAAATGAGGCTTGTAACTGCAAAATGGTCCACTTTTGGAGAAAAAAAGTCTACGACTTTCACCAGGCTGGCCACGGCTGTGATATAAAACCAACTTTACCCCAATTCAGCAAACGTGTAAGGTAATATTTGAGAAAAACGACACAAAACGATTCATTTGTTTACCAAATCTATCACTTACATCATGTATTACCTTCAGGGAAAATTAGCAAACCACCTGGTTACCCAGAATGTAAGTTAGACCTACTTATATATCCTACTTATACTTGTATGTATTCGTCGATGGTTCTAATAAACAGAATCAACGTAACGTAAACAACTCTGAATGCTGCTGTTGTTAGCTTGTGAGCATGCTTAATAATCAGTCGAAAACTGTAGAAATTAGCTCACCTCACGAACTATATCTCATGTGCAGCCGTCGGTTAACATATCTGAAGCGTTTTATATCAAAATCACGGAGATACAAACGTGTTTAAAGATGAGTTCAGCAGGATTAACGGAAGATGTTTGGCTAATTGTGATGGTAACCATGAGGAAGACGCTTTCTCCTAGTAACCGCGACGGGAGTTGGGGTGTCGGAAATGAGTGTCGTAAAATAATTGTAGTTTTATGGGGTGTAGATTTGTAGTCATCTTTGAATGTCGTGGTTAATGGGACATGGTTGGTTAAGTATTTTTAGTGTCCTCTAATAAAATAATATTAAAATTTTATATATTACATATTAATAGTAACAAAGCACTTATTTTAATATTGATATACGCTGATTTTGATAAACAAATAATAATTATACAAAACTAAGTAAGAATTTCAGTAAAGATAATGAAAAATGCTTCATTAAAATAACATTTCATGTTTGTTCAAAGTGTAAATTCTCATTTAAATTATGTATGGATATAAATAAAATAAAATAAATATATATCTTTATAACATATTTCATATTTACTTTTAAAACTTAAATTTTAACCTTTAAATGTTAACCTTTATATTATAGCAATATTTGTGCATTTGTGTACATATTTGTATTATACTAAGTTGTATTATTATGACTAAATAAAACATATTTTATTATTATTATGTGCACAAATGCATTAATAAAGACAAAGACAATAATAATAAATGTATAATAATAAAAATGATAATTTAATAATAATAATGATAATATAAAAGAGTGACGTGGTGGCGCAGTAGGTAGTGTTGTCGCCTTACAGCAAGAAGGTCGCTGGTTTGAGCCTCAGCTGGGTCAGTTGGCGTTTCTGTGTGGAGTTCGCACGTTCTCTCTGCATTTGTGTGGTTTTCCTCTGGGTGCTCCGGTTTCCCCCACAAGTCCAAAGACATGCGGTACAGGTGAATAGGGTAAGCTAAATTGTCCGTAGTGTATGAGTGTGTATGAGCGTGTATGAGTGTTTCCCAGTGATGGGTTGCAGCAGGAAGGGCATCCGCTGCGTAAAACATATGCTGGATAAGTTGGCGGTTCATTCCGCTGTGCCGACCCCTGATGAATAAAGGGACTAAGCCAAAAAGAAAATGAATGAATGAATGATGATGATAATAATAAATTAATAATGATAATAATAATAAATTAGGGGCGACGCAGTGGCGCAGTGCTGTCGCCTCACAGCAAGAAGGTCGCTGGTTCGAGCCTTGGCTAGGTCAGTTGGTGTTTCTGTGTATGAGTATGTATGGATGTTTCCCAGAGATGGGATGCGGCTGGAAGGGCATCCGCTGCGAAAAAACGTGCTGGATAAGTTGGCGTTTCATTCCGCTGTGGGACTAAGCTGAAAAGAAAATGAATGAATGAATGAATGAATGAATGAATGAAAATGTAGTTATGTTGTATGTGTGCAGGTTATTTCCATTAAAATATCAATGATTAAATGTTCAACCTAAGACATATAATATGATTGCGAATACGCTGCTGTCGTAAAAGCGCGCCACGAACCGGAAGTAGTAGTGAATCAAGTGACCATAGACGAAGCACATTGTCTCGCGGCATGTTTCATATTTGTGTTGAACGAAAAGAAAGTTGCTTCATTGTACAGTAGTTTTATTATTAATACTACTGAACTGGTTTACGCACAATATATCTGTAGGAAGTGCGTCACATTGACAGAACGCGCTTATTTACAACGATATTTAACCTAGCAGGAGAGTGTTTGAATGAAGTGTCTTCATATCTTCACAGCTCGAATTTTGTGTTGATTTTCTAGATAATTTAGTTTTCAGCGGGATTTTAATTCACCAAACTGAGCTTTTTTCGTATTCAGCTGGAGTATAAATGGCTGGGATTTTGTTCGAGGATATCTTTGATGTGAAGGATATCGATCCTGATGGGAAGAAGTTTGACAGAGGTGATTTATCCACTTAATTCATTTAACTTACCGGATAAAACTAACAAACTACACGAAGATTTATTTGTTTGTTTGATTATATATCATATACTCATAATAACGCTGTGTTTATTTATATACACAGTATTTTCTCTCTCTATAAATATGTATATATATTGATGGTAGATAGAGATGTGCGTGTGTGTATATATATATATATATATATATATATATATATATATATAAATATATAGTTTTTGTGAATTGTATTTACTTTATTTCTATTTTTATTTGTTTGTGTATCATTTTTTATTGAAATATGAAGTTGTTCGTATCAATCAATTAATGTAAAACAATTGTAGTAAAATATATTGAAAAGTAGGTTTCTTTTTTAGTAGCCATAGAGTCAAACTTATTGTATACTTATTATAAATGCTACTTTAATAATGGATGTTGAAGGGCTTAAAGTTTTTTTAATTGAACTTTTGAAATTATTTTCTTGATCACGTTTTAATATTTACTTTAAATGGAGAATATTGAAGAACTTAATCGCAGTAAAATATGAAATGATAAAATAAAAAATGTAGAATTTTTTTTCCATTGTCTAAATGTCAATTTAAATGCAAGGGAGACACAATTTTGCTATTAATACTACCATTATTAATAATAATAATGTTGTTTTTTAATTATTTAGGATTTTTTAAAAATCTATATTTTATATTCTTTTTGTTGATGCTACCTTTATAATATGTAGTGATCAAAATTAAAAAAATAAAGTAAAAAACAAACTGCGTGAAAGGGAAATCTAAAGGCAGAGCCATCATAAATGCTTAAACATCAGTTGGTTTGAACAATAATAGTTTTTTTTTTTATTAAATCAACTGCTAGTTTCTTTTTCAAAAGTCTAGAAATCACGTTTGATATGTTGTTTTGTTTTTGTGATGATCAGTGTCTCGTCTTCACTGTGAAAGTGAGTCCTTCAAAATGGACCTCATCCTCGACGTCAACATCCAAATTTACCCTGTTGATCTTGGTAAGTCACTCTACTCACTCTCTGTGTTGTAGTTGTTTTGAGTTCATATCATCATGATAATGGGCTGCACAATATGTCTGAAAGTTGTTCTTATTATCGTGAAAATAGTGTATATATACAATATTCATATCACAGACAAGTGCAATAAATGTGCAAGCCTGACTCTCTTCTGCCTTACTATATTTACACTACTACTCTACAATAATGAATAACCAGCAACAAACAAAAAATGCTGCTGCAAATCTCAATGTTAACTATGGCTGCACGTTTCAGCATCGATTTCGCAATGTGATCATTCGCAATAGTCACATAAAGCATGTTTTCCCCCTCAAGTATGATACTTAAGTGGAGATCTCTCCTAAAGGAATAAATGAAGGATGCTGCAAAAAAATGTTACGAAAAATGACTAACAGTGCAATTTGTAAACATTGTAGATGATGGAAGAATAATTCAACGAAAAAGTTTGGAGTGCATATTTGATGCAGAAGAAGTAAAAATGCATCTTCCTCTGCTTGTAAACCCGTAAACGAACGCTTGCAATCTGTTCATGTGATCAGCCAGATTAGCGAGTACCAATTGAGTCATAAAATGTGATTATCAGCCGATACCAATCTCCAGCCGATCGATCGGAGCATCCCTAATTCCTATGCAGAAGAATCCCTTCCTGCCCTTCATCTGAATTTTGCGCTTCATCAATGATGTCATGTGCAAACAACCTATAAACAATGACATTTTTATACTATTATATGTCTAATTAACTGTTAATTTGGTCGTTGCATAAATCGATTTTTTTTTAAAATACCAAATAAAGTATTTTCTCTAATTTTATACCAGTAATTACATGTTTTTCCAGTATCGTGCCGCCCTAGTGATGATAATGTTGTTTTGCTGTCATCTGTTAATGTGGATGATGTCATTGTGTCAGGTGACAAGTTCAGACTGGTGATTGCCAGCACTCTTTATGAGGACGGGACGCCGGACGATGGAGAATACAATCCTCAAGACGATCGGCCATCCAGGTCAAACATTACTCCTAAACACAAGCTTAGATATCTCATGTGTACGATAATATGGTAATTGTCATTTAAATGATGTGTGAGCTGATGTTATGTAACTCAATTTAATGAATGGTGAAGCAGCCAATAATTCAAACAATAATACCCTTTAATGGGTGTGGCTTTATATGTATAAAATATGATTAGTGTTGGGGAAGTTACATGACAGAAATGTTAATTAATTACTAATGACATCATTAAAGTTGTATTTAAATGACTTCTAGTATTATGACTGATAGGTAATTTTATTAATCAATAAGGAATTGTCTTACTTATATCACTGCTACTTTAATTCCACAAAATGGTCAACACAGACGATAGAAATGAAACTCGGTGGTCTTTGTTGCCGTTTTGCAGAGCGGATCAATTTGATTATGTGATGTACGGAAAGGTTTATAGGATTGAAGGAGATGAAACATCTACAGAAGCCGCCACACGACTGTGAGTATTGATTTATTTACATATTTACTTCATTTTTAAAGGGTTTTTACAATATAGCTGAATGCATGAAATATGAGATATTTTTTTATCAAGGTAGTTTGAATAAAGTAAACATTTAATTTGCGTTATTATTATATATTGTGCTGATATAAATATTGTTGATAAAGCTGTGGTGAAAATTTATTTAAAAAGAAGATTCTTAATCGATTCTGACATATTCAAAATGCATTTCTATTTAATTTTGAGCTTAATTGCTGTTATAAACTTGCTTAAATCACTGTTAAAAAACAGCCTTGAGCGCCACCTGCTGTTAAAACTAGCCTAGAGCACTGTCTGCTGTTAGCCTACAGCACCATCTGCTGTTCAAAACTATCGTAGAGTGCTAACTGCTGTTAAAAACTAGCCTAGAGCAACATCTGCTGTTAAAAACTATCACAGAGTGCTAACTGCTGTTAAAAATTAGCCTAGAGCAACATCTGCTGTTAAAAACTATCACAGAGTGCTAACTGCTGTTAAAAATTAGCCTAGAGCGACATCTGCTGTAAAAAACTAGGCTAGAGTGCCGCCTGCTGTAAAAACTAGCCTAGACCGCCGCTAAAAACCAGCTTAGAGCAGTCTGCAGTTAAAAAGGAGCCTAGAGTGCTATCTGCTGTTCAAAACTAGCCTGGAGCACCATTTGCTGTTCAAAACTAGCCTAGAGCAACATCTGCTGTTAAAAACCATGGTAGAGTGCTAACTGCTGTTAAAAATTAGCATAGAGCACCACCTGTTCATTAAAACTAGCCTAGAGTGCCCTCTGCTGTTAAAAACTGAGCACTTTGAAAATCCCAGCATCAATGCAGAATCTGTTTCCTTCCTCCGCTGTTCTGCTTGTTGATTTAGCCGTGAGTGAATGTGTGTATGTTTGTTTGTGCACAGATCAGCGTACGTGTCGTATGGAGGCCTGCTGATGCGTCTTCAAGGCGATGCTAATAATCTGCACGGGTTTGAAGTGGACAGCAGAGTTTATCTACTGATGAAGAAACTAGCGTTCTGAAGCCTACCACTGAGGACGGACACTTTTTTAATGCTTCTCTTTCATGACAAACTGTGGCCCATGGGTAATAATCTCAAAATATCTGCTCATCATTTGAAAAAAAATGACTTGATAAAGGTTTTGCATCTCATTATTTACATCTGAGTCATGTGACATTCTGCCTGTTTATTTTTTTATCAGTAAAAATGAGATTGTGTTTACTAGTAATGGGCTTTTGGAAGTATTTCTTTTCTTTTGCCTGAATAAAATGTTTTCAGACTGCTCATGTGGACGAGAAATAAAAGTCCTGGAAACTGTCAATTTAAGCAACGGCAAAAAAATGTAGTTTCAGCACAAACGGAGATCCAGTTGAATCAAGCCGAAGTGTATGTGAATGTAAGAGAGAGAGAGAGTGGGTGGCTGTGTGTGTGAGCTGTAATGAACATCATGAGACCGACGTCAGAGAGACTGCTTTACTGTCAGTCTGAATGAATGAACACTGCTGTAACTCCATTTATCCTGCTGCAAATGAGAGAAATTCATGTTATTATTCAAAATATATGTAATTTTCATCAATGGGGAAAATACTTTATATATAAATATATATATACAGTTGAAGTCAGAATTATTAGCCCTCCTGAATTATCAGCACCGCTGTTTATTTTTTCCCCCAATTTCTGTTTAACGAAGAGCAAATTTTTTTTTAATAATATTTGCTAACATACTAATAATGTTTATTTTATTGTAAAATATTTTAGAAAAGTTGGGATATTTAATATTTAAAATATTTAAAATATAATTTTTTGTATATCATTCTATATATGCACTTTTTTACATTTGACATTATTAAATGGAGTTTAGTGATTAATTAACACTTATTATTTCTTTAGAAATGCAATATACGATCATTTAGTTTAATAATGTTCCTTACATTACTTTAAAATAGCATTCAGTACTACATTTAAAATCTATATATTTTTGGAAATACATAACAGTAAATAAAATTATTGCTGCCTTAATTTCTTTTGTTGAATTAAATAAACGTTTAGTTGTCTCAACTTGCATCAATCAAGCTGATGAAAAACATTGTTAAACTTTGTATAATAAAAAAAAATCATTAATTTCTTAAAATAAGTTGAAGCAACATAAAGATATTTTACTTGACTTTTTGTAATTATATTTTAAACATTACATTTTATACCCAAAACGGAAAAAGAAATATGTTTTAATCTGTTAAATTAATGGTATTCAATAGTTTGTACAGTCGAGCGATATTCAATTTACTGTACCAAATAATTGATTTCTGTATAAGCAGAATATAATAAGTTCAGAATATATAATGTATATAACATATTTAATAATGTATATAATGAATTCAGAATATAATAAAACACTTTATATGTAAATATTCGCTGTATATATAAGTATTACAGTGTATAATGTGTTCTTGTGACGGTCGCATTACATTGTAAGCAAATAAAATAAATACTTTGGTGCAATTTTAGTACAAGAAATTGAATGTTCCTTGACTGTACAAATTATTTATCACCATTAATTTAACAGATAACGGCGTAATTCGTTTTGTGGGTATAAAATGTAATATCTAAAACGGTAAGATTGTGTTAATATATTTAATATAGTGTGGTTTGCAAACCTTTCACTATGAACTCGCGGGAAACCGGTAGTGACGCAACGCCCGGTGACGCTCTCAAGGTGCATCCTTTATCCCCGCAGTCACAGTCCAAATCACTGCGTTCAAATGACGCAAGCACTTTATAAAAACAAACAGACAATCAACTTTACCTCCGAAATGTGAGGAGAAAACACTTAATCTGCGGATTTGTCCGGTGTCTAAATTCATTCCGCTACTCTGATGGCTCTAGTGCGCGTCTGTAGTGTACACTAGGCAGTATGCTGTGCGTATTTCAGTAATTGGTCGCAGTGTCCTGATCATTAGCTGTAAAAAATGTCTTGAAATCTTTAGTGTCGAGTTGTAAATCGTGTTAAAAAGTGTGAAATGGACTTCAGACGCAAGAAGAGACTGACTTTCTTCACTATTGGGCTGATTTTCTTACTGAGCGGCATCGAGTATGGTGAGTTCGGCATCTGAAGTTACTTACAGTAGGGGTTATATCTGTATAACAGGGTTTTAAGCGTTGTTATTAAAGTACTGAATTATTAATAGAGATTTAACATGATGTATGCTTTAAGAACTGACAGTACTGGAGTATTATCATGCTACGGATTTATTTTACTGTGATGTAATGTTACTCTGAAAAACTACAAAACAATTATGAAGTAGTTTACAGCAGAGATTATATTTGTATTTCAGTTTTTTAAGCACTGTTAGTAAAGTACTAAATTAATAAAAGTGATTTAACATAGCTTACGACTGGCAGCTAGAGTATTGACATGGTATGAATGGATTTTAACGTTACTGTGATGTAACGTTACTAAGAAACACAGCAAAACAATTATTAAGTAATTTACAGTAACATTAGGGGTAATATCTGTGTTTCTGTGTTTTAGGCGCTGTTATTAAAGTACTGAATTATGTAATGATTTAATATAGCTTGTGAATTATTTTAAGAACTAGAAGTACTAGAGTATTAACATGGTACAGATTGATTTACTGGGATGTAACGTTACTATGAAAGTAACTTACAGTAGGGGTTATAACTTACCTGTATTTCAGTGTTTTAAGCGCTGTTATTAAAGTACTGATTTAATAAGTGATTTTGCATAGCTTACAAATGGCTACTAGAGTATTAACATGGTACGAATGGATTTTAACGTTACTGTGATGTAACGTTACTGAGAAAAACAACAAAACAATTATCAAGTAACGTTGGGAGTTATATCGGTATTTCAGTGTTTTAAGCGCTATTATTAAAGTACTGAATTATTAATAATGATTTACATAGTTTACGATTGATGTATGGTTTGAAGTGCTAACAGTACTAGAGTATTATGCATTGATTTTACTGTAATGCAACGTTACTATGAAAAACAACAAAACAATTAACGTTATGTAAAGTAAAGTAGAGGTTATATCTGTATTTTGGTGTTTTAAGCCTTTTAATAAAGTACTGAATTATTAATAGTGATTTAACAGCTTACGAGTGATGTATGGTTTGAAGAACTAAGTATTAACATGGTACAGATTGATTTTACTGTGATTTAACGTTACTATGAAAAACAACAAAACAATTATAAAGTAATCTACCGTAACGTTACGGTTTTAAACGCTGTTATTAAAGTGCTGAATTAATATTAATTATTTAGCATAGCTTACGAATGTTGTATGCGTTAAGAACTAACAGTCCTGGAGTATTAACATGGTACAGATTGATTTTACTGTGATGTAACATTGCTATGAAACAAACAACAAAAAATGTCATTCATTCATTTTGCTTCGGTTTAGTCCCTTTGTTCATCAGGGGTCGCCACAGTGGAATGAACCGCCAACTTATCCAGCGTATGTTTTACACAGCTGATGCCCTTCCAACTGCATCCCAGTACTGGAAAACATCCATACACACTCATTCACACTCATACACTACGGCCAATTTAGTTTTTAATTCACCTGTACCGCATGTGTTTGGACTGTGGGGGAAACCAGAGCACCTGGAGGAAACCCATGCCAACACGGGGAGAACATGCAAACTCTACACAGAAACACCACCTGGCCCAGCAGGGGTTTGAACCAGCGACCTTCTTTCTGTGAGGCAACAAAGCCACCATGCCGCCATATTATTTTATTTTATTTTACTTTGCTCAGCATATTTGTGTTCAACCCTCACAAACTCTCATATAAATGAATATTTTCTATTGGATGGTTTACAATATTATATTTGTGCATATACATTAGATTAGTCAGTGCTGAAGCCAAATCTGTAGCTTCTCTAACAAAATAATGTATATGTTAGGGAAAAAAATTAAATAAAATAAAAAAGCTAAAGTGAAGAGAAACAAAAAATATATACAATTTTATTGAAACGTTGTAGTTTGGAATGTTTTTCTGCAATATTTGGCATGATTTCAAATGCATTATCTCTATTTATAAAGATGTTCGGTGACTAAAATATTATTTTAATAAATATATCTGTTTATTAAATCTTTTTTGTTCAAATGCACCAAAATATATGAACCATATTCACTGAGGAATGGATAAAAATGTTCATTTTCAAAATGTGGTGAACTCATTTATGCTTAGCACCAACTGTACAAGGTAATGCAATGTTCAATACAAATATTTTATTAGGGCTGCACGATATTGTAAAAATCTAACATTGCAATATTTTCATTTTCTGCGCTATATTATTACAATATGAATACTATAATTTCACAAGATGGATTCATTTAGATCGATTGGGGTGATTTTGTAAGAGTGTGAATCATGTATAAAAAATAATAAACAAATTGCATGCAAGAATAATTGCAATATAGCAACGAAAAAAGTGAAATAAACTTTATTGTGCTTTATTGTTTTCAGGTACAGAAGTGGAATAATGAAATGTAAAATAACACTTTGTTGTATTCATTGGGTAAAATAATTCCTTATTGAACATACACATACTTTTTTTGTGCCCGAATGCTTTAAACTCTCTTGAAAAGCCTTTAAAACCCATGCAAATGGTAAAGTTTCATTCTGTTATTGGTATACTTTGGTATGACTACTAATATCATGTATTCTCAATTTATATAATCCCAACTCAACATTGCTGATCCTGTGATGTGACTACTGCAGACACACACATTGCAATATTAATGCTGACACCATATATTGTGCAGCCCTATAATTTATATGTATTTTTTGTTATTTCTCAACGTAAAGCACTCTACTATTTGACCTATAAGAGTCACACTCATCACAAACACACAGCGTGATGCTGCTGATAACAGTGATTGACTTGTAACTTGTTGCTTATAAGAGTGTTTAGAAATTCTTCAGATTTTTTCCTCTTTCACAATAGTAAGTCAATGGAGTTTTGTGCTGATAAACTGACATTCCTTTCTAATCTAATCTATCAAGATAATATCCCAGAATATTCATATATCAGGGCTGCGCGATACTGAAAAAATGTGCACCCAGCTAACAAAATTCATGTGGCTCAAATTTGGCCCACACCAGACACTGGCCCACATACCGCATGGAATGATGGCACTTGGGCGGTCCGCTCCTGTTTGCCAGATCTGGGCCACAACTAAGCCATAGCAATATGTAATATCAGCCAAAATTCAGGCAAATGAACCAGTACTGACCACAGTTTGTTTTTATTCTGGCCCAGAATAAACTACGCATATCTGCCATGTCAAAGACCTATGATTTGACCCCCATAATTATCAAATGATCACTGTACTTTATCTTTACCAAAAGTGACGTATGTTTTACAATCAATTTATAATTTACGGATTTTTTCAATCATATGTTTTAGGATAACTTGCCACAGCTCACACCATCTTTAGCCAGAGATACTCACCCATGTTTGCCATCTTCTCTGGGCCACTTTAGGCTCACAGCCACATTAGCCAAAGCTTTCTTATCCAAATATTCACCAAAAATCGCCTGTCACCTGTCGCCTAAAGATGTTTATATCTCTTTCAGCTGTGATTTTGCCCACAATATGGCGTTATCTGCAAACTCTGAACGCAGCGCCATACTTCCTGGGCCTCAGCCTATCAGCATTCAGCTTCAGTGGGCTTCTCGCAGGCCCTTTATTCGGACACTGGTCAGACCGAACACTCACCACCAAGAAAATCATCCTGTTCGCCAACATCTTTGAGATCGTCGGTAAGATTGGGTGTAATTAAGAAGCTCGCAGTGTCGATGGCTTGTGGGTAACGTCTGTTTCTGTGTGTTTTCAGGTAATTTCATGTATTTTATGGGATTCTCCAAATGGTTGCTGCTCAGCAGTCGTTTAGTTGCAGGTGAGTTTCAGTCTTATGTTCTTAAAGGGATAGTTCACTCAAACATGAAAATTCTATCATCATTTACTCTTACTTTCTTCTGTTGAACACAAAAGAATATATTTTGAAGAATGTTAGAATTGACATCCAGTGTATTAGTTTTTCCCACTATTAAAGTTAATGGTTACCAGTTTTCAGCATTCTTCAAAATGTCTTCTTTTGTGTTTAACAGAAGAAGCTCATAAAGATATAAAGCCGCTTAAGTGGCAGTATATTGTGAGTAAATTAAATTTTTATAGTGAACTGTCTCTGACAGACAAAACTGAGCTGTGCATTAAAACTGAGCAGTGCATGAAAACTGAGCAGTGCAATCTCACCTTAGGGGACAGTTCTGCCAAAACTGAAAATTCGGTCATCATTTACTCACCCTTTATGTGTTTCAAACCTTTATGAGTTTCTTTCTACTGTTGAACACAAGAGAAGATATTTTAAAGAATGCTGGAAGCCTGTAACCATTGACTTTGTAACCATAGTATTTGTATATTCTACTATTGAATATGTCAATGGTTACCAGTATATAACATTTTTCAAAATATTGTCTTTCAATATTTTCTATTTCTCTCAATATTATACAGAATTAAGGTTCTGTTAGGAAAAAAATTCATGTAATGTAAAAAAAAGAAAAGAAAAGAAACTGTAGTGAGTAAATTATCCTTTTTTTGGGCGAACTGTCCCTTTCAGATGAACTGTTTATGGTGCATTAGTGATTTCTACTGATTGTATTAGTGATTAACAGGCAGATGTGTTTTAGGTATCGGCACTGGAGCCGGATCTTCAATTTTTGGCTTCTTGACTAGAAATACAGCTCCAGAGGACAGATCCACGGTTTTTGCTGCCGTTATGGCCTGCCGTCAAGCTGGGCTTCTGATTGGTCAGTCCTGAAGGAATATTACACACACACACACACACACACACACACAAACACACACACAATGCAATAAAGATTTCAGAAGCTGACTCTCGTTAAGATTGAGCAGATTTTAAAGTCTGTGTGAACCGATAGTTGTTGTAATGGGTAACACTTTACTTGAAGGGGTGTTTACAAGACTGTCATGAAACCTTTATAATCATGTCATGAATGCGAATGAGATTTTATGCATGACAACTGTTATTAAGTCTTTGAATGCAAAGATGGCATTGTTTGTTATGACAACTTGCTATAAACGTATACGTCACAACCTGTTGTTGTCTTTGTCATGTTGTGTTTGTCATGTTGTCATGACAACAAAACTTGTCATAAATCTGTCATGAACGTGATTGTCATAAAGCGATTATAAATGTGTCATGTATGTTTTTCTGATCACGTTTTTAGTGGAACAAACTGGATTTGTTATTAAAATGTCTCATTAATTACTCTGTCAAATTATTGTTAAGAGTATCATTAAAGTCCCGGTGATCTGGAAGCTGCGATCGTTATTCTTTTCGTAATGTAACGCAGTTCCTAGAGAAACCAAATATTAAATGAGGAAACAGTGGGCATAGCTTGTTATTTTCTACTGCGAGCTGATTGGATGTAGTAAAGTAGGCATTTCATTCAGAAAGATCATATTACATCTATAAATTAATAAAATACAGTAGTTTACTGTAAAAATGAGAAATTATTTTTACGATTTGTACCGTATTTTTAACGGTAAAATACTGGCAACCACAGCTGCCGGTTTTTTTACTGTACATTTTGCAGGGTAAAACAAACTGACCACATGCGTGTGACTGGTTGTTGTGTATATAAAAATTATTTCTGCTATATATATTCTCCTAATTGAGTGTTTAAATCCTCCAGGTCCTGGATTTAACCTATTTCTCAGACTCTGTGACTTTGAGGTGGGACCGTTCACTGTGAACAAATACACCGCTCCCGGGGTGAGACGCTGACACTTTACACTACACATTAGTTGCGGCCTAAATGACCCACATATGCACTTATACACAAAGTCACCATGAAGCCTCTGCCCCCTGAAGTGCTTTGAAATGTGCAATTTTTTATTCAATGTTTTACGTAATCTCAACTGAAGCATGACGACAGGGTGGGGCATAGTATAGCCCCTCCCCTTTTTAAAAAATTTTGTTCACCCACACAGTGAGAGTGGTTGAGCTCAAGAGCATCAAATAAAAGCAAATGAGAAGAAGGGGGCGGGGCATGTCACATACAAGACATCATTTGATTGGCTAGAAGATTTGATGAGAGACTGAAGTATGAGGTGACATGAAAAATAATTGTTGATCCATTTAGGCAGCAGTGATAAGCTGCTAACTTTGTATGCTTATATTAGGTCTATATCTTCTAAATGCAAATTTTGTCACTGTTTTGGAGCGCACTAGCTAATGCCGAGTTCAGACTGCACAATTTTCGATAGGAGAATCACCGACAACTTTGTCTCGGTCCACAAACTACGTCTCACAACCAAACACACGCGAGAAGTGACAGGGAAACAACGTGAAGTCACGTAGTATATATTTTGCTTAGTGGCCTTTAGTGGGGTAGAAAATGTACTTATTTTGCTCACCTGGTTTTGAAGGAAATTAGAAATTTCTCTTTAACTTTTTTCTCCTTCGACCCCGTTGTGGTATTTTTCAGATGACACGTCAAACAGACATGGGTACTCCGGACAAATTTACACTAGTTTTTCCTCTATTTCTAGGGTCCAAATATACCGAAAAGAAGCCCTTTACCCCCCCCCCCCCAACCGCCTGCTGGCCTGCAGATACCCATACTAGTGGATGCTGCTCTCTCATTGGCTGTAGATGTTCGCTGATGTTATTTTTTTAATCAGAACTCAATTCACACGGCATGATTTTGACTTTTAGCATGCCAAATATCTTACGGGTGTCAGCGGCTCATTGGTGATTCTCTCAGATCGCGTCTATGATAGTTCACACTGTGCGATTGTTACTCAGATAAACGAGCACCAGTTTGCCTGTAATTTCAGGCATTTGTTGGTGATTTCACAAAACCTGTCGGCGAGTCAAAATCAAGGAGTTAAAATCATATAGTCTGAACACGGCATAATGGATATTCTGAAGACTAACAGACTGAAATTAAGGCCCAATCCCAATTCTATGTTTGTACCCCTAACCCTTGCCCTTGACCCTTGAAACAGAGTGTGAAGGGGAAGGGCTTTAAATTTTACCTCTAAGAAATGGGACACCACTACGACACCTGCACACGTCGTCAAATGTCATCACGATCTTACTTCATACGAGAACGAGCGTGGTTATGAATATATTAAAACATGTGCTTGTTTGTTGTAAAAAATTGTAATAATGACAAAAAATACTAATTTGTGCATGTCCTGACTTCCGTGTGCAGCCATGTTGCCGTTGTAGCTGATGTATTCTGGGAAATTTTCTTACCCCTTGGTTTCGAGTGTGCTCTTGAAAAATCTTTGTTTGAAGGGGTATCTAGTCCTTCCCCTTAGCCCTATGCCTTCAAGCTAAAGAGAATAGGGACACCCCTACCCCTTCACATGAACGCACAAAACGAGGGGTAAGGGTAAGGGCTAAAGGGTGGAATTGGAATTGGGCCTAACGTGTTTTAATTTTACCAGACTGTCAAACTGTCCCTCATGAGTGGGTTGTCTGTTTTTCAGCTCTTTATGTGCCTGCTGTGGATCCTTCTCCAGCTGGTAGTGCTCTTCATGTACTGGGACATCTCTCCAGAAGATGAGCGCAGGAGCCAGAGGAGCCCGGAGCAGATAGAAGAGGAGGAAGAGGAGGAGGAAGCCAAACCTCTGGTCGGCCCCAACGAGCTGAGCGGTTCATATGGGACAGTCACCAGCATCCAGTCCAGAGCCTCCTCGATGGCCAATGGGGACCTGACTCATGTTTCACCTCCACCGTCACCCACTCCTGAAGAGATCAGCTCCAGTGTCTTCAAGAGCTTCAGTGCCAGCAGAGGTCAGTCACTAATAATACAAACTTTAATCATAACAAAGACAAATTCAGAAATTATTATAACTCTGGTCAGGACGAGTCTTGCGTCTTGCCAGGTTGCATTAAAAGTCCTTAAGTGATTTAACTTAGAGGTGAAAAAAATCCCGAGGTAAGGGATTTCATTTAGAGTGTTGCAACAAACTTCTTATTATTATTATTCTTCACCAGCTCCAACTCTAGCGATGAAAAATTATTATTGTTCTCCAGTGGAGGGATTTCAAGGGATTTCATTAAGAGTCTTGCAACAAACTTCTTACCACGAATGCTTGTCTTGCAATAACTGCAATACTCATCATCTGTGCCATTTTATTTCTGTTAAGCGAGTCGCGACGTTCCCTTACCAAGTCGATCTTGACATTATGTATAGAGGGAACACTCAGCTGAAATCACATGTCACGTGATCAGGGTTAGGGCTAGGACTAGAGTTAAGGTTAGGTTTAAGGTTAGGGCCAAAGTTAGGGTTAGGTTTACAGCTAGAGTTAGGTTTAGTGTTAGGTTTAGGGTAAGGGCTAGAGTTAGGGTTAGCTTTAGAGTTAGGGCTAGAGTTAGGTTTAAAGCTAGGGCTAGAGTTAGGGTTAGGGCTAGAGTTGGGTTTAAGGCTAGGGTTAGGTTTAGAGTTAGAGCTAGGGTTAGGTTTAGGGTTAGAGTCAGGGCTAGGGTTAGGTTTAAGGTTAGGTTTAGAGTTACGTTTAGGGCTAGAGTTAATGTTAGGTTTAGCACATTAGTGTGCACGACCACATTGGCACCCTTTATTTAGTCACGAGGTGTTAAACGTTGACGGAAAACGCGAGCAAAAAGCCTCCCGGTGTGAACGGGCCTTTAGAGTTAGAGTTAGAGTTAGGACTAGGGCTAGGTTTAGAGTTAGGGCTATAGTTAGGTTTAGGGTTTGAGTTTAGGTTAAGGCTAGGGTTAGAAGTGGCCCAAAGGTGAACCCATAGCTGAAAATAAATACTTATGGGTGGAGTTGAGACAAGAGAGGACAATGACAACAGCCAATCAGAGTCAGACTATCTGCTGAGGTTTCAGTTATTCATGTTATTCATTCGTGTTTTAAAGACTAAATGTTTGCACCATGACACTGTTTTTTTATCTGAATTAGAATTAAGTGGATCTGAAAAATATCTTTTACCTGTTTATTTTAATATCATTAAATAAATAAATTATTTAAAAAACATAGCTAATAAAAAAAACATTTTTCTAGGCAAATGTTATATTGTAAGAAATATTGTTATCGCAATAATTTATCTTCTTATTTATTAAGTCTTTATTAAGTCTATTAAGTCTTAAGTCTTCTTCTTGGTCTGATAGTGTTTCTTCATGGTGGCATGTTAATATCATAAGCAGGCAAATTGGCTCATTAATATACTAATAGGATTACTGTATAATTTGTTGTTTCATTTTCAAATCTGCTTTACTCAAAGGAGAACTTAATGATCTTGGTTTATAAGCGGTTTGCTCTATTTTTACCACTTCATTATTAACTGTTTTACAAAAATGGATTGTTCTACTGTAAATTTCAGCCTTTCTGAAAGAAATCAGATTGATTTAACATATGTGTGTGTGTGTTTCTGCTTTCAGAGTTCCTCAGAGAGGAGGTGGTGGTGCTGTTAGCTGCTCAGTTTATCACACTCTTCAATCAGACCGCACTGGAGGTGAACACACACACATGTACAGCTATCTTTATGGGGACGTAATGATTTTTATACTGTACAAACTGTATATTCTGCACTCCTAGTTCTAAACACAACCCTCACACGAAACAATCTGCATCTTTACATTTTCACAATACTTCATTCTGTGTGGTTTTTAAACCGTTTTCAAAATTTACCGGTCAATTTACTGATTTTTCTACGCTTGTGAGGACATTTGTTAATATAAGAAATCCAAGGCTATAATTGATCATACACTCCTTTTAAGTTCAGCAATCGATTTGAAACAAATTAAAAGACTTAAACATTTAAAGCTCCCAATAATCACTTGCTCAACCTAATTTTACGGTCATGGAAAATCTGAAAAAAAGTCATGGAATTTTGACATGGTATTTTACAGGCCAAAACCCACAAAGTTTTGGAAATTTGTTTAAGAAATATCTGTATACTTGAGTATAGGTTAGTTGTCTTGACTTCTTTTCGAATTCACATGCTCTCATTAGCGTTATCGTTAGCATCTCAATAGCATTATCTAAATAAATTTTACATAGATATAAAAATAAATGTAAACTAAATAGATTGTTGCATGTTTTATGATATGCTGTAATAAATTTGAATGGTGCATTATTTATTTACCATGTATATGTAGACATTATATGAAACATTAAGTCATGAAAATTGACT
Source organism: Danio aesculapii (assembly GCF_903798145.1). Taxonomy (NCBI): domain Eukaryota; kingdom Metazoa; phylum Chordata; class Actinopteri; order Cypriniformes; family Danionidae; genus Danio; species Danio aesculapii. The sequence continues at coordinate 35,093,042 of NC_079456.1, forward strand.
TGATAGCCATGGAAAAGTCCATTTTATTAGTAGGGGGTCCAATTTTAGTAAAATTTTAGTGGTAAAAATGTGTAAATGTTTGTTTTTTTGTCCCTGTAGACTATGGTGACTCCTCTGACGCAGAAGTTCTTCAACTTTGGCGAGCTGGAGAACAGCATCATGTACTGTGTGTGTGGCGTGGAGGTGATCGCTGGTTTTCTGTTTGTGCGCTGGTTTAGTAAGCGTGCAGCAGAGCGTGTGGTGCTGGCTGTCGGACTGATCCTCTGCAACATCTCCTGCGTCTGGTGTCTGATCTTCCTGGCCAATCCACAGGGTAAACACATGCTCACATGCTTTCAGTGCTGCACTTATTAGGCATGGGACGATCACAATTTTCAAGGTTTACCGTGATTTAAAACCGCAAAAATTTTATGTTATACCGTTCCTAAGATATATTTAAGTTTTTTTACGACTTTTTTATTTACAGTGGTGGAAATAAGTATAGAACACGTCACGTTTTTTTTCCCGGAAATAATATTTCTAAAGGAGCTGTTGACATGGAATTGAACCAGATTTTGGTAGAAACCCCAAACAATACAAACATAAAAATAAAACAAAAAACAAAAAAATTGGAAAATGAGTTCTGTGCCATAATGAAACACAAGGGGAAAGTACTGAACTACTGAAATGTATTTAATACTTTATATAAAAGGCTTTTTTGGTGCAGTTTTAAGACGCCTCTCATGGAGAATGAAGTCTGGGCCATTCTACAGCTTGATTTTCTTTCTCTGACAGCATTTGAGAGTTTCCTTGGCTATGTTTTGGATCATTGTCTTACTGAAATGTCCACCCTGGTTTCATCTTCATCCTCCTGCTAATGTAGATGTTTGACTGAAGCAGCTGATATTCATTTACACTGATAAAGGGCAAAGGGTTGCTGAAGAACTACTGAGAGATTTCAGCTGCTGTCTGGGCTTTCACTGCCTTTCTACACCTTCCTTTCTTCATGTGTTCAATACTTTTTCTCTGTGTCATTTCATTTTATTGCGCATAACTTAAATCGTTAGCTAATTAGATTTGTTTTCTTTGCATATATGGATTTCTTTGGCTGCTACCAACATCCATTGAAAAAAAATTAAGTCAACAGCACCCAAAAAAATGGTGATGTGTTCAATACTTATTTCCCCCACAGTAGTTTTTTTAGAGCAACAGTATCTCTGGCAGAAAAAGACTTTACAGCGGAAGCAACAGGTTTGCTCATATTTTAAAGTAAACTCAAGTAATCTCTTTAAAAGCAACATGTTTACTCACTTTTTAAGTCAACTAATCGCTATAAAAAGTTTTGTGTTTACTCACTTTTTTTAAAGTCAACTAATCGCTTAAAAAGCAACAAGTGTACTCACATATTTAAATTACAATCAACTAATCGCTTAAAAAGCAACATGTTTACTCACTTTTTAAGTAAAGTCAACTAATCTCTTTGAAAGCAACAGGTTTTTCACTTATTTTAAGTAAAGTCAACTAATCTCTTTAAAAGCAACAAGTTTACTCTCTTTTTACAGTAAAGTCAACTAATCGCTTAAAAGCAACAAGTGTACTCACATATTTAAATTACAATCAACTAATCGCTTAAAAAGCAACAAGTGTACTCACATATTTAAATTACAATCAACTAATCGCTTAAAAAGCAACAAGTGTACTCACATATTTAAATTACAATCAACTAATCGCTTAAAAAGCAACAAGTGTACTCACATATTTAAATTACAATCAACTAATCGCTTAAAAAGCAACAAGTGTACTCACATATTTAAATTACAATCAACTAATCACTTAAAAAGCAACAAGTTTACTAACTTATTTTAAGTAAAGTCAACTAAACTCTTTGAAAGCAACAGGTTTATTCACTTATTTTAAGTAAAGTCAACTAATCTCTTTGAAAGCAACAGGTTTACTCTTTTTTTTTAACAGTAAAGTCAACTAATCGCTTTAAAAGCATCAAGTTTACTCGTGTATTTAAATTAATATCAACTAATCGCTTAAAAAGCAAGACGTTTACTCACTTTTTTAAAGTAAAGCCAACTAATCGCTTTAAAAGCAAATAATTTACTCACTTTTTTAAATAAAGTCAACTAATCTCTTTAAAAGCAACAGGTTTACTCAAATTTTACAGTAAAGTCAACTAATCGCTTTAAAAGTATTGGCTTTACTCACTTTTTTAAGGTAAGGTCAACTAATCACTGGGTTTACTCACTTTTTTAGGTAAAGTCAACTAATCGCTTAAAAAGCAACAAGTTTACTCACGTATTTTTAAGAAAAGTCAACTAATCTCTTTAAAAGCAACACGTTTACTCACTTTTTACAGTAAAGTCAACTAATCGCTTTAAAAGCAACGGGTTTACTCACTTTTTTAAAGTAAAGTCAACTAATCGCTTTTTATAGTGTATAAGCCAGTACAACCCACGCATGTTTCTGTGATTCAGGTGGATTCGCATGGCGGCTGGCGGAGTTCATCATTGGTGTTTTCCTTCAGGTCCTGGGCCTCCCATTTGTGGCCGTCGCTCAGGTGTCTCTCTTTTCCAAAATCACAGCAGAGAAGACTCAAGGTCAGTTAAAATAAATGTCATATTAGATGATTTATTTTGAGTTGTGATTGTATAGATGGACAAGTGTCGATGTTTGAAGTTAAGGGGTGCGGTATGGAAGCCAGTTTTGCTTATAACACTTCATTTATTCATTCATTCATTTTTCTTCGGCTTAGTCCATTATTTATCAGGAGTCGCCACTGTGGAATGAACCGGCAAATATTTCAGCATATGTTTTATGCAGCGGATGCCCTTCCAGCTGCAACCCAGTTCTGGGAAACACCCATAGACACTCACATTCACACATACACTACGGCCAATTTAGTTTATTCAATTCACCAATAGCGCATGTGTTTGGACTGTGGGGGAAACCGGAGCACCCCGAGGAAACCCACGACGACACGCGGAGAACATACAAACTCCAGACAGAAATGCCAACTGGCCCAGCCAGGACGTGAACCAACAACCTTCTTGCTGTGAGGTGAAAGTGCTAACCACTGAGCCACCATGACACCACATGTAACACTTATTTATTTTTATTTTATGGTGTAAATGTGGACCAAATACTAATGTTAGGAGAACATTATGTTTTCGACAGCTGGAGAAATGGTCACATCTACTGTGCTTTGGCAATGTTTGGGAGGTGAAAGGGTGACTGCACTATTGATAACAGTCATTTTGACAGAAATATGTGACCGCTCCTTCAAACATTAAGAGCTCTTTTCAACCTCTAGGCAAGTCAAGCAGCATTCAGTCTTCATCTTAACTAATGTGTCTAGTTTTTCTGGTTTGCAAGTCAATGTTTGCAATGAAGGTCTTGGCTCGGTTGCTGAAAGCTTTTAAACTAAGAATTCCCTTAGTTATTTGGTTAAAGGAACCCTTAATAAAACTTGTGTTGCGCATTTAAAAAAAAGGCTGAGGAGAGCATTTGATTGATCAGAAGCTTTCATGAGAATCGGAAGTATGAGGTGATGTAAAAAAAAAAAAAGTTGACCCATTTAGGAGGAAGTGACAGACTGCAAACTTTGGATGCTTATTTCTCCTAATTGTGAGTTTTGTCAGTGTTTTGGAGCACACTACATGGTTTCCGCTACATTCATTTTTGCATGGCCCCAGCTTTACATCCACAGACTGACACATTTGGGTAAATCTGGTAAATTTGGGTGTTCAGTCTATTACTTCCACTGTATCTGTTCAGCTGATGTAAAGTTGACTGACTGCTTCACTTCCACTTTCTGGACTTTAATGCAACCGGACCCTTGTTCTGTGTTGTCAGGCTTCAGTCAGGGCATCCGCCGCTCTGTGGGAGGACTGGCCACTATTCTGGGTCCTCTGTGGGCCGGCGGTCTGACTTCTAACCTGTATGTGATGCTGGGCGTCATGATGGGCCTGCTCGCCCTGCTCACTGTGAGTCCACACACACACACACACACACATAATACTCTTCTTACTTCAATATTCTGTCTTGTTTCTATGTGTAGCAGCATGTAGGTCACAGGACATCTACCCTGTCCTCGAATCCCATTGATGTTATGGATCTGGTGATCAGAAAGAAAACATAATTAGAACACTCTTTTAAAGATAGATTACAGCACAAATGATTACAGCACACATAGCACAAGAAACTGTCAAACAATCCAGCAAAACACACCATCAAACAATCCAGCAAACACACTGTCAAGCAACCCAGCAAACACACACAACAGTGAGCAAGCAAAAAGCAAGCTAGCCAGCTTCCTTTTAAGTAGGGAAGTCTGCTTGTGATTGGTCATTGATGACATCATATATATATATATATATATATATATATATATATATATATATATATATATATATATATATATATATATATATATATATATATATATATATATATATATATATAGTTTATTGTAATAAAGGCTAAAGTATACTACGGTAATTACTATTATTTCATGATAGTTATTAATGATATAACAATATGTAAGTTAGTGTAATTTAATGCTTATTCGTAAATATTTCCCTTTACTATACATTACTATAGTATTTTAAATGTGTAACACCTGGTTTTATTGGATTTTTTGTTTTTGCTGTTATACTATAATCTGTTTCTGTTTGGTACAATATTATTTACAGTAAATACCTGAACAGTTCTGCCTCATATGATTCAATGACAGTTTTATTGATCACTAAGATATGAATGATAATTTAAGTTGCTTCGATTTAAAAATGAAAATTGCAAAAATAGCTTAGATTTAGCTAAGCTTCTATTGCAAAGTAGCTTTTAGCTTAGCTTGCTATATTTCCCAGGGTGTAGTTTTTAGTGTAGTTAAGCTACATTTTAAGTAGAGTAGCTAATAGCTTAGCTCACTACATTTTTCAAGTAGCTTGGCCAACGCTGTACTGTACAAAAAAGTATGTGAAAAATAAATGAATAGTTATTTATATATTTGAAAATGTTTTTAAACTCAATATTGACTTTTATTTGGCTTTCACATGTACTTGCTGAATTGTTTCAAGGAAAGAAAATGCAATATTTCAAGAGTAATTAATTAAATGAGTAAAACCAAATGATTTCATTTACTAGAAACAAAAATTTAGCATTACACTGAATTCATAATTTTTTTTGTGTGCCACCCCAAGATTTGGTGTGGCATCTTCTGGCCAACCCCTAAGAAAATCTACTGGGGGCGCCACTGTTGATATGTATGGCACAGTGTTGTGTGCAGAGCTGAACAAACCTAGCAATCAAGTTTGGACACCCCTTATCTAGCAGCTAAATATGTCTGGAAAATATTCAAAGGCTTTTATTTTCATAAACAGCACAGATGTGAATGCGTCAGAATGTTCTGATTGGTCAGCGCATTCTAAACGTGAACGCACGCTTTCCGGCAATTTTCCTTCTGCGTTTACACAGAGCAGCATTCCGGGAAAATACCAGAAATGTTACAACTTCCCCACAATGTGAAAGGGGCTAATATATCACTTTAAACTACTAAAAACGCATTTAAACGTCAGTTTTTTTAATTTTTCAAGGTTAAAAGTTGTTGGAAGAAAGGTCCTGCTCTAATAATGCAATTCAAAAGCAGAAATAAATGGGGACAAATGAAAACATGAATCACGAAATAGGGAAAACTGCTAATTTGCGGATGTTTTTTTCTGGTGTAGTCCTAATATTTAAGAAAAATCTTAAACCAGGAAGCTTTTTCTAGACAAGCAAAACATATTGTCTTATTTATAGAAATAATAAATCAAATAATAAATCAAAATTAAGTGAGTTTTTGCTTAAAACAAGCCAAATAATCACAGAGTAATGATGGGGTAAGCAACATAATCCCGCTTGTTTTAAGGAAAAACTCACTTAATTTTGACTCATTATTTCTTTAAAACAAGACAATATTTTTTGTTGACTAGAAAATGCTTCTTGATTTAAGATTGTTTTAGACATTTAGACTAGAATCAAGACAAAAACTTTAAGAAAGAAAAGTGTTTTAGCAGTGTGTGTGTTAAACTGTGTGAATGCTTGATGTACAGGTGATGATGATGGTGTCATATGAGCGTCTGGTGGAGCCTGTGACTATAGATGACCCAACCGAAACTGAAGTTGAAGACTGACCCAGGTAATCACTTAAAGCGTTTCAGTCACTAACGCACTTGATATTTGGATATACACTGTAAGAAATGTTTATTAATGAACAGTTTCTGTGATTCACAAGTGTTTTTAGTTTATTTACGGTTGTGAGTTGCATTATGGGATGTTGATCTCGGCTCTGTCGACTTTTGATGTTGAAAATTCAAGTCTCCAGTCTAACAAAGTGACTTTTATTGACATTTTAGTAGTTTGAATGAGTAATATAATGCATAAGAAATCATAAATAGAGAAATAAGTCTGTAAAATAACAGTAAATGTACTAACAGTTTATCATAATGTTTATGTAGCGTAATATACAACACCAACCCAGACAATGTAGCACTTTAAACTAAAAGTCACTTTTTAATAAGATCGAGCTCTCGTAATGCTATTCAAAAACACAAATAAATGGGGGAAAATGTAGCTTACTGTGCATAGGCCAGTCTCAATTATTAAATAACTCTAATGCCTGTTTCACACCGCAAGTGCAAGCAGTGCATGAGCAGCGCATGCGCAGCGCATATGGAGAGCAGAAACAGCACGCGTTTGCCTTTCACACCAGCTTGCGTCTGCCAGAAGGAATCTGTGGACGTTTTTTGCTATTTATGCAGAGAATTTTGGTGAAAATCTGCGGAATTATTTTGGGAGTATCATAACTAAAACCTTAATATTTGAAATCAAAAATAATCTCTTTTTAACTTGTATTGAATTTTTTAAATGCAAATCCAATTAGATTCACTTTATTTGGTCAACAAAGCAAGTCTCTCATAATATCTCTACTAAAAGACAGAAAATATTACTGTACAAACTGAATTGTACATAAATCAGATGAACATTTTTATATTAGTCAATAATATTACTGTAATTAATTTAAATACTGAATAAATATAGATTTACACACATTTACTCTGGTAAATAGTCAATGCACTGTCACTTTATTTGAGCGTGAGCAGCATGGCAAAAATAAACCCAGCACAGAAACTATTGCGGCACTGCTGCTTCAGCGACGCAGTATGAAAGCTCTAATCTGTTAACGAAAAAAACACGCTGTGCTCACGCTTGTGATGTGAAACAGGCTTAAGTTTGATTATGGTTGTTTCGAACAACCGTGATCGCTGCAATTAATAGCCACTTGGAGGAGACACCTGCATTTTACTTTCACTTTGGCCATAGCGAGAGGCTGTGTGTAAATTGCATTTGTACAGCATCTAATAACTAGTGTGTGTGTGTGTGTGTGTGTGTGTGTGTGTGTGTGCATGTGTGTGTGTGTACTGTATGCCATTTTGTGTTTTCAATTAAATAAATGTATTAAATATTGCAAAGTGACAACTGACAATCTCAGTAAATTTTTAGCAATTCTTTAATAACATGTTGCAACCCTCATGAATTATTCTAATATATGCAAATCACATATTTAACAGTCAAGTTCATGTTTAGATTTTACAGATGTGAAAATATATATACATGCAAATACACTACCGGTCGGGTTTTGGGTCAGCTTTTTTTTATTTATTGATTTTTATTTAATTTAATAATTTAAATAAATTTATTCTGTTCATCAAGATGGCATTTAATAAATGTACAAACAATTGTAAGATTGTTAAATATTTTTTAAATATTTATTTATTAATTACTGTATGTAGTTTCAAATGAAATTATTACTCGAGTCATTATTGCTTTTATTACTATTACCATTAATAATAATAACAATAGTAACCAACATTAGAGTGATTTCTGAAGGATCACGTGACTCTGAAGACTGGAGTAATGAAGCTGAAAATTCATCTTTAAATCACTGGAATAAATGATTCAATTAAATGATAACCTACTTTTAAACAGTTATTTTATAGCGCAATATTTCACTATTTAGTATTATTGTACTATATTTTAGATTAAATAAACGTAGCCTTGGTGAGCAGGAGAAGCTTATTTTAAAACATTTAAAAATCCTATTGACCCCAAACTTTTGACCATTAGTGTATGTTCAATATATAGTACAAAATATTTATAAATAACAACATTTTTTATATTAAATTAGTGGGGAAGATGTAATAATTCATAACTTGATCAATTATTTTTTTAAGACAATACAAAATATCTTCAGGGAATGCAGTATTTTCTTAAAGTAAATAATTTCCTCAAACTAAACAATCATTTTGGTCTAAATATATATGAAGCAGCTCATTATTTAACAATTGTTTGTGCTTTTTGTAGGTTTTGCTGTCATCTGGACCGTTTGCTGAATCGTTTGACTCATTTGAATCATTTGGAACTTCTTCAGGGTTGACTGAGTCACATGTGTTACTGCTGATCCAGATAGGTTTGACCTGATTAACTGCTGATGCAGACAGCTTTAGAGACTTCAGGACTTGGTATGAGGAATAAAACAGACCAATGAGAGGAGAAATAAATGAGGAGAATAGTCGAATCATTTCTGCACTGTGCAGAATTTGGATCAGGGGCAATAGACTCTTTTAATCAATTCCACTATATTTCCTATGGAAATACCAGTAGAGTAAACATTTTAAGGAAGAACAGGCTATATTCTGTGGGCAAACTCTGTTTGTGTGAGATTTTTTATGTCAGTAAAGCGATTAAGGCAATAATTTTAACACAATATGTAATTGGGAGCTGTTACTGATTTAATGAAAGAATTGAATTACTTGTGTTTTTGGAAAATGATAAGCGTCACTCTGGTTATTTATTATTATTTTTTCAATTAGTTTTTGACTTGAAAAAATACTGATACTTATACTGTATAAATCAAATACTGATAAAAATCATTGCTACATTCAGAAAAATAATTATTATTATGTCTGAACAGCTTTTTTTAAATGAATATGATCAAATATAAAGACCAAAACACTATTCACAAACACATTTAACTGATTAAAAAACTGATAAAGTTTTAGAAAAAGAAATGGATTTCTTTTTAACTATACAAACTTTACATTAAAATGTAAACATGATAAGTACAAAAACAAAATTAATATGAGTAGATTATAAACTATATAATATTTCAGAATAATAATTTGTATTCATTTATTACAGTCATAGGTCTTGATTAATGTCATAGTAATATTATTCGGTCACTATTATATTACACTTAGCATTACCTTACTCTAACAGTGAAATAAATTAGACTACATGGACATTAAATCGCAGTATAAACACATCAGTTTATCAACTGTACACTAGAGGGCGTCCCGAACCCACATAAAGCAAAACCCAGCAAGCAGAAATATTAAAAACCCTTCCGTTTCCTAAAAAAACTAAATAAAATGCCAGTATTTGTCAGAGAAAGAACACTGATTAAACAACATATTACTGTGTCAATTATTATGTTCAAAAGAACAAGATTATAGTTTGTTTCCATTTAACAGCAGCATCTTTTTGTCCAAAATGAGCAAGATCTAAAAGAATGTATTTAATATATATAACATATGTGTCATAAATGAGTATAATTTAAAGATGGTGATATGTGGGTCAAATAAAACATTTGTTATTTATATTATATATCATATCTGAGATATAGAAGAAATGTTTCAGATATTTATAAAATAATAATAATAATAAAGATAATTTCAATTGAAACACACACATAAATCTTGAATATCCAGAGTTTTTCAAGCGCTCTGTGTTTTTTATTGTATTATTATTTTTTTCAGCAACTCTTTGTCCAAAATGAGCAATATTAATCTGAGAGAATGTATTTAACATCTATAATATGCGTGTAATAATTAGCGTAATTTAAGGATGTTGATATGTGGAAGCAATATTTTATCATTTATCTACAATTCATTTTTTTTATATGGCCTTACTTTTGTTTGTACTGCAAAAATCAAGACACAAATGTTGAGAAAACAATGTTATATCTTCAGAAGAGTTCAATAAATATCAGTATTTGGTGAAATATCTCTGATTTTCAATCATAATAATTGTGAAAATGTGTGTTATGAACACTAAATTTAGATTTATTTATTTAAAGTGTCTTTAAAAATATATAATTCTCTAAATGTCAATTTTTTTTATTTGAGATTTGGACTAAAATGTGATGTGATGTTAACATTTATAAAATAAAACAAAAACATCATTTCACTCAAACACACTCCTGAAAAAATATCCAGCATTTTTCAAGCCGTCTCTTTTTTTTCTTCTCTCATTGTATAACAGCAGCTTTTTTTTTTTTGCCCAAAATGGGCCATAAGAATCTGAAACACTGCATTTAACATGTGTAATATATTCATACGTGTCATAAATTAGTATGATTTAAAGACAGTGATTTGTGGAAGCAATAATATTTAATTTATTTACAAAGGATTTTTTTGTCTGTGTTGTTTTACTTTTGTTTGTAGTACAATTATCAAGACAAGAATGTGGACAAAACAATGTTTTATCTTCTGAAGAGTTCAATAAATATCAATATTTGGTGAAATATCACTGATTTATAATCACAACAAATGTGAAAAATATCTATATTTGGTGAAATATCACTGATTTTCAATCGTAACAATTGTGAAAACGTTTGTTATTTACACCCAATTTAGATTTATTTATGTCAAGTGTCATTTAAAGTAAATAATTCTCTAAGCTGCAATATTTTAATTTGAGACTTGGATTGTCAGACATTTATAAAATAAAATAAAAACGATCATTTCCCTCAAACACACACTTAAATCAGGTAAATCCAGGCAAAAATTCAATTGGTCTTTCTTCTTCTTCTTCTTCTTTTTTCCTCTCATTTTATAGCAGCAACTTTTTGTCCAAATTGAGCAATATGGATACAAAAGAATTTATTTAACGTGTGTTATACGTGTCATCAATTTGTGTCATTTAAAGATGGCGATATGTGGAAGCAATATCTTTAAATCTATTTACAAATGATGATAGAAGTTTCAGTTTATTTGCAGATTATTTATGTGCTTTTGCTTTAGTTTTTGAAGCGTAAACGTGTGTCGGTTGTGTTTTGAATGTCCTGAATTGATGGCTCACAACTGAGTTTAATTCTACTTTCATTTTATGTAATAGGAGCATTAATATACTGTAAAATATGATTTATTCAATCTCGTAAAGGTCTTTAATTAGTGGTGGTAATAATGTGAACATTTTCTGCCAGAAATAACGGAGTTTGTGTCATCCAGAAACCAGATGTGTTTCATTATTTTAGTGTATTTTAGTTGTTTTGCTTTCCGTTATTTTGTTCTTCCGTTTCTCAAAATAAACTGCAGTAAATGTTAAATGTTACTCCTGTTTTCTATTTACTCATTTATTTAATGTTTGTTTATTTATTTTAAATGTTTTAATGATTATAAATTAGGTAAAAAAAAAAAGATTAATTAAAACACAGAGTTTTCCATTTAATGTCAGAGAGAGATGTTATCACACTTTTAGTGAACTGGACGATTTTTAAAATGTTTTGTTTGGAGTTTAAATATTGCAAAAGGAAAAAAGCTAGGGACTCCTAAAGCTAACAATGAGTTTTATAAAGAGAAAAAAAGACATGTTTATTTTATTGTTGTTGTTTTGTTTGGTAGTAAATGTAAAATGTAAAACTAATAAAAATACCTATTAATAATAATAAGTACATTTTAATTAAGTATATATTTTCCTTTTTCCTGCTATTATTTTCTTTGCAGTATTTTTAATATTATTATTTATTTTATATTTTATTTAAGTATAGTAATTGTAAAACTTATATTACCTAAAAATATACTTATATTAATTAAAATATACTTAAGTATGTTTTATTTAAGTATATTATATAAAATATATAAAAAATTATATATATTTTTCCTTTTATTGCTATAATTTTTTGTGTTATTATTATTATTTATTTTAGTTTATTTTATTTCATGTATTTAGTCCCTGTTGTTTGGCAGTAAATGTAAAATTTAAATCTAATACAAAATAATCAGTATAATATTTAAATATATATTACTTTAAGTATATTATATATAAAAAAGCATGTTATTTTTATTTATTTATTTTCCCCCTTTATTACTTTAGTTTTTTTTTGTTTTATTATTTTTATTTCATATATTTTATTGTTTTATTATTGCTGCTAATGTTAAACTAATAAGAATAATAAGTATATTATTTGAAAATATACTTAAATTGCTTAAAATATACTTATGTTATTTAAGTATATTACATTAAAAATACATTTTTAAATTTATTTATTTTCCCCCTTTATTACTGTCATTATTATTATTTTATTTCATATATTTTAGTCTTTTATTATTCCTGTGTTGCTTGGGAATAAATGTAAAGTGTAAAACTAATAAGAAATAATAAATATATATATAAATACATACATATTTTACCAAAAAAAATACTTATATCATCTAAATATAAATCATGAGCACATTATTATTTATTTATTTCCTTTTATTACTATCATTTTCTGTTTGTATTTTTGTTTTTTGTATTTCATGTATTAAATTTGTTTAAAAAAACTAAAAAGTATTTATTAAATAAAATCATTATTATTATTATTATTATTATTATTATTAAAGTGATTAGCTTTCAACAACAACAAAAACTGCGTATTAAAAAAAATATTACTCTACAGTTTAAAAACCATCAGCAGGAGTCGCTGTGTTTGCGTATCTAGCCACACCAATCAGTGGGCGGAGCCAAGCAACTAATTTACTTATAGGCGGGGCATAAGCAGTGATCCAATTAACATGTGATCGGAGCCTCATAGCGGGGAGGGGGCTCGTTAACATATAAAACATGTGGGTGGAGCCTCGGTGCGGGGAGGGTGCTCATCAACATGTGGGTGGAGCTTGCCGGTGGCCTCATTTACATGTGGGCGTGGCTTTGGCTCTGGCCTCTGGATGAACTCTGATCCGCACTGAGCAGGAGCCGCTTATGAAGGACTGAAAATATGACATGTTGGCATCGCTGAGGTATTTCAGTCATGTTTCACAGGAGCTCTCCGGGCCCGCAGGAGGGGTCTGACCGAACCGTGACCCGCCGGAAGGGTTCACAAGTTCAATAAATGTCACGTCACCAAACCACGCTGCTTCTGAAATCAAAAAAGCTAAAAAAAAAAAAAAGTCTTGCTTATAATACCAGACACATGAACTTCAGATGAACCTTGATTAATTCTGTGGCGGGGACAATGAGAGTGCGTATTTGGGTTTGTTTGGGTTCGCCATTGGTTAGAGGGTCAGCGTGTTAAAAAAATAAAATAAAATGCCAGAGTAATATCCGATTTTGTTTTGCTCCAGCGAGATCTGACCGAAGATTGACCTCGTGCGACAATTTTTTTTCCTGTCCAACACACTTGCTTTTCAATTTACACACACACACACTGATACTGGAGACTTTAATAGCGTTTCGCCCACAGCGCTGCTACACAAAATGTGCTTTTCCCAGCTTTATTTTCGTTTTTCCTGGCGCTTTATTAAATATTAAGATTGTACATCAGTGTTGGGAGATGCTTTTAAGAGTTGTGAATGGAGAAAGTGTCACTGCCTGCAGAAAAAACAAAGAAAACCTTGAAATAATTCAGGGTGACATTTACTGATGTGTGTGTGTGTGTGTGTGTGTTTGATCGAGGATTATCCAGCAGCGTCTTTGTCTTGCTTTATTTTATTTTGTTTGTAATATTTATTTATTTGTTTACTCATTCATTCACTTTTATTTTTAATTTAATTTAATTTTATTTCCAGCGGGGTTTTTTTTCATTATTTTAAAAAATTGAAGTTTATTTTTGTCCCATTTCTCATAATAAATTGACAAATGTTGCCAGATTTCTGACTTTCTGATGATTCACTGTTACAATTTTGTGTTTCATTCATTCATTCATTCTTATTTATTTTGCATTGTTTTTATTATTTCGTTTTTCTGTGAAGCTCATTGATATCTCGTTTCTCATAATAAATTGACAAATGTTGCCAGATTTCTGCATTTCTGATGATCCACTGTTACAATGTTGTGTTCCTTTCATTCATTCATTCATTCATTCATTCATTCATTCATTCATTCATTCATTCATTCATTCATTTTTATTTATTTATTTTGCATTGTTTTTATTATTTACTTCTCCTGTAAAGCTCTTTTATATCTCATTTCTCATAATAAATTGACAAATGTTGCCAGATTTCTGACTTTCTGATGATTCACTGGTACAATTTTGTGTTTCAACAATTAATTAATTAATTCATTCATTCATTCATTCATTCATACATTCATTCATTCATTCATTCATTCATTCATTCATTTTTATTTATTTTGCATTGTTTTTATTATTATTTAGTTCTCCTGTGAAGCTCATTTAATCTCGTTTCTCATAATAAATTGACAACTGTTGCCAGATTTCTGCTTTTCTGATGATTCACTGTTACAATGTTGTGTTCCCTTCATTCATTCATTCATTCTTATTTATTTTGCATTGTTTTTATTATTATTTAGTTCTCCTGTGAAGCTCATTTAATCTCGTTTCTCATAATAAATTGACAAATGTTGCCAGATTTCTGCTTTTCTGATGATTCACTATTACAATTTTGTGTTTAGTTCATTTATTTATTCATTCATTAATTTTTTGTTTTTATATTTCATTTATTTTTATTTTATTTGCATTGTTTTTTATTATTTCGTTCTCCCGTTAAGTTTGTTTTGTATCCTGTTTCTCGTTATGCATTGACAAATGTTGCCAGATTTCTGTATTTCTGATAATTCACCATTACAATTTTGCGTTCCTTTATTTTTAATTTTTGTAAAATTTATTTGTATTTATTTTATGTTTATATTTTTTAAGGATATTTTGATTATAATATCAGATTATTAAAAAAAGATTTTAAAAAGATTATACAAAGTTCCTCTCAGTCAAGTTTGAGAGAGAAGTTGTAAATAATCATATAAATATTATTAATAAAATGAATATAAACCTGTCTGGAAAAGGACACCTTTTTGTTATTTAATGCAAAATGATGATAAACTACATCTATTTTATTCTAAATTTGATTTATTTTAAACAGGTAATACAGTGGAGAAGAAAAGTATTGAATACGTCACCATTTTTTTCAGAAAACATATTTCTAAAGGTGTCGCTGATTTGAAATTTTCACCAGATTTCTTTCACAACCAAAGAAATCCATATATGCAAAGAAAACAAATCTAATTAATTTACAAATGAAGTTCTGTGTAATAAAATGAAATGACACAGGGAAAAAGTACTGAACACACAAAGAAAGGAAGGTGTAGAAAGGCAGTGAAAGTCCAGACAGCAGCTGAAATCTCTCAGTAGTTCTTCAGCAACCCTCTGCCCTTCCAAATGAATATCAGCTGCTTCAGTCCAACATCTACATTAGCAGGAGGATGAAGATGAAACCAGGGTGGACATTTCAGCAAGACAAAGATCCAAAACACAGCCAAGGAAACTCAAATGCTTTCAGAGAAAGAAAATAAAGCTGTGGAATGGCCCAGCCAATCACCTGATTTGAATCTAATAGAAAATACAAAATAAAG
Organism: Danio aesculapii; assembly: GCF_903798145.1. Taxonomy (NCBI): domain Eukaryota; kingdom Metazoa; phylum Chordata; class Actinopteri; order Cypriniformes; family Danionidae; genus Danio; species Danio aesculapii. The sequence goes on from NC_079456.1 coordinate 35,108,693, forward strand.
CTCAGATTTGATTGACGAGACCCGCAGAACCATCAAGATTTTGACACTCTGTTGAAGTCTGTGAAAAACTCACCTGAGCAATGCATGTGACTTCATTCTCCATATGAGAGGCGTCTTTAAACTGCTGCTCATAATCACACAACAAAGTAATTGATAACAAAGTAATCAAAATATATTCTAATAACCCTGATTTTTAATCAAAACAAAATAATCATTGTTATTCTGACCAATTGTCATTTTCTGAAAAAACAAACAAACCCTCTTAACAACAATATTTTCATTTTAAATGTGGGATTTTTTTACAAACCATAATAGAATAAATAGAATATTTTACATTACATTTAATTAAAAATCATACATAATTAATAAATGGAAGTTGTTTTTATGGATACATTATTTTATTCAGGTTTTGTGGCACTTTATTAAGTCATTCAGATTATACATCAGTGTTGGTGCTTTTAAGAGTTGCGAATGGAGAAAGTGTCACCGCCTTCATAGAAAAACACAGAAAATAATCATAATCTAGGGTGGCCTTTAATGACGTGTGTGATCAAGGATCATCCAGGAGATTATTTCATTTATTTCATTTCATTAATACTTATTTTGGGCTGCACGGTGGCTTAGTGATTAGCACTGTTGCCTCAGAGCAAGAAAGTCGCTGGTTCGAGTCCCAGCTGGGTCAGTTGTCATTTCTGTGTGGAGTTTGCATGTTCTTCCCATGTTGTAGTAGCTAATGAACAGATAGTGTTTGCTCTTAAGAGATAACTACTTACTAAGTGCATGTCTGTGGTGCTAATTTGGATTAGTCAATTAACTTAAGTTGCATGTTTTTGGATGGTGGAAGGAAACCGGGGAACCCGGGAGAAACCCATGTGATCATGGGGAGAACGTGTAAACTTTGAAAATTTGAATTTATATGTATATATGTATGTATTATATCATCTTTGCATCAAATGACCAAAAAAAAAACACTTGTGGGAGGCGTTTCTATTGCAACGTCTACATGGGACGTTGTTCTCTCTTCTCGCTGCCGTTATCAGTCACACACTAATGTTTTCCTTTTTCTGAAAGTCTTGATAACACCATTGTGAGGTTTTTATTTTATTATTTCAGCAAATAAGATTGTAAAAGAATGATTTGTTGTACTCTCCCGTTTACCAATTATGATGATTTCTGCTACTGAGAAACCCGGAAAAATGAAAAGAGTTGATGCGCAGCTGATTCAGTGGTTGCCTAGCAACATAAAAAGCGCAGCACACTACTATTTCTTGTCAACAAATGAAGGCAGTGCAGCGCATCTCGCACTCTTAACGAAAAAGTGTGTTCAGTGTGATCGGACGCTAACTCATTAAGGGAATAAAGACAACCCAATAAAATGTAATGTAATGACCCCCTGCTGGGTCAGTTGGCATTTCTGTGTGGAGTTTGAATGTTCTCCCCGTGTTCATGTGGGTTTCCTTCGGGTGCTCCGGTTTCCCCCACAGTCCAAACACATGCGCTATAGGTGAATTGGGTAAACTAAATTGGTCATAGTGTATGTGTGTGAATGCAAGGGTGTGTAAGTGTTCCCCAGTGATGGGTTACGGCTAAAAAGGCATCCGCTGCTTAAAACATGTGGCGGTTCATTCCACTGTGGTGACCCCTGATTAATAAAGGAACTGAGTCGAAAAGAAAATGAATGAATGAATAAATGTAGTGTACCCCTTCCAGACCATGCGCCTGGCATTAAAACCGTTTTTTCCTTCCTTAAAATAGCAAAAGTGGATTCGGACGCATGATTTTAGCGCCTAGATCATTAAAACAGAGCCCATCAAGTGCTGTTTACACAACCTTCGTCTATTCGTCTCCACTTTAGTTCAGCTGTTCGGACAATAGCAAACCCAACAGCGGATGTGTTTTATTTCTCCTCAACAAAAGCTGCAGATCATTAGTGGACTTGAGGAAAAGCTCCACACACTGTAGACTCTGTGTAAACTCTGAGTGCCCTCGGTCTCTGCAGTGTGAGATCTGCGGCCCCCGAGGGCCCGGTGTCCCGCCCGGCGTCTGGATTATCCGTCCATCTGTGTGTCCCGCGCTGCTGTTAAGCCGCCGCTCCTGCGCTCCGCCAAGGCACCTACATTGTTAACCCTGATTAACTTGACGTGGCGTTCAGGGGAGAAACAGTGTGAAAATCGAAGGCGCGCCGCTGACCTACTGCCCCGCCACTGACCCCTGCCCAGAACACACACACACACACATAAAGAGAGACCAGTATACAGACCAGTAGAAAGACCGCTGTAAAGATGGAATGAATTTGAATAACTGTGTGTTTCTGACTGCTTTTCTGGTCAAAATTAAATATATAATACATTTCTGTCATTTCTGAGGGGAGAAATCGTTCTGCTGTGTGGTTGCCAAGTATTTTATTTACTTATTTATTTTTTGGTGTGTTGTTCTGTGGTTGCTAGGGTGTTGTGTGCGGTTACTAAATATTATTATGGTCTGGATGCCCCGATTCCAGGTTTTAACTGTTTTTTTAGTGTGATTATGATTTGATAATTGTTTTAATACTTAAATATATTAAACGTATATTGCATTATTTTAAATATGTTCATTTTAGAATAAAATGTATAATATTTAGTAATAAATATTGAGTAATTTGGTCATTAATCATTTAAAAAAATACTTTGTTAAAATTGCATTATTTTATTTTAATCGTTTAATCGTTTAGTTACGTTTTACGTCAATTCATTTTAGAATTAATACAATTTAAGTTGTTAATATGTGGTTGCTAATGTTTTTTATGTAAAAATTTATATTAAAAACAATAATTTGTATTCAATTCATATATATAAATATTTAGTCATTAATAATTAAAATTAATAATTTTATTAAATTAATATTGCTATATTTTGATTTATTTACGTTTTTTATTCAATTATTTCATTAAGTTGTTTATGTGTAATTGCTTATGGTTTTTTTTATATATATAAAAATATATCAAAAACAATACTATTGATAAATATTTAGTCATTAATAATAAAAATTTTTTTTTTGAAATGCCAACTGACCCAGCCGGGGCTTGAACCAGCGACCTTCTTGCTGTGAGGCGACAGTGCTAACCACTGAGCCACCGTGTCGCCCTTAAGTTGACATAATTGACATACAACGTCATCATGACTTATTGGCTTGTTGTTACAGTTTAAAATTGTTAGCAGTCTATTTTTTTGCTGAAAACATGTTTAACATCATTGGTATATTTTTACACAGTTTTTAGCATCATTGATCATATTTTTTTCTAACATGATTTAACATACGGCTTCCATTTGTATTTAATAACTCTTTAAAATAATAATATTTATTTTAATTATTATAAATTGCCAATAGTATATATACACTATAAACAGTATAACTATTTGTTTTATATGATTAAATATATTCTTATGCTCCTAAATGATTAATAGTAACAATCTAAAATTCTGAATGTTTATATAATCTAACATGCCAGTAATAAACCAGTAAATAACTGATCTTGAAATAAGTGTGAGCGTAGTAAAGAGCGACTGGAGGATGTCGGCTGCATCTCAACAGCATGTTCCCTTTCTAGTGCGCTGACCCGCAAATAAACGGCAGACAGAGGCAGTTTGATTTGATCAGCCTGTGCCATGTTAAATCACTCATTAAATCCAATTAGCGGAGGTGATTTAATCGCTCCACTGCTCCTCAGGGGCTTTAAAGAAACAGTCAAATAGAGTTTTAATGAGGAGAAATCATTACTAATGCAAAAACTTCTCACACACTTGTCAGTTTTGAGATTTCTTGGTTTTTGATAAACTATTTATCTATCATATTGACAGAAAACCACAGAATTGTTGACCTTTTTGCAGATTTATTAAACAAGATAAACTGAAACAACACTTGGTCCTAAGTATTCAGACCCTTTGCTCAGTATTTAGCAGAATCCCCCTTTTGATCTAAAACAGCCATGAGTCTTTTTGAGAAACATTCAACAAGTTTTTCACACATGGATTTGGGCATCCTCTGCCATTCCACCTCACAGATTCTTTCCAGTTCTGTCAGGTTGGATGGTAAACGTTGGTGGACAGCCATTTTTTAGGTCTCTCCAGAGATACTCAATTGGATTTAGCTCAGGGCTCTGGCTGAACCATTTAAAAACAGTCATGGAGTTGTTGTAAAGCCACTCCATTATTTTAGCTGTGTGCTTAGGGCCATTGTCTTGTTGGAAGGTAAACCTCTGACCCAGTCTGAGGTCCTGAGCACTCTGGCAGCTGAAAAACACCCCCACAGTATGATGCTGCCACCACCATGCTTCACTGTTGGGACTGTATTGGACAGATTATGAGCAGTGCCTGCTTTTCTCCACACATATCACTTAGAATTAAGGCCAAAAAGTTCTATCTTGGTCTCATCACACCAGACAATCTTATTTCTCACTATTTTTGCAAACTCCATGCAGGCTTTCATGTGTCTTGCACTGAGGAGAGGCTTCCATCGAGCCACTCTGCCATAAAGCCTCAACTGGTGGAGGTCAGCCACAGTGATCTTTGGGTTCTTCTTCACCTCTCTCACCAGGGCTCTTCTCTCCTGATAGCTCTGTTTGGCCAGGCGGCCAGCTCTACGAAGGGTTTTGGTCAACCAAACACCTTCCATTTAAGGATTATGGAGACCACTGTGCTCTTAGGAACCTGAAGTGCAGCAGAATTTTATTGTAACCTTGGCCAGATCTGTGCCTTGCCATAATTCTGTCTCTGAGCAATTCAGGCAGTTCCTTTGACCTCATGATTATCATTTGCTCTGACATGCACTGTGAGCTGTAAGGTCTTATATAGAAAGGTTTGTGGCTTTCCTAATCAAGTCCAATCAGTATAATCAAACACAGTTTGACTCAAATGAAGGGGTAGAACCATCTCAAGGATCAGAAGAAATGGACAGCACCTGAGTTAAATATATGAGTGTCACAGCAAAGGGTCTGAATATTTAGGACCATGTGATGTTTCAGTTTTTCTGTTTTAATAAATCGGCAGAAATGTCAACAATACTGTGTTTTTCTGTCAATATGAGGTGCTGTGTGTACATTAATGAGGAAAATAATGAACTAAAATGATTTTAGCTAATGGCTGCAATATGATAAAGAGTATAAGGGGGTCTGAATACTTTCCGTACCCACTTGATACACGTCTGTTTCATATACTAATAATATAATGTAATATACAGAGTATTAAATTAAACTATTGAACAGTATCGTTCAATCGGATTAAACATGTGCAGCGGATGTTTTCATTTCTGCTTCACATGAATGATATAAGCATCACTCAGACTCTTCTGACCCACTTTTTCACTCTAATCTGTGCTGATGGAAATTAATATTCAGTGAGGGCAATTTTTGCTCTTGTGTAAATTTATAAAATTAATTACAAAATAATGTAAACACCCATGTTTGGCTGTTCACTGTTTCTAAGCAGAAATCAGTGACGTATGCATGTTAAATATATTTCTAGAAAGAGTGATTTTTTCCCCCTTTTGATTCGACTGCTGTTTGCACATGTAGTGTGAAATGTTGAGATCAATATTTAAAATCCTAATAAATATTTGAACTGACTTCGCTTCATTCGGAAAAGCAGCACATATACTTATGCTGATATGATTTATACACTATAAAACCCAACAGTCAACTTTATTAAATGAAATGAGTGTAGTGAACTCAAAATATACTGAAAGTTAATTCTACTCATTTGAAAAGAGTTTTGAACTTAGTGTTGAAGGTAATGAGTTAATTAAATACCTCATTACTTCAACTTAAATGGAGTAAGTTCACAGTACCCATATAGATTAGTTTTTTTTAACTCAAATGGTTTGTTGCAATCGGTTTCTTCAAACAGTTTGAGTTGCCTTAACTTATTGGGTTTTACAGTACTCAGTTGGTTTGAGTTCTCTTCATTTAGTGGGTTTTACTGTGCTCAAATTGCTTCTTTTGCTCAAATGGATTAAGTTCACAGTACTCATTAGGATTAGTTTTTGAACTCAAATGGTTTGTAGCAATTGGTTTCCTCAAACAGTTTGAGTTACCTTCACTTTTAGGGTTTTACAGTGTAGCTGTAGTTCTAAATTTAATACTACTTGAAATAATGATAATTTAATAATGTAAAAATAATGTAATTTAGGAACATCTTTTTAAATAACTGAACAAACAAATAAAAGTAGTTTTTATGCTTGAAAATAATAAAACCTAATCAAAACAAATACTTATAGACGTGTATTTTTATAATTTATATATATATAATTATTATTATTATTATTATTTTTATTTTTTTTTTAAACAGAGATCAAAGCATTGTGGAAACATTTAAGTATAAAAAATACTGTCATTTTTTTTTATAAAATAAAAACTGTCCTAATCTCATTACACATCTAATGACCATATAAGTGTTATATATTTAACTTGATCTCTTTTTACAGTCAAAACAAACATTAATAATAATAATAATAATAATAATATTTTATTACCACATATATGGCAGTTTATTATAGAGACTAAGGCGAAGTAAAATCAATGAATGAATACCACATATTAAACGCCGCATGTTAAACACACATACAAGATTATTTCTGAAATAGTATTGTGCAATATAATTCAGTCAGATATTAATGATCACTGTTGTAAAATAGGTTATTTTTAATTACATATCTATTTATGAAGGTGACGCAGTGGCGCAGTAGGTAGTACTGTCACCTCACAGCAGGAAGGCTGGGTCAGTTGGCATTTCTGTGTGGAGTTTGCATGTTCTCCCTGCGTTCGCGTGGGTTTCCTCCGGGTGCTCCAGTTTCCCCCACAGTCCAAAGACATGCGGGACAGGTGAATTGGATAGGCTAAATTGTCTGTAGTGTATGTGTGTGAATGAGTGTGTATGGGTGTTTCTCAGAGATGAAGGGCATCCGCTGTGTTAAACATATGCTGGATAAGTTGGTGGTTCATTCCGCTGTGTCGAGCCCAGATTAATAAAGGGACTAAGCCAAAAAGAAAATGAATGAATTTATTTATGAAATAATATTTATATTTGCAGATTGTCTGAACAACAAGCCGTGATATGATCCAGTATTTTTAAATAGCTTAGGTTTGCAGGTAAAACATCATACATCGCTGTTTTTCATTTTCATTGGCACCCCTACAATATTGTGTTACTGCAGACTTTTTTACGAGACTTTTTTTGCAGACTTTTTCTTACTTCATAACTTTAATATTTTCAGATATAAACGCTAGGTGATATACTATAATTATTATATATAATTATTCATATAGAAAATATGAATTTTTGTACAGTCAGGTGATTCTTAATCACAAATATATTCATTAAGTAGTATATTTATATTTATATTTGCAGTTTGTCTGAACGAAAAGCCGTGATTTGATCCAGTATTTTTCAATAGCTTCTAGGTAAAAACACAGTACTGTTTTTCATTTGGCATTAGCATGCCCGTATTTGCTTCTTTCTTTCTTCACTGCATAGCCTTTATCTAAGATGATGAAATATGGCACAAACCCAGAAAAAGTTATTATAGTGTCAGCTTCGCGATAACTAACCATGTACAAACAGATTAGATTTCTTCTGAAAACTGCCAGAGGCACGCATGGCTGTGTACATCTGAAACCCACAGTTACTGGATGTTAAAGCAACAAAATCAACATGAAAACAGTCCACAATCACGCCAATGTTTCAAAACAAGACATAGTGGTGCTATAATGTCATTATCATAATGCTTTACACCATTTCAAAGCATGGACTTAATGTAAATATCCATTAAATGTTTCAAATAAAGTTTAAATACAGAAATAAGGAGCCAAAAACAAAAAAAGAAATAAACAACTGGGCCAAATAGAAAGCCCGGTGGCACCACTACTATATATATTCATATATACTATATATTCACATTCATGCATATATATATATATATATATATATATATATATATATATATATATATATATATATATATATATTTATATATATATATATATATATATATATATATATATATATACAGTATATATATATATATATATATATATATACATATATATATATATATATATATATATATATATATATATATATATATATATATATATATATATATATATATTTTTTTTTTTTTTTTTTTTTTTTTTTTTCCCACAGACTTTTTAAAAAGCCTGGACCTGTAAAATCTCGTTTGAAAGCAGAGTTAAAGAGCCAAAAATAATAAAAAAATAAATTAAACTGGGCCAAATATGAAACCCAATGGCACCCCTACTATAATCTGAAAGCTGAATTAAAGAGCCAAAACGAATTAAAAACTAAATGAAACCGGGCCAAATACACATCTGGTGGCACCCCTTCTATAATTTTGCTATATTTAAGACGTCATTTCAAAGACTGTACATTATCATTGAAATGTTTCAAATCAAGTTTGAAAGCAGAATTAAAGAGCCAAAACTGATTAAAATTTAAATGAAACTGACCCAAAACAAAGCCTGGTGGCACCCCTACTATAATTTTTTTACCACTGAATTTTAGACGTAATTTCAAGCCCTGCAAATAATCATTTAAATGTTTCAAACCAAGTTTGAATACAGAATTAATAGCTAAAATTGATTAAAAATTAAATGAAAATTGGCCAAATACAAAGTCCAGTGGCACCACCATATATATATTTTTTTTTACCACAGATTTTTAAAAAAGCCTGGGTCTGCTGCAAAAAACAATATAATGTTTCAAATCAAGTTTGAAAGCAGAATTAAAGATCCAAAAATGATTAAAAAGAAATGAAACTGGGCCAAAAATAAAACCCAGTGGCACCCCTACTATAATTGTGTTACCATGCACTTTAAGACATAATTTCAAAGACTGTAAAGGCTGCAAATAATCATTTAAATGTTTCAAATCTTGTTTGAAAGCAGAATTAAAGAGCCAAATATGATTAAAAATAAAATTCCAAATACAAAGCCCAGTGGCACCCCTACTATAATTGTGTTACCATAGACTGTTAGAAATCATTTTAAAGGCTGCAAATAATCATTTAAATCTTTCAAATCAAGTTTGAAAGCAGAATTAAAGTGCCAAAACTAATTAAAAACTAAATGAAACTGGGCCAAATACAAAGCCTGGTGGCACCCCTATGATCATTTTGTTACCACAGCTTTTTAGACGTGATTTCAAAGCCTGCAAATAATCATTCAATTGTTTCAAATCTTGTTTGAAAGCAGAATTAAAGAGCCAACAATAATTAAAAATGAAATGAAACTGGGCCAAATACGAAGCCCGGTGGCACCCCTTTTATAATTTTGTACCGCAGACTTTTAGACATCATTTCAAAGACTGCAAATAATCATTTAAATGTTTTAAATCAAGTTTGAAAGCAGAATTAAAAAGCCAGAAAAACTAAACCAGGCCAAGGACATATCCTTGTGGCACCCCTGCAGTATATTATATTATACAGACTTTTACACTTCATTTAAAAGCACGAGCCTACTGAAAACCATCATGACTTCAGGTTCCTAAATGGTGGTGAACATGTAGATGTTGATTCTTTCAGAAAACATTACCCAAACATGCACTCTAGGGGCTGCAGAAGTCAAGTGTGAACTCTTGACCTCATTCAGTGGTGCTGGGTTAAATATAGGCAAACTAAACTGCCGCAGTTGGTGAAATCATAGCATGAGGAGCTGCCTGAGTGACTCACACTTACTTTGGGGCAAAAACTCACAAACATACCCTGGCTTGGTGCTCTAATTACATCAACATGTGAGCATTTTCCCTTTGGGTCAGTAGGACTGTGCCAGCTGTGCGACTGCTGCTGCATTTTCCTGCTCGCATCCTGATGTTATTTTCGGGATTTGAGAATTGTCACTGTCACATCCTTTTAAGTGGACGCTGAGTGTACGATCTGCATGCAGATTAATCGGATAAAGGCCAATATTTAAGCCATCAAACTTCATAATCTCTATATGTGCAGACCGAGGTCATAAATAAAAGACCACTGGGTCATAAAATGCCACGAAAGTGACTAAAAATGTCCTAGATATTTCAGAAATGCAGAGAGTGAATTCTTCAGCGTCTGTGTCCAAAGTCTGGCACCGCTAACAGGAGACAAAATAAGAAGAGCAACAAATGGTCAGTGAAAGGAGTTTGTGCGGCACCTTTAGAAAAAGTTGATCCGCAACAAATGGACAGAAGTTTTAATAAATCATGAAGTAAAGATGCTGTTTTTTGTCTGGAATTAAGAATTAGGGATATATTCTATAAAATATTCCAGCAAATATGCAAATTAAGCATGCAAATCTTCAGAACATGTTGATCTGAAACAAATGGACAGAAGTTTAAAAATAAATCATGAAGATGTTGTTTTTTTGTCTGGAATCAAGAATTAGGGTTGTATTCTATAATATATTCCAGCAAATGTGCAAATTAAGCATGCACATCTTCAGAAAATTTTGATCCTCAACAAATGCACAGAAGTTTTAATAAATCATGAAGTTAAGCTGTTGATTTTTGTCTGGAATTAAAGATTAGGGTTGTATTCTATAATATATTCCAGTAAATATGCAAATTAAGCATGCAAATCTTCAAAAAATGTTGATCTGCAACAAATGGACAGAAGTTTAAAAATAAATCATGAAGTAAAGCTGTTGATTTTTCTATCTAGAATTAAGAATTAGGGTTATATTCTATAATATGTTCCAGCAAATATGCAAATTAAGCATGCAAATCTTGAAAATGTTCATTAAGCATGACAATGTTGATCAGCAACAAATGCAAAGTTTAAATGAAGCAGTTTTTGAGTAACATTAAAAAATTGCTTGTAGAGATACCAAAATAACGTGTTTTTTCATTATTTTCTTTAGAATTAAACATTAAATGAAGACCCAAGTAAACTCGTCATATTAAACGAATTAACTAACTAAATTAATACATGAATTATTGTTGAATTAAAAAAAGACAATTTATTAAAATCTTAAAATAAAAAGAGCATCCGCTGCGTAAAACATGTGCTTGACAAGTTGGTGGTTCGTTCCAATATGGTGACCCCAGACTGATAAAGGGACTAAGTCGAAAAGAAAATGAATGAATATTTTATTTTTAAAAATAGAAAGACTTTCTTGAAGAAAACATAAAAATATCCAGATTAATCATTCTAATTAGGCAACTAATAATAAATGAACAATAATTGCTGTCATAAATAAAAGTTGCACATTTTCAGAAAATGTTTATAATCATGAAACAATAATAAATAATTAAAACTAAATAATTGAAATATGTTATTTATTATGTTTTTTTTGTTAACATTTGAATAATCATCTAGGTTAAACAGATCTACAATATAATAGGTTAAAGATCTACAACTTTTTATTATCAAAAAAAAAAGTAACTAAACTACTGAAATAAAGACGTTTTTTTGCTATCTTCTCAAATTTAACATTAAATAAACAGCCTTCCTAATTAAGCAAAATATTATAGAACCATTAATGAATGTAAACATTGTAATTAATAAAAATGCAATTTTTCAGAAAATGTTTTTTAGCAACAAACAGAAATTAGTTTAAAATGTATGAAAATAATTTCCTTAAACACACTAATTTAAATAGATAAAATATTAAATAAATGCATAATTCAGTTCAACCTTATTTAAATATAACAAAATACACATTAAATAAAAGTCGAAAATGTAACCTATTTGAAAAGATCAATGATGGTGTCTATTTCTCATATATTTTACCATCATTTTTAATACAATACAGCAAATATTTTAACATAACAGATAGTTTAATCTAATTATTCTAACAATCAAACAATGTAGGATTTGTATATTATATGCTTTATTTGTCTCATAATATTTAATCATGGGTTTTAATACAATATTTACCATTTAAATTAATTGATTCACAGTGGTAAATGTGTAAGTTTTAAATAAATTATAATCATAAAACTATTTAAAAACCTGGTAAATACACTGAAAAAAAAAATTAATTTGATTTACTATTTTTAATTGTATTTTGCCATTTTTACTATTTACTACTTTCACTGGATTAATTTTCTTTAATAATAATAATAATAATAATAATAATAATAATAATATACCATTTATTTATATTGTGCTTTTTTAAGACCCAAAGCACTACAATAACAATCAATCAAACAATACAATGCAATAAAATTCAACACAGCACAGAAAGATTATAAAATATAAACACATTTAAGGTAAGTGGTTGCAAACAATTTATACAAATTTTAAATAAACAGATTAAGTTGAACATTACTAAATTTAATTTGTTTGTTTCAGTTCAGCCCATATACATTTTTTGCAACCACTTACCTTATAAATAATGTTAGTAAATCCAATGAATCATTGTTTTTCAGTGTATTTGTTTGAGCAATAATGAAAGATCTCCTCTGAAAAGAATAAAGGTAGAGTGTAAAATCAATTTTTAGATAATTATTATCTAAAATAAATGTAGGTACAAAAACTCAAGGTTCAAATAATACAGTACGTTAAAGATTGTAAGTGTGTGCGTGTGTGTGTGTGTGTGTGTGTGTGTGTGTGTCAATCATCACGCATGAGAGCTCAAGCTTCAGGCAGAAACTCACTTACTGAAAGTGTTTCTAAAGTACTACTTGTGTTTCTTCAAAAGCGGGGTGAAACTAAGGTCATTCTGTTTCGTTTTACAGCAGGATAAAATCTCTATATTAATAATAATAATAAATACATTTAATTTATTTAACATTAGATTTTTTAAATGACAGATTTAAATGCATATTTTTTCATTTATGATTATAATGTATGTATATTTCAAAGAGTTCTGTATGTACAGTGGATTTAATATATTGCTGGATTTGATCATTATTTTATACATTTTCTTTATATTTATATATATTTCGTTTGAACTATTTTCACCTCGCACATCGCTTGTCTAATGCCTAGAATTAATCCTGCGTGCAATTCTAAATTGTATCAATAATAATATAAAAATACAATCTATAATTTAATATGAATTTGTATAGGTTCATATTCATGTATGTATTTATATTTTCTCAGCTTTACTTAGTATGTTGTAGCTTAACTGCATTTTTTACAATGTTTTATTTCTTTTAAAACTGTAACTTCATTAACAATAACAAAAGTACATACAAATAATGTATTTTATTAGTAAAATTGTTATATTTGTTTATAATATAAAATTTTATTCAAACTGTTGAATAGACATTACTTATATACATGTAGCATTTGTGAGTTATCTGATGCATATTATATTAAAATATTTTCAATTATAGATCTTAAAATAAATGGTATTATGTTTTTTTATTATTTAGATTTTTTTTACGGCTGTCCGATCACTCATCTGAGATTTGATCCTGTTTTTTGTCTATTATTCGCTTTGCTGTGGTCATTTGCAGTCTGTGCTGCTCCGTCTGAAGCCTTCAGAAAGAGTGAAATGAAATTCAAAAATATGTAAGCTCTCAAGAAAATGCCAGCTTTTCAGTCGTGAGGAAGCGAAACACACATCAGACCATGAATTTAAAGCAGATGCAACTCTCACCAGAAATCGATTCATATGCCTATGTGAATATATTACAAACGGGCCCTATTTTTAGACATAAAACATGATTAACAGATTAAAAACTTCATTAACCTCAAAATAAAAATAAAAAAGTGTTAGTTTAGGTAATAAATAAGTGTAATCTATATTTAAATACGTAGAAATAGAAATAGAAGTTTTTTTTTACACAAAATAAATCACGGTTAATCAATATTCTAATATTATTAAATAAATCACATTTAATATTTGCTTAGAAACCTTCCTAAAGGTGAATGTGTGCCAAAATAAATGTAAAATTAGTTATAAAATATACTGCTCAAAAAATAAAGATAACACTTTGAGTTACATTGTGTTGTTAGAGTGTTTCGTTTATTTTTTGAGCAGTATATTATGGCTTAAATGATGATTTAAAGTGATTCAATTAAGTAAATATTTAAGTTAAATATGTTTACTTGTCAGTTTTACTCCTGTCAAATTAGTTTTTTATAGATCAAAACCTTTACATGAGAAGTAGCGTACGCATTTTTGACCTCCATTTTGTGCATGCATTATGTTTATAAATGAGAGCCCAGGTCATTTTTCAGTCTTTAGAACAAAAAAGATTTTTTTTATATACTAGCATGAAGAACTCAATGCGAAATAACATGTGTAAGTGTTTATTTTATTGTGTTTTATCTATATCTGTTTGCAGATTGCATTTGTGATGCATCTTTTTAAGGAGTGTTTCCATAAAATGAGTTCTATCTTTACTTTAGCACAACAGAAAATCCCCAAACTTGATCATTTTATTTGTATCGATACTTTGAAGGTTTTTACTGAAGGGTTTGTTTATATATTATTTACATCTGATTTTATAACATTTTATTTGTAAAAACACAGTGAAAATCCCTCTTTATGGACATTGTCAGTGTTTTCTGATTTAGGAAGAGATTAAATGAGACATCATAAATCCTTTCAGCAAAATCTTTTAACTGATTCATGCTGTCAACAAAATCAAACATGAATTTTCATCCTGTCTTCATCCAGTGTTCAGACTTATACTCGGAAGTTGTTTTATATATTTAAACACAACACTTCAGAAGCTTTAATTGTTAAATAAAGTAATTTTATAGTGCTAAAATACAGTAAAACACAACAAAACAAAGCAGTCTTTAATTCTTATGCAAAAAAATGTGTCATGTTTGTTCTGTATGATTATGGGGTGAGATATGACAAGCTGCATTCACACAAATGGAAAAAAAAAACATTTATATTTTTCTATATCAGAGGAATACAGAATTAAGACAATTCACTTAACTGCCATGATATTAATTTTACAATACAAATTTCTAATAAAACAAAATAAAATCTGAAAAGTTCTGAAGTGTGAATCTTGCTTTTATATTTCATCTGATTTAAGATATATCATAGCATAACATTTTATATATAAAACATAATAAGTACAAATTTAAAGGGATTTACAAAAAATGAAACTTGAAATTTTGATTTTTTTTTAATCAGACTGTACTATTTGAGCAAAAAAGCCTGCCAACGTCGACAAGATTTATTACTGTTTTAGAGCAACTGAAATATTTATATAAGATTTTCATTTTTACACTGCAGTGCCAAATTGTAGAAATCATTTCACCCAAACACGTACCTAACAAATCCAGTAAATTTAGAGAAACTGAATTGTCAAGTGATCTCTTCTGTGGCTGTATGTTTAACATTATTTCAGCAAACAATCATTTACCTCAAGAAACAATTGTTTAAGTTATAGCGTTGAACTTTTAGTTGATGACCATATACTCATTGTGCTTTTTCCACTTGTATCTGTGGATTTCCGTTGTAATATATCTTTTTAAGTGTTTCTTTAGTTTTATCTTTACTTCGGCACAACAAAAAATGACCAAACTTGACTTTTATTCAAATCTATATTCTGAAGGTTTTTACTGAAGGGTTTAGTTATATATTATTTACATCTAATTTTATAACATTTTTATTTGTAATAACACAGTGAAAATACCATTTTGTATTTGTTTAAGTTTTGTACTTTTTGTTAACTATATTAGCCACAACTATATTAGTGTCATCTAGCGCGTAATGCGATTCACATATATTCATCTGACCACATTTCCTGAGAAATCTATTATATTTTGTTTTTTTGCCAAACCAACAAAAGGTAGCCTTACTAGCATGAAAAGCTTGTGCAAAAGTGTTTATTTTATTGTGCTTTGTCTATTTATGTCTGTAGGTTTCGGTTGCAATGCATTTTTTTTTTGTTTTCATAAAATGAGTTCTATCCTCACTTCAGCTCAACAGAAAATCATCAAACTTGATAGGTTTGTTCCTATCTATATTCTGAAGGTTTTTACCAAAGGGTTTGTTTTTATATTATTTACAATGTATTTTGTAACGTAATAACAGTAAAAATAGCCTTTTGTATTTGTTTTACTTTTAGGCTTGTACTTTTAGTTGCCTATGGGTTTCACTTCAGATGTTAAAAGCTCATCTAGCATGTAATGTGGTTCAGATATATACATAAATATCTGAAAATCAAGAAAATGTTTTTTGTAATGTGATGTTTTGTCAATGTGTTAAGGTGATTTAGCACATTTCTCCAAAAATCTATTGTATTTAAATCATTTTTCATATTAAGGTAAAAAAGTTAGCCTTTTCCCATTAAAACACAAAAAAAGCTTGTAAAAGGTATTTATTTTATGTGTGTTGTCTATTGTATGTCTGTAGGTTTTCATTATATTAATATTTTAAATAACTGTTTTACTATTAGACAAATCTGAAATATTTTCCCCTGAAATCTATTATAATTTAAGTTATTTTTTTATATTTAAGGTAAATAAAGGTAGCCTTTTTTCCATTCTGACATGAAGAGCTCAAACAAAAGCGGTTTATTTATGTGCCGATGTCTGTTTATGTTTGTAGATTTCGGTTGTAATGCATATTTTTTATAATTATTTTCATAAAGAGTTTTATCTTCACCTCTGCACAACGGAAACTCATCAAACTTGATAGGTTTATTCTAATCTATATTCTGAAGGTTTTTACCAAAGAGAATGTTTTTGTAATATTTACAATGTATTTTGTAACCATTTGTTTGTAATAACACAGTGAAAATATCTATATTCTGAAGGTTTTTACCAAAGGGTTTGTTTTTATATTATTTACAATGTATTTTGTAATGTAATAACAGTAAAAATAGCCTTTTGTATTTGTTTTACGTTTAGGCTTGTACTTTTAGTTGCCCTGGAGTTTCACTTAAATTTTTAAAAGCTCATTTAGCATGTAATGTGGTGCAGATATATACAGAAATCTATTATAATTTAAGCTATTTTTTATATTTAAGGAAAATAAAGGTAGCCTTTTCTCCATTCTAACATGAAGAGCTCAAACAAAAGCGTTTATTTTATCGTCCGATGTCTGTTTATGTTTGTAGGTTTTGGTTGTAAAACATCTTTTAAATAAGCATTTTCATTAAAAAAAGTTCTATCTTCACTTCAGCACAACTAAAAATCATTAAACTTAATAGGTTTATTCTTATCGATATTTTGAAGGTTTTTCCTAAAGGGTTTGTTTATATATTATTTACACTGGGTTTTGTAACAGTTTATTTGTAATAAAAACCCTTTGTATTTGATTTAGTTTTAGGCCTGTAATATTAGTTGCCCAGGTGTTTCACGTCAAATGTTAAAAGCTCATTTAGCATGCAATGTGGATCAGAAATATACATAAACATCTGAAAATCAAGAAAATTATTTTTGTATTGTGAAATTTTTGCCAATGTTTTTAAGATGATTTAGCACATTTCCCCAGAAATCTATAATAAAGTATTTTTTTATATTTAAGGTCAATAAAGGTAGCCTTTTTACATAATAACATGAAGAACTCATGCAAAAGTTTTGTCTGTAAATTTAAGTTGTATTACATATTTTTAGTAATTGCTTTCATAAAAAGAGTTCTATCTTCACATCAGTACAATGAAAAACCATCAAACTTGATAGGTTTATTCTTATCTGTACTCTGAAGGCTTTTACCAAAGTGTTTGTTTATATATTATTTATACTAGATTTTGTAACACTTCATTTGTAATAGCGCAGTGAAAATACCCATTTGTATTTGTTTTACTCTTTGGATTGTACTTTATTTCCCTTGATGTTTCAATTCAAATGTTAAAAGCTCATTTAGTATCTATTGTGCTGCTCCTTTGTTAGTATACAATATGCAGTGTGTCCAGTAGAGGGCAGCAGGTGACCTTCATTCGCCTGAAGTAAAGTGAATGATGACCTCTGGATGAACCACAGCTCTGGAGATTCAAACACTAGTATTATAATATAACAGAGCCTGATATCTCTGTGTGTGTGTTTGTGTGTGATGAATGATGTGTATAGGCATATTTGGACAAGGCTTCATGTCTGTCAAGTGCAAACCTTTGAACCGAACCCTTCATTCACAGTCTGCATTTTGAACAGGACTAAATGAGGACCATTTGTGTCCACAACAGTTAATGGACAGACCTAAAGAACTACAAACAAAAGTATGCCTTTACGTCACTGCTAGCTAAATGTGACAGTTCTAAATTAATTACAACGCATTGCATCATTATTTACTGATTTAGATATAAAACTGTATACAACAGTCAAAGTGCAAAAATAAAAGAATAAATAAAAGAATTTTTAAAAAAAAGCAAATAATAATATTTTGGTTTAGAATCAAATAATTTTAAAATATAAAATATAATTTGATATTTAATTATATTATATTAATATGCCGGGTTCCTCACAATTCCTTCATGTTGTCCCAAGACAAATCGATAAAGCTAACTTAATTGTTTTATATTTAATCCACTTCAGTTTGTAAAAACAATTAAGTTGTCTAAAAAAAACTCAAGAATTGTGTTGATTCCGCTCATTTTAAATAAGTTGTTTGAAAAAGGAGCAAAAACATTTTTTTTGTGTGCTTAGCTGTCATTAAAATAATAATAATAATAATAATAATAATAATAATAATAATAATAATAATAATAATAATAATAATATTAATAAATATATATATACAGTTGAAGTCACAATTATTTGCCCCCCTTTGATTTTTTTTTCTTTTTTAAATATTTCCTAAATGATGTTTAACAGAGCAAGGAAATTTTCACAGTATGTCTGATAATATTGTTTCTTCTGGAGAAAGTCTTATTTGTTTTATTTTGGCTAGAATAAAAGCAGCTTTTAATTTTTTAAAACCCTTTTTAAAGACAAAATTATTCGCCCCTTTAAGCTATATTTTTTTTAAAAGTCTACAGAACAAACCATCATTATACTATAGCTTGCCTAATTACCGTAACCTGCCTAGTTAACCTAATTTACCTAGTTAAGCCTTTTAATGTCACTTTAAGCTGTATAGAAGTGTCATGAAGAATATCTAGTCAAATATTATTTACTGTCATCATGGCAAAGTTAAAATTAATCAGTTATTAGAAATTAGTTATTAAAACTATTATCTTTAGAAATGTGTTGAAAAAAAAATCTCTCAGTTAAAAAGAAATTGGGAAGAAAAAAAACAAGGGGGCTAAAAATTGGGGTTAATATTTTGCTTAATAATTCTGACCTCAACTGTATATATATTACATATATGATGCAACCTAAATTTTTTTGGTACCGACAATAGCAAATAATGATCTAAAATGATAACTATACATAAGAGCTTCATGTTTCCTTCTACTGTTTTTAGGGTGAAAAAAAACAAATAATGTTTTTTACAGAATTTGGAAAGATTTTCATATTCATATGTGTAAAATATTTTCATTAACACAATGTTAATAAATTAATGGTAAATTAAATTAAATATA